>NW_026057586.1:58177807-58207746 GCF_023721935.1 Panthera uncia | reverse complement strand
AGGGGTTGCTTTTATGGTTTGTGCTGCTGTGTCTTATTTAAGAAATCTTTGCCAAACTAAAGGCCACTATGATTTTTTCCTATATTTCCTCCTAGAGGTTTTATAGTTTTAGTTCTTTCATTTGGGTCTCTGATCCATTTAATTCATGTCTGTGGTGTTTCAGCACCATTTGTTGAAAAGACTTGTTTTTCTCTACTGAATTGCCTTTGTGCTTTGGTCAAAAATCAATTTCCTTGTTGGGATGAACACTGGTGTTGTATGTAAGCCAATTTGACAATAAATTATATTAAAAAAATCAATCTCCTGTTGTATATATGTGGCTTTCTCTCTGGATTCTGTTCTGTTCCACTGATCCATTTCTCTTGATTATACTGTCTTGATTATTACCGATTTATAACAAGCTTTGAAATCAAGCAGTGTAGATCAGGTACTATAAATCTTCCAACCTTTTTTAAAAAGTTATTTTGGCTGTTTTAGGTCCTTTTCATATTCATATACATTTTATAATAAGCTTATCAATCTGTACCCAAAAAAATTCCTAAAGAAAGTTTGTTATGATGTGTGGAATCTATAGGTCAATTTGGGGATCAGTGCCCTATAATTTAGTAATCAAATTGCTTAAAACCAACAATTAAAAAAATCTTATAAGCAGGCATAGAAAAAGGATACATTACACAGTGACAAAGACGAGAATGACAGCAGGATAACTACTCATTAGTAAAAATGCAAGCCACAAAGAGCAGAGCAACATCCAGCTGGATTTTGTAAATGGAGTCAGAGTCTAATAGACGAATGTGATCTATTTACATTTATGTAGTGTACTGATACATTGGATTTTTTTCTATCATCTTTGTCTGTATTTTCCATTTACTGTGCTCTCTCCCCTCCCCTTGACCTCTACCTCATTAGTCAGTCTTATTGCCTCATTATTATTTACAGTAAATGCTGATTAAAATTACCAATGTATTTGCCATATGCTTCTTGCACACCACTAAAATCCATTCTTCCTATAGTGCATTTTAACCAGTTATTTCAGGGAAGTCTGTAAGTAGTAAACCTGCTTGTCGGAAAACATTTTTATTTTGCTCTCCATCTCGAGTGATGGCGTCACTGGGATAGAATTCTAGGGAGACAGTTTTTTTCCCCCCTCAGAACTTTGAAATATTGATCTATCGTCATTTGACTTCTGTTGTTATGTCTTCTCCAGTATGATTGTCATTCTTTGATGAATAATCTGGTGGTTCCCAAGGCTTTTTTTTCTTTGTTTTTGATGATTTGCTATTTCGTTACAATATGTTTAGTTGGGATTATGTTTTTATTTTTCCTGTTTGTGTCCTGATATGTTCTTTTATTTATTTTTTATTATTGTTATTACTATTTTTTTTTTTTGAAAGAGAGAGAGAAAGTGCGAGCAGGGGAAGGGGCAGAGGGAGGGAGAGAATCTTAAGGAGGCTCCATGCTGAGTGCGGAGCTCCACGATGCAGCTTGATTCCACGACCCTGCAATCATGACCTGAGCCGACATCAAGAGTCAGCAGCTCAACCAAATGAGCCACATAGGCAACCCCTGATATGTTCCTCTAATCCAAAGACAGATTCCTTTTTTAATTCAGGGAGTTTTCAGCCTTTAACTTTTCAAATACCTCCAACCCCTCTATTTTTTTCTGTTGATTTCTTTTGTAGTCTTTACCAGAGATATTTTGGGATTTTTCATTTTGTCCTTTATGTATTTTAGCCTCTCTTTTCTATTTTCATCCAATGTTACAGATTTTAAAAAAAATGTTTATTTATTTATTTTGAGAGAGAGAGAGAATGCAAGTAG
The DNA here is from genome assembly GCF_023721935.1 of Panthera uncia. Lineage (NCBI taxonomy): Eukaryota > Metazoa > Chordata > Mammalia > Carnivora > Felidae > Panthera > Panthera uncia. The sequence goes on along the minus strand of NW_026057586.1, from coordinate 58,205,925 downwards.
GGGAGGGGCAGAGAGAGAGGGAGAGAGCGAATCCCAAGCAAGGTCTGTGCCATCGGCATGGAGCCCGATGCACGGCTCGAACTCATGAACCATGAGATCATGACCTAAGCCAAGGCCAGCAGTCAGATGCTTAACCAACTGAGCCACCCAGGCGCCCCATGAACCTTAATTACTCTTTAAAGGCCCTGGCTTTAGTTTCAACCGCACCAGGGGCTAGAGCTTCTGCATATGAATTGTGGGGGGCATATTTCAGTTCATCACAAGGGGTAAAGAAATGTCTCTATAGAACAGGTTTACAGGGCCCTTCTATGTGTTTCTAGTGGTTTCACCCACTTCAGAATTTTTAGATTAATTTCTTAGCATGAGGGTTGTCTTACCATATCCAGATTATAAATTCAGACCTCACACGTCTATTTTCATACATTGTGGGCAGCTCTTTTGGCCCAAGGACCAGAGTAGGTGGCAATCTTGTTTCTTCTTAAAGCAAGTAGGAGGAGTTTTTCTACTCATAAGTTCATGAAAGAAATGAAAATTTGAGATTCCTGACATTATCCAAGACTGTTCTTTCCCCATGGTCCTGGAACAAACTCTCTTGTCCCAGTAAATGTGTTAAAACCTCAACTTCCAGTTGATAAGACATTCATGTGGGTCTGATACTCCCAGGCCATGCTGCTTCTGCTCTTAATTACCACTCTGGCTTTGGTTTCCTTTATATATTGGACCAGTTTTGGACCAGTTCCCTAAATCATGTAGGGTGGGCTACCCATTTAAGTCTATTCTCCAGGAGATTACATATTTTTAGAGAAAGATGGTGGGAGAGGGCGGTGAATCTCTTCCACATTCACTTAGTCCATTATATTGACCAAAATCGTAATTCTGGAAGGCCCTTCTTCACTAGTTCCCTTTAATGGCCAGTAACAATCCTTTAATTTCAAAGCTTACGCTATTTTATACCGTACTACTTCCCTGTTTCCTAATTGACACATTTTAAATCTGAGCTTATAAAAGATTATCAGTGGATGAATGGTCACATTTTTCATGATTATAATTTTACATTCTACCTAATTCTTCTTTTTGAGAAGATCTATCAGGTTCTTCGCTCTACTCGCCTTCTTTGGGCAAATGGATTTCCCCCCCACGCCCCCATCAATGACCTTAAAATTACAAACCCAATAAAAATAATTGCCACCAGAAGAAAGTCTTTCTTCCCTCTGTGGCCATAAAAACGTGACCGCCATGTTTCCATAAAAAAGGAAGGAATATACACCAAACCTTGCATATTTTCTCTGAGGTGATTTCATAGGTCAAAAGCATCTCGAAATGTTTTAGCAAAGCATAGCTACAATGAGACTGCACATGCTAACAAACCTCCAACTCACATTTCCTTTCTTTTCTGGGTAGACTCTCAGTGAAGTCTCCAGGGGACTCAGTACTGACAGCAGCCAGGAGCTGATCATGATGGAAAAGCCACTCCCAATGGGATTTACATAATAGACACTTCACAATAGAGGAAGAGATAACAATAATTACAAAAACAGGAAAAAGGCCAAGAGCTAATGGATTTCCCAGCTCCCATGTTTAGCAACCCAGGTAGGACTATGTTTTAAGAAATCTGATTCCACGTAACCTAATGTTCTGTTGATTTCAACATCTGGGGTCTTCTCAGTTTGTTCTGATCAGTTCCTTCGGAGGAAAAAAAAAAAAAGGAAAAGACAACATTTCCTCCTGTGAAAATTACTTAAACTGGAAAAGGTTCTTTCAGAAACTAAGAAAGATTCTACTGCTTACAGACTTAGCATAACAAACATCCATTCCTTTCATGGAAAGCTGTCAGAAAATTATGGCCTTAAAGTCCTTCTAATCATAGCCAGAAGTCACAAAAATGCTGTAGGTGAACTTGAATATGAATACAGACTGTGCTTTTATAAGGTTCTGTGCACTTCTCTTATATTCTTCAGTCAGCTCTTTCCACAAAAGAATTGGAGAGTCCACTGCTCCCCCTGGACCGAATCTCTAAATCCACCTGTGTGTCTCCATCATCCTGTCACAGAACAATAAGAAGGCTAATGAGTGTTTTTGATGACTAGGGTGGATGGCAAAAGTCCTAGCTCAATCTCAGGTCTCCTGTATCACCTTTCCTTACCCTCTCCAAGTTTATTCACTTGTCTTTAAATAGTCTAACAAAAATATGAGCCAACTCATTAGCCAAAGAGCTAATGTTGGGGAAAAGCCAATCCCATACAAGATATAATGAAACAGATGGTTGGGGGCGGGGGGTGCCTGGGTGGCTCAGTCGGTTAAGCGTCCGACTTTGGCTCAGGTCATGATCCTACGGTTTGTGAGTTTGAGCCCTGCATCGGGCTCTCTGCTGACAACTCAGAGCCTGGAGCCTGCTTTGGATTCTGTGTCTCCCTCTTTCTCTGACCCTTCCCTGCTCATGCTCTGTGTCTCTCTGTCTCAATAATAAATAAACATTAAAAAATTTAAAAAAAGATATAATGAAGCAGAATTCACAGAAGTCTGAAAGCCCTTGACGTCAACAGGTGCACAAGAGCTGTCACAGAGGATTAGCAGCTATGAGGTTTAGGGCACTGGGCACTAATCTGGGATTCTAGAAACTTGGGCTGCAACCAAAGATAATACATGTCTCACCCTATGCTAGTTAAAATGCTTTTAAGCAGCACAGATACAGAGGCATCTGCAAAATGAGGGCATCCAGCCATCTGTTACCATTCCTGATCCCCTGAATACAATCTTCTTGTGAGCTCCCCTGAAGCTATACAATCGGGCAGCCTGCATCAAAGGGGTGAGGCTGGGAGAAAGAAGGGAGCAAAGAAAAATGGTTTCAAGAGTGGAAACATCTGCACATGTGCAATGAATATTTGGGGCAATTTTATATAAAGGAAGATAATACCCTGTATGCTTCATTTTCCTAAAGAGGGAGGCCAAATATATTATTGGTCTAGATATGTTTCATCTGCTTTTGGCCCTAAGTCACTAATTCATTTATTCATCTGTCCAATTACCTTTCCAGCCAATATTTATTGAATGTCATGTTCCATTCCAGGTGCTGGGGAGGTAGATATAGATATTAATGATATTCAAATAAAATGCTATAATGAAAAATAAAGCAAGATAAAGGGGGCAGCGAATAATAAGGACTATAACCCCAAATAAAGGGATAGCTTTTATTTGGAGGAACGTAATGTTGATAATAGATTTGCATAATGGCTGTTAGGAAAATGCTGTGTTTTTTGATACTCAAGTGTTTTTTGGTTTTGTTTTTGGTACTCAACCTATTTTGTTTTCCAGATTGACTTACATCATTTATTACATTTTGGTCCTACACAAGTCCACAAAGATACTTTATATATCCTTCCAAAAGTAGGCTTACAAATCAAGTTATAATGTATATTATTATCCTATTTGAGATCATTAAAACTAAAAAATGAAATGCTATTCTGATTTCTTGACAAGGGCCAATGTTTGAAAAGCAATATAATCACTGTCCTAACTGTATCAGTCTAGTTTTCTCATGTCAGCTAATTAAGATCTTTAAAAAAAAAATTCCAGTATAGTTAACATACTGTGTTATATTCGTTTCAGGTATGGTGCTCAACTTTTGAATCTTTCATTCCAACAATCATTCTATAAAAGAACCAGTTTCTTCTATGATTAAAAAAACACACTATTTTCCGGGATAGTGTATTTATATGTAAAGGTGTATATTATATCAACTCTTAATTTTTTTAATTTTTAAAACATTTTAAAAAGTAGGCTTCACATCCAGCGTGGAGCCCAACATGGGGCTTGAATTCACGACCCTGAGAACTAAGACCTGAGCTGAGATCAAGAGTCAGATGCTTAACTGATGAGCCACCCAGGTGACCTTGTCAGCTGTTAATTACACAGTTAACTTCCAAGATGTCATAGGTTGGGTTTTCTAGAAACAGATGCCAAGATGGAGTTTGACGTGCATGGTATTTTTTGGAGATTAAGATCTGCAGGAAGGCGGTGAAGGAAGAGGGGTTTCTTCAAGGGAAAGATCAATTTACAATGCAGGCCAACAATGGGAATCCTCTGGAGGGCTCTGGAACAGAAATGGCCTGTCAGAGTGGTCCCATGTCGGGCTGAAATAGCTGGACCTTTGTCTCCTACCACAACAGGTCAACAGATATGGGTCCGCCAGGAAGAGCAGGTTCTTGGGCAAGTCAGCTCTTGGCAACTGAGGCAAGAAGAGGCTGGGGATTCTCTTCTGACAGCTGGTACAAGCCCTCCCTTGAAAGGGTTACAGGCACTGCATCTCTATGCCCACCACACAAAGGTATCTATATACTTGCAGGCAAACTGGGAGAGGTATTTGCAACATGATAATGGGCAAAAAGTGACTAAGTTTGATAATTATGAACGCTGTTGCTATAAACATCCATCTGCAGGTTTGTGTGTGGACATACGTTTTCAACTCCTCGAGTAAACACCAAGGAGTGCTATTGCTGAATCCTATGGTAAGAGTCTGTTTAGTTTTGTAAGAAATCCCAAACCGTTTTCCAAAGCGGCCGTGCCATTTTGCATTCCCACCAGCAATGAACGAGAGTTCCTGTTGCTCCACATCTCCGCCAGCATCTGGCGTTGTCAGTGTCCTGGATCTTGAGCCATTCTAATAGGTGTGTGGTAAGTTAATTACTTTCAAATTCGTTTTTTTTTTTTTAATGAAGCTCTCTGCTCACAAATTTGAAAGAAGTCCTAATTATGAGTCTCTGAGTAACGAAGAACAGAAAAAATTAAACTGTTTCAATATAATCGGTTTCTGAGTAACACTACCAGGTCTACCTTGACCAAAATAAGTCAAAGATTTATGTTTCTATTGCTTCAAGAGCTGCTTTCTTTATTATTTTTGATAAATGACAGTTAGAAACAAAATACCAAACCAAAGGATAAGAAAATACCATTTAATTTTGGTATCGATAAACAAATATTTGTGTGCTGAGATTGTTTTAAATTCAAGTGCTAAAATCATTCTGAAGCTGCTTTTCAAATTGCTAGTTAATAAAAAGAAGGTGCTTTTGGTATAGATTAGGTAGAAGTAGTTTTAAATCCTTCATGTTTAGTTTTTTAAAAGATATGTTAATTTGACAGAAGTCTTCGGGGGTGCAAAGTAGTGTCTGAAATGCACAAAAGCCTAGCAAGGTATAGTTCTAGTGGGGTTGTGGAATTCTGGGGACCATGGGTCGACCTGAAGCAGGAGTGGGATGGGGGAGCTATAGGACCTACCAGAGGTGGTGACACCAACCTGGGTCTTGAAGGAGGAAAAGAATCCTTCGTTTTCTTTCTATGGCAGCACAGATAGTAGAGGATAAAATCCAGGATTTTGGATTCTTGTTCCCCTTTACTGACTTCTACACTGAACATGAAAAGGTTACTTGTAGAACTTTAAAAGCATCTCTGGTATTCCTTAGGGGGGAAAAATTACTCTTTTCTAGATTTTTTTCCCCCTAAATAGGGCAGATCTGCAAAGATGGAAAGACAAGGAAATACTAAAAATAACTTTCCCCAATTAGTGGTAGCCAAACACATATGGGAAGACGGAAATAGCTTTCGATGGCCCAAAGCAAAACTGTGATGCAAATGAACTCCCCAAGTGCAGGGAGTAATTAGAAACAGCCACGAAAATGTACTCAGGATACTGTGGGAACAGTTGCCAAACGTGGAGGGCGGTGATGATGGTCTTGCAACTTCTTGGAACCTGTAGACATTGAGGGACTGGCTCTGAGGACGTTTATTCCTGTTATTTTCCACAAAGGCGTGGGTGCTGGGCTCCTTCTTGGAAAGTCAGAAATTCCGGATCTTCTAAACAAAAATTCTAGGGAGGGGGGTGTGATCTGAATTGCACATTTCGAGAAGCCCAGAGGCAAATGGCTCTGTTGTTGCTTCTCAGCTGGCAGGGATTTTGTTTTTGACTCTGGCACGTGGAGAAGAGCCACCTGTGGGCCCTGGGCAGCGGTGAGAGGGCACGAGAGACTGCCAAGATCAGCATCACTCTGGGCTTTGGCCCAACTGACCAGCTGGTTTCCCTGCCTTGGCGAATGGGGCTGCCACTCAGCCAGCTGGCCGAGGCTCCTGCCAGGGCCACCTCTCTAGGGTGCGGAGGGTCAACAGCTAAGACCACAGGGGCTGCCAGACCCACCATGATGGGGCCACAGGGAGCCTGATCTGACCTGAAGGGCAGCTCCACGAGGCACCTGCCAATTTCCCTTTTCATTGGCTTCTGGGTCCGTTAATGATCCCAGATATTCAAATTCTCTTCCTCTTCCCTATTCTCAGTGCAGGTATTCAATGAGATGATGAGAGCAGTGGTTGATAAAAGACTACATTTCCTTGTACTGGTCAGCAGCCAATGCCCGAGCCCCAAAGTGCCCACTTCCCATCGGGTACCTCTCCAGGGCCCCCTGGTCCTCCTCAGAGTCCGAGGGGTGAAGGGCTCGTGCCTGGCATGGCATGGCCTTCGAGACTGCAGCATCATCTGCAGATTGGCCCGTATCCACCCCCACATGGTTGTTCAATGTGAACTCAACCTCTGTGTGCACCTGTTTTTTTTTTTTCTTTCTCCCATCGACTCTTAATTTGCTACCCATTACTCCAAATTCTGCTTTCGACCAACCGTCTTGCTCTTTTTTTTATGTTTTATTTATTTCTGAGAGAGAGAAAGAGAGAGAGAGAGAGAAAGAAGGGGGTGAGGGGCAGCGAAAGAGGGAGACACAGAATCCGAAGCAGGCTCCAGGCTCTGAGCTGTCAGCTCAGAGTCCGATGCGGGGCTCGAACCCACAGACTGTGAGATCATGACCTGAGCCAAAGTCAGACACTTAACTGATTGAGCCACGCAGGCGCCCCCAAACGCCCTTATTCTACACTCCCTCAAATAACCTATGGGTCAGGCTCCTTTCTTCCAGAACCCTGTGCTGCTTTCCTGTGCTGAAGAATGGCCCGCCTTCCATCTGGTTCAGTCCTGGCAAGTGATGATCGGACAGTGCTCACCTCCCTGTAGAGGAATCTGATCAGGGAAGCAAGCAGGGGGGGAGGTGGGGGAGGACTCTGGACATGTCACACAGCCAGCCTGTCACTTACTGCAGTCCAACTCCCAAGAGTTTTGAGAATTGCTTTCTTGGATGCTTCTAGAAGCATAGGGCTCCCAGCCTGACCTCTTTGTTCTCCCCTCTGCTGATTAGTTTACTAAAAAATGTAAACCAAGCCTCACTGTTCCCAGATGGACCTGCTTTCTGACCGTCTGCAGCTCTCCCTTCCCCTCTGTTGCCTCTCAATTATAAATCCCACTTTGCAACACCTTATTCGTCACACTCCCTCCCAAGAGCCTATGTGCATTCGGATAACCGACTAAAGGTCTGTGAGTTATTCTGAAGCCACACATTCTCAGGTCTCTCCTTGGGAAACCTGAACTCAGAACTAACAACTGTGGGGCACCTGAGAGGCTCAGTCGGTTAAGCGTCCAACTCTTGGTTTTGGCTCAGGTCATGATTTTGTGGTTCAGGGGTTCGAGCTCCACGCTGACAGTACAGGGCCTGCTTGGGATTCTCTCTCTCTCTGTCTCTGTCTCTCTCTCTGCCCCTTCCTCTGCTTGTGCTGTCTCTCTTTCAAAATAAATAAATAAAGTTTAGAACTAACAACCTTGTAGTAACTGAAGGAGCTGCACTTTCATAAGTTATGTGGATGAACACACGCCTTTCCTGAGTGTCACACATGAGAGTCTGTGTGCATGAGGATGACATGGGGGGGGGGGAAGTGTCCCTCGTGGGGTTTGAGTTTCTGGTTTAGAGAAAGAAGAAATACAACGTACAGGGAGGGGAGGTAAAAATGACACGAAGGAGACAGGCAGGGGTGGTGACAGAGGATGGAGATACCACTTTGGCTGGGGGACTCCAAGGGCACGTGTTGAGAGGACGTCCTAGGCCTGGGGAGGAGGCCAGCTGGGTTTGAATCTCAGCTCTGCTGAGGACTTACTGGGTGCCCTCATCCTACCTCCGTTTCCCCGACTGTGAGACAAGGGTAATCCTACTACCTCATAGGGCCATCACGAGAATACATGAAATAATGCTCATAAGGCCTCGGGCACATAGTGAATGGGGAATTAGCAGAAGCTGTTGCTGTGTGAGCTTCGTGGGGGAGACAGCATCTGACCTGGCCCTAAAGCCAAGGCATGTACGGACATACGCCCAGGAGCCTTCATGGTGGAGTTGGGGACTCAGAGACAAACAAGGCACAGTTCCCACCCGCAAAGGGCTTTGAAAGAACTGACAAATCGCATTCTTCGGGGCGGAGAAGACAAGCGATGCCAATCCTTGGTGATACCGTTTTTAAATATTAGCTACTACAGGAAGCTGCTAATGAAAAAGCAAAACACACAGGAGTACACTGCAGCGAAGACCGTCAACTCAGGGGACTGGGAGTAATTCACCAGGGCTGCGCTGGAGGAATGACGGAGTTTCCCCTTTGACGGGTCTTTCTCCCCACGGCGGCTAGGGGGCGGTAGAAGCACGCAAAAGCAGTGAGAACGTTCGCGTCCCGCGTTAGCCGGGCCGCTGACAGGCTGGTCCTGGGCCGAGTTCTGCTCGCCTGCAGCATGCATCCACCACCCACCAAACACCCCAAGTGCCCATCTCCTCGTCCCTTCCTGCCTTTTGTCTCCAAACATTTCCTGATGGACTAATAGGTCTCAGACCTGCGTAGGTGCTAAGGAGCAGAAACGTACGGTAAACTCTATAGAAATACTGAGTCTTCACACACGGCATCAATCGGTTAGGTTGCCACCTATGCGTTTGAGAAACGCGTATCTGTTAAGATGAGGTTTTTTGTTTTTAATTTTTTTAAGCATGTTTATTCATTTTTGAGAGACAGAGAGACGGAGGGCGAGCAGGGGAGAGGCAAAGCGAGAGGGAGACACAGAATCTGAAGCGGGCTCCGGGCTCCGAGCTGTCAGCACAGAGCCCGACGTGGGGCTCAAACCCACGAACTGTGAGATCATGACCTGAGCCGAAGTCGGACGCTTAACCGACTGAGCCACCCAGGCGCCCCTAGATGAGGTTTTATTTGAACACTTGGAGGCCCCTTTAAAATTCAGACCTGTCTAAACACCGTTCAAAGTTTGGGAGACTATGCTCAACTTGAGGAGGCAAGCCCCAGCTTAGCAGTGAAGTATGGAAAGAGTATGGCTTCACCATCACACGGCCTGGGTTCAGCTCTGAGCTGCACCATGGTCAGCGGCATGACCTCAGACCAGTTATTCAACCTCTCTGAGCCTGGGCATCGACAGCTCTAAAAGGTAATAAATAACTGCATGAATGCTGTATGCGGTATTCAGTAGGTGTTCAATAGGTGTTAGCTCCTCAGCCTCTGCTCTCTAGGAGGAAGGGAAAGGAGGGAAGCGTGGAGCCAACGTGGAGCCACATATTCCACGCGCTTGGCTGCGGACAAGGCCATTACACGAAAGGCACTTGTCTATACGGACACACCCAGGTAACATCAGTTAATTCCAATGCCCCGAAACACTTGAAATTGTAGGGGAGAAAATCGAGAGAGTCTGAAGTATGTTTATTAGGAGGCGAGAAGAAGAGTTTAGTCCAACGGACGTGTCTTGAGGGCTCCATCTGTGTGGGGCAGGGGGTCAAAAAAGGGAAGATCAGGACAAGACGAGGTGGGAGTCTGGCCAAGTGCAGAAGCTTCATGAGCAATGATGTGACACCTGAGCAAAGGCGGTGAGGAGAAGAGACAGAGGGAGAAGAGCCTCAAAGTGAGGCTGTCTGTTCTCTTGCTTCACATGGCTTTCCTAATAGTTTGTGTCAGCTGGTTTCCGGGTAATTGAGTTTGAGGGCTTAGCCTGGAATTGATTGACATGTGTGCTGAGAGGGGCTCCCGCGAGAATCATGAACTTGATTTGATCATGGTGAATTTTACATGTCATAAAGTATTTTTATGAACTGCAGCTACCCCGGATGACCTCAATAACATGTTTATTCTGGGGATGTGAAGTTTGCTGTTAGAACAGGGGTGTGATGTGTAAGAAGGGGCTCGGGTTCAGGACTCTTACACTTGACTATGAGACCAATTTTGCATCTTATTACTCATGCATCATTAGATATGCACCTGATGACTTCTAAGACAGAACTTGCTGCAGGGTTCCAGGATGGCCCCCCAAATTCCTGTCCCCGGGATGCACATCCCGGATAATCCCCTCCCCCAAGTGTGGTGGGGTCTTTCAGTATGGTGGGATACCGGCTCCTGATTAGCTTACATTGTATGGCAAAGGTGAGGGGATTTTGCTGAAGCAATCAAGGTACCAAGTCAGTCAATGTTGAGTTAATAAAAGGGAGATTGTCCTGGGTGGGCCTGACTTAATCAGGCACACTCTTGAAAAGAGGGTCTAGAGGTCAGAGACAGAAGTCAGGAGAATTTTCCTCATGGCCTTGAAGAAGCAGACTGCCTTGTTGTGGAGCAGACCACATACCAGAGAGCGGCCCTCATGGAAGGTCAGCAAAACGGTAGGGACCTAGTGTAACCACCAGAGGGAACTTTAGAGGAGATGAGATCACAGCCCAGCTGACATCGTGACTGCAGCCTTGTGAGGCCCCGGGCAGAGGACGCGCTAAGCCACGCTGGACTCTTTATCTGCGGAAATGTGTCTATTGAAGCCTCTAAGTTTGTGGTGACTTGTTACCGGGAGCGGAACAATAACCCAGAACTTGCATCACCTACTTTACAGAGTTGTTGTGGGGATTAGAGAAGAGATATGCGAAGCATCTGGCGTGTGGGAGACCACTAATGAATGATAGGTTTTAGTCACATAATTGGAGATTATCCCATTCTTTTTTTTAGGGAACATAAATTTCTCTTTCTTGAATGGATCTGGTGAGATGCTAAGAAATACTGAGAGGGTTGAATAAATGATGTGTATAACCTGTACCTAGTGCAGCATCTGGCCAGCAGTAAATTACGTGATAGCGATAATGATGATGATAATGATAATCATGACCCACAATGATGATGACTTTTATCCTGGTGAGAACTTGACATATTTCTCCATAAAAACACAGCTATCCCCCCGCTCCTTAAAACCACGTTTGACTTGCTTCACTTCAGCAAATTAGCTTTTCTTTTCTTTTCTTTTCTTTCTTTCTTTCTTTCTTTCTTTCCTTCTTTCTTTCTTTCTAAATTTTTAATTTTTCAATTAATTAATTTACTTATTTATTTATTTATTTTTGCAAATTTCTTTCCTTGCAGAAGTACCAGAGACTGAATCATCTGCTGAGTAGACATGAACCTTAGACATGATCTGGTCCAGCTTCTTCGGTTTACAAAAACACCGTGCATATGAAGTAGGTTTTTTTTTTCAATGCCACAGAGTCAATTAATAGAATTAATTGATTTATAATTAATTAATAGAATTGAAAATTAATAGAATTGACACTTAATAGAGTCAATTAATAGAATCAGGAATAGAATTCAGGTATGTTGATGCCAAGGTCATTCCCACAGAATTATGTATTTTTTTCTTTTCTGAAGATCTCCCTCTATTTAAGACACAGTGCCATTTCAACTCAGCATTCCGTTGTAAAACCTCACCCCGCACGTAATTTATCAGTCATGAACATTCATTTCCAGCTCTCTCTCCTGAAGAATTTGGTATTGATCTTAATTCATTGAAATAATATTTACTGAGGGGCCTAATATGTGCTATATTTGGAATCAAATTTATTAACCCGTAGCCCCAAGTTACACTAAAATTATACCTCAAGTTCCTTGTAAACCTATTTGCCGTCAAGACCCTATAAGGAGGTGCTGCTGTGATTATCATTTTATAGGTGAAGATATTGGGAAATGAAGAGGTCCGGGGGGTGGTTGCCAGAGAGAAGGGGGGTGGGGGGAGGGGTAAAACGGACACAGGGGGTTAAGAGGTACAGACTTCCAGTTATGCAATAAATAAGTCACGGAGAGGAAAAGTACAGCGTAAGGAATGCAGTCAATAATATTATAATAACGTTGGATGGTTGTCCCATTCTGTCGGTGGTGGCAACACGTATCAACGGGCAGCACTGAGTGTTGAATAGAACTGTTGCATCACTGTGTTGTAAACCTGAAACTGACATAACATGGTATATTAATTATACTTCAAAACAAAAACAGAGATAGCTTCATAAAACTCTATGTCTTAAATTCGTGAGAAAAGAGAGAAAAGGTCCAGGGGCTTGCGGGGCCAAACAGCTAGTAGGTGATGGAGCTGGGATTTGTACTGGCTGCCGCTTTGAACTTCTTTCTGCTTTTAATTAGACCGCTTCCCAGAAGCTGGTTTGGCCAAATAATAATAATGAACTTAGTCGGAGAAGTCAAGAACGCTCCCCTGCTTCATCCCCGTCCCTGGATCTGGGATGATGCTCGGGCGTGGATCCCAGGACTGACAGCACAGAAAGTGAGGGAGGAGGAAAGCGGTCTTCTTGCTCCTGAGACCCCTTGATATATTCCTCTTTCCCTTCTACCGGCAGCCCCTTCCTTCGTCCAGCGTGTGATGCCGAAGCCTGTGGAAGGGTCCTCGTGGCCACGCTGCTGCCACCCAGCTGCTTTCCTAATTAGGCCCTGAAAGGTTTCCCCTGACTTTGTAGGTCCCTTCTCAGTGGAATTCTCCTTTTTTCCTCAGTAGAGGTCTCAGAAACTCGGTCAGACGTGGCCAAGGGCCCGGATCCTGATGATGGTAGCCGCATTTCTCAAGAATGACCCTCTCTCCCCAGGGCTGAGCCAGCCGCCTACCTATAAGGAGGGCAGCCTGCAGGAGGTGACCAAACTCTGACTCCGTGGCTGGGTTAAGCTCATGAGCAGGGACAGGTGCTTCGACGCGCAGCCCATATTCGTAGTGAGAACAGGAAATGAGCCCTGAGGCCACTGAAGATGGAGGAGAATCTTCCAGGCAGCGCAAAGTCTAAAGCCCTGCGGTTTATAAACCTCTCCCTCTTGCCGCCAGGGCCTGTCCCCGTGGGCGTTGCCTGCGAGTCCTGGGTTTGTGGATCTGGATGTGCAGGAACAGAGAGGAAGCCAGAGTGAGGACGGTTGAGATCATCTTGTTCTGCTAAGTTGGATGGCAAACCTACACTTTCAGAACTGCACACTGAGAAATGCAAGGCAACTGAGTGTCCTCTGCAGTGAACACATCAGCATGAATGTCTCTGCAGGCCAAGTAGAGAGACAGGTCAGGTTGGGGGCACAAAGGAAAGAACCCAACCAGAAATCTGTTAGTTCTTTAAATTTTTTTTTAATGTTTATCTATTTTTGAGAGAGAGAGAGAGCGCGCAAGAGAGCAAGCGGGGGAGGGGCAGAGAGAGAGATACAGAATCCGAAGCAGGCTTCAGGCTCTGAGCTGTCAGCACAGAGTCCGACGCGGGGCTCGAACCCACGAACCGGGAGATCATGACCTGAGCTGAAGTCGGATGCTTAACCAACTGAGCCACCCAGGCACCCCTCCTCCCCCCACCATTAGTTCTTTTAAAATAATCCCCATGTTGTTTTCCACAAAGCTTGTGTCTGAAACATCTGTACGGTTTATCACGTGGTCACTAGGCCCACCAAGCACTGTCTGTAGGCTGAACTATACACAGTGTAAGAGGCTCCTGCTGCAATCTACGAAACAGTATTAACTTTAAACTGTTACCAAATTTCTCGTAGCTTCTTGCCCATAAGTATTTGAAAATAAATGATGCAAGTACTATTCGTGAGACCCACAAAGTTTTTTTGATGTGATGACAAGTCTTTTGCATTTTCTGGAAAAGGCAGGAAGGCCTGGCGGGGTTGGGTCCCATGCTTGAAAAGATGGGGAGCCGTTGCCTTACAGATCGAGTTGGAGAGGCTCCCCTGAGCCAGTGGATTGCCGTCTGGGAAGCCACCACACCGCCACCAGTAACCTGCAGTTAGGACGAGCTTGTATTTACACCCAGTAGTTCCTTAGCAGCTGCAGACCCACGGAATCGGTGCCTCCCAGGGCATCTGATACATCTGATCCCCCTCACAGGCCTGGAAGTTACCAAGGGAAGCCATAAAAGCCTAGTTTTTAGAGATGCAATTGAAGTGCACGTATAAAATTTGTTATACAAATAAATAGAAATGTATTTCTGTGCCAATGTTCAATTGATGAGTTCCCCATGATATCTGTGAGAAGTAAACAGAGAATTGAAAAAAAGAAACCCAGCGTGTTAGCATTAAGCCTAAAAGGCTGTGGAATGAAAACCAACGTAGCCTACGGCAGATGGAGTGTTGTGACGTGTATACTGGCCTGCCCGGTAGGTTGTTTCTGTTTTTGATCATCGCAGACCAAACACGAATGATTAATTCCGCATTATTTCTCCCAGGCTGTAGCCCCCTCTCATTTCTCCAACATAAGTGGGTTCTCCTCCTCCCCATAATGTCCACGAGACTGAACAGGGCCCTCGATCTTCACAGAGGCTCTCTCAGTCCTTCCCTGTTACTGGAAGTCTCAATTTTGCGGCGTAAACTTGGTCTGTGTGAGGCATTTCATTGAACAAACCATTGCTGAGCATCTCTTTGGTCAGAGCATTTGAAAGAAAGTCGGGAAACCAGCTAATACTCTGGGCCAATGCCTTCCACCCTTCCATCTGCTATGGGTATTCTCCTCTGCCTCTTGCCCTCTGGGCTCCTGTGCTCTCTTCCCCTCCTCATTTCCTCTCCTCCATAGCATAGGAGTCCAAGAACGGGAGTCAGTCTCTATGTTTTCCGTCTCAAGGGGATCTTCTTTCAAACCCTTTTCTATTACCGTGGATCAAAATGTCCTTTGCTCCCACTTAAAGTAGATTAGGCTCAGTGGTACCAGTGGGAGAGACAACAGAAACTCCATAAATCACCTGATTACTAACTTTCTCTTCCTGTGCAGATGGGTTTCTCCTTACCATGTGTGCAAACCTTAAGTAAAAAATGGTGCCCATGACAACTCTGTGGGTGTTCCTGTGTCCTGAGTATGTGAACAGCACGACCGCATTCCACCATGGCTGTGACCTTGTGTGGCAGGTGTTCGTTCTAAGTCACGGAAAAGGCAGGGGGGACCCGTTGAGGTTAAGTCACATGCTCTAGATGGCCCTAGGATTGGACATGGCAGCTGCCCCACCCTGTCCTTCTAATCCCCTTCAAGTTGTGCTTTCCTTTTCTCTGTGGCATTGACCAAATCCTCATTTTTTCCACAGCTTCTTTGTCCACTGGGTCTACTGCATGTGGTCTGTCTCCCTGCCTCTTCCCCAGCCCCCAGTGAAAGTGCCCTACGAACGCAGGGAGTTTTGTCAGTTACATTTGCTGGCATATCTTAATGGTATAGAAAAGTGCCTGCCACCCAAGGACACTGAATAAACATTGTTTAAATGAATGAGCAAAAGTAGTCAAGGCAAGATTTCCTTTAAAAAAATTTTTTTTTAACGTTTATTCATCTTTGAGAGACAGAGCATGAGCGGGGAAGGGTCAGAGAGGGGGAGACACAGAATCTGAAGCAGGCTCCAGGCTCCGAGCTGTCAGCACAGAGCCCGACGTGGGGCTCGAACCCACGAACTGCGAGATCATGACCTGAGCCGAAGTCGGACGCTCAACTGACTGAGCCACCCAGGTGCCCCGAAGCAAGGTTTCTTATGAGGTATTTGACCCCAACTTTAGCACCAACTTAGGAGTCACTGAAAGCTCTTTTTTTTTTTTTTTTTTTTTAATATAGACTCTTGGGACCCCTCGGTGGCTCAGTTAGTTGAGCATCTGACTCTTGATTTCAGCGCAGGTTATGATCCCTGGATCATGGGATTGAGCCCTGAGTCGGGCTCCGGACTGAGCAAGCAAGATTGCTTAAGATTCTCTCTCTCCCTCCCTCTGCCCCTCTCCTCTACTCATACTCTCTCTCTCTAAAAAATAAAAATATAAATAAAATCTCTAAATACATATACATATACATATACATATACATATACATATACATATATGTATAGATACTCAATTCATCTCTTTTATGTCCTGTGAGGAAACGGTGTTTGGAAATTTTAAGGAGGTGAAGTAAGCCATGTATGTGGCTTTCATCTACCTCTTCTCCAGCCCTCCCTGCCAACTGCCTTCCAAAAACGAACCCGACTTTGGTTTGAACATGTGTTTATTTGCGTGCATGTCTTGTGCCGTTTTGCTGTATGCTCCTTATATGGGATTGTCCTAGGATTTTTGTACATCCTTTTATGTGGGATTCAATGTCTGCTTCAGTTGCTGTCTTACATAATTATTCTCTTGATTCATACAAAGGTTTGTTGGTTTCAAAAGACTCCACACTGGGGCGCCTGGGTGGCTCAGTCGGTTGAGTGTCAGACTTTGGCTCAGGTCATGATCTCACAGTCTGTGGGTTCGAGCCCCGTGTCGGGCCCTGTGCTGACAGCTCAGAGCCTGGAGTCTGCTTCGGATTTTGTGTCTCCCTCCCTCTCTGCCCCTCCCCCATTCATGTTCTGTCTCTCTCTCTGTCAAAAATAAACATTAAAAAAATAAAAAAAAAAACAAAAACAAAACACTCCACATACCTTTTCTCATACAAGCCCCTACCCCCACCACCAGTGAGGTTGGCAAGAAGGGCACAACTATTGGTGATACTTTATAAATGAGTAGTTTGACACTCAGAGAGGCTAAGTGTTTTTTCTAAGGTGACAAGCTACTCGGAAGCAAGTGGGACCAGACCCAAGTCTTCTGATTACGTGCCCCTGACTTTTCCCACCGTGCCACCCGGGCCTGGACTGTTTCAAGGGCGACGCCATGTATGATTATGTGCTTAATAAATGTTTTTAAAGCTGCTGTTCTCTGCAGCTGAAGTAATAGTCCATGTGAACAGTATAAAAATAATTGAGCTAAGGGAACAAAAATGTAATCCAAGGCAATCAGAGAGGCTGGAGGGTATCATGTGAGGCACAAGGAATAAATAGATCGGGTGGAGAGAAGATAAATTCTGTGGGTGAATGACCAGGAACAGACTGAGTGGAAAAGAAAAAAGAAAGCCTTCCACGGGTCTTCACTTTCAAATAAATGGCCTCCTTTATTCCTCGGACCAAACTTGTAAGGTAAACGTTATTAGACTCTCCATTTAATTGATGAAGGTTTCAGATCAGATTTTAATGCTTCTTTCTCAACTGGTAGTTGGTGGAGCTGGAATTTAAAGCAGCTTTTCTGACTCTGAAGACTGAATTCATTCTTTTTTTTTTTTTTTAAGTTTATTTATTTATTTTGAGAGACAGCGAGAGTGCACACGCGGCAGTGGGGGAGGGGCAGAGAGAGAGGGAAAGAGAATCCCTAGCAGGCTCCGTGCCGTCACCTTGATCTTGAAAACTGTGAGAGCATGACCTGAGCCAAAATTAAGAGTCGGACACTCAAGCGAGCCACCCAGGTACCCCAAGACTGAATTCTTTCAAGTGCGAAGCCTAGATTATTTTTCCTCCAAGAATCCAAAGTCAGTCTGTGTCTTTGCATTATATCCAAATTCTTCTCTGGTGATTATGGCCACTCTCTTGGCTTCTCCCTTTTTATAATCAGCTCTCGAGGGACATAGTAGCCCAGATGACAAGTATGAGTCCAAACCCCTGCTCTGCCGCTTACTAGCTATGCAAAGTTAAGCAAGTTACTTCCCATCTCCGTGCCTTAGTTTGTCATCTGTAAAATGGGGATAGTAATAAATCGAGCACATACGATTGTTTTAAGGATCAAAGGAGATGTATAGAAAGTACTCAGCGCAGAGCCTAGCACCTAGAAAACCCTCATTTAATGTCAGTTGTTGTCATTGTGCTGTATAATAAAGCATTTTTCTGCTCTTTGTCTCAGGTTCTGAACTTGGAATTTTCTGAATGCTAGGAGCATCTTTGTTATTCATGGTGGGACCCAAGGACCACACCTGAGTTAATGCTAATGAGCTTACTCAGGATGGGGCCTGTTGTGGTATCAGCCTGACCTTCCCACCTCTGGGGTGGGGGACTAAAGTTTGAGTTCACTCACGTGGGCAATGATTCAATCCTGCCTATGTAATAAAATCCGCCCCCCCCCCCCCCCCCCAAACGCCGGATACCCAAAGCTGTCCCAAGGTTGATGAGCATTACTGATATACAGGAGGGTGATGAGTCTTGATTCCCCAGGGAGAGGGCATGGAACTCCTGGTTCAGGACCCTTCCAAACCTCCCCCTATGGGTCTCTTCATGGGGCCATTCCTGATTTGTATCTTTTACAGTAGAACTATAATCATAAATATAGCACTTTCTGAGCTCTAGAATCATTCTAGTGAATTATTAGAGGTCATGGGAACCCCAAATTCATAGCCACTTGGTCAGAAGTGCAAGTGGCCTGGGACCCCCAAACTAGCAGCTGGTGTCTGAAGCGAGGGCAACGTTGATGGAGACTGTGCCCTTTACCTTTGGGGTCTGTGCTAACTCGGGACAGTTAGTGGCAGGAATGAATTGCAGGGCTGCGCGCTGTTACCCTTGGATCAGGCATCGTCTGTCACAGAAGATGAAACGCCTCCCAGAAGGCCAGGTTCTAGGTCACGGCGGCAAGAAAAATAGGCTACGTTCAGTCAGAAATCAAATTCCTCAGCACGTACGTCTTCTTTGGACTATGAAAGAGGGTCTCTTTGTGAACATTTCCATGAATGGAGGCGGGGCTATGGGGGCAGAGAAGGGGTGAGGGACAATAGATTTAGAATCCTATACCAGGGGCGCCTGGGTGTCTCGGTCAGTAGAGCATCCGACTTCGGCTCAGGTTCATCTCATGGTTCATGAGTTTGAGCCCCGGGTCAGGCTCTGGGCTGACAGCTCAGAACCTGAAAACTGCTTTCGATTCTGTGTCTCCCTTTGTCTTTGCCCCTCCCCTGCTTGTGCTCTCTCTCTCTCTCAAAAATAGATAAATAAACTTAAGAAAAAAAAAAAAAAGAATCCTATCCCAATTTTTGTAAGCAATCCTTACTTATTCTGAGGACACATTAATTCTTTCTGGAATTAAACTACTACTACCACTATTAAACATTCCAAGTAATCCCCAAAGTGGCTTATTGCAAATGGACTGTTTTGAACCATCCTTATTTTCCCTGGACATTTGGGGCCATTCTAAGCCCTCTCATCTCAAAAGCAGATTCTTTTCCTGATAGCGATCTCCACCTCCTGGACGCCTTCCAAATACTCCTGGGTGTGTGGATTCTGTGGTCGTGGCTCCTTTTAGAGGCCTGGCTCCTGACCTTCCAGTCTGCAGGACCCTGTCTGTGTCAGCACAGGGCGACACTGGATGCCTGCCTTGCTCCCCATGGTGGGTATCCTTTCCTCTCACTCTTTCTTTTCAGAGCTTCAGATGTGCCTCTGTGTAAAAGCCTTCTGCTGCTTCTTGCCAAGATTGTTTTTTTCCTTTCCTCTAAATTCTGCCTTAAGACATAGATCATGTCTGAAGTCTTTTATGGAGTTATTTTGCACCACGGTGTTCCTATGATTTGTAGCAACCGAACAGTTGTCTCCTCTTCTAGATTTATCTTGGAGGACAGGAAACAGCAGATGAGTAGAAGAAGAGATCAAGTGTACTTACTTCTGTGTGTATGTGTTTTTTTTTTTTTTTAATAAAAATGAGGTTTTCCTTAAAAACGATGATACTGTTAGGGAGCCTGGGTGGCTGAGTCGATTGAGCGTCTGACTCTTTATTTCCGCTCAGGTCACGATCGAGCCCCGCATCAGGCTCTGTGCTGACAGCTTGGAGCCTGCTTGGGATTCTCTCTCTTTCTCCTCCCTCTCTGATCCTCCCTGCTCACGTGCGCTCTGTCTCTCCTCTCAAAATAAATAAATAAACATTAAAAAAGAACCCACAAAAACAATGATACTGTTAAAAACTGACAAATTGTGCATTCTTTTTTTTTTAATTTTCTTTTTTTAACATTTATTTATTTTTGAGACAGAGAGAGACAGAGCATGAATGGGGGAGGGTCAGAGAGAGAGGGAGACACAGAATCCGAAACAGGCTCCAGGCTCCGAGCTGTCAGCACAGAGCCCGACACGGGGCTCAAACTCACGGACCGCGAGATCATAACCTGAGCCGAAGTTGGACATTCAACCGACAGAGCCACCCGGGCGCCCCCAAATTGTGCATTCTAATCGCAGTCCAAATTCTCTGACATGTTTAGCTGGGAGTGGCTGGGAGCTGGCGGGAAGGCAGCTGATACTGAACAAAGGTGGTCAGATATGGGGATGTCTGGAGACAGACACCTCAATTCTGTAGAGAAGGATGTCCCCAATTCTCAGGTGCCTACAAACTCACCGGCCGCGACCTGAGCCTGCTCAGTCTTAATTGCACAACCCATTTGGACCTGTTGGACAACAGCACTTTTGTTCTCAAAACCAGAGCGATGAACAGTTCCAAATGTTTCACGATTTTCTCCTCTGACAATCAAATGACACCCTTCAGAATCCCACCTCCTCAGCGCCAAAGCCTTTTCTTTGTACCCTCGTCCAGGCTTTCCCTTTTAACTTAGAGGGAGTCACTGAACACACCTTTGGGTGAGCCAAGCAGCTTTCCCCTGTCTGGCAGGCAACGCGCTTAGCTTTGTTTTTCTGGCTCTGGTTATCTTTGTTCAGTTTAAAAGCTGTCTCTGCTATTTAAGAAGAGAGGCGACCTTAGGTAACCTTACTGAACCTCAGTCCTCCCAGATGAGGACCATAATAGTGCGATCCTCAGAGAATTATTTGAGGATTAAATCTGATAATCCACATAAGCGCTTGGTATTGTACCTGGCACATGGTAAGCATTTTGTAATTGTTAGGGGAAGATAAAATGGCTGTTAAATAGGCGGAAATCCCTAGAGTACTAATTGACTCCTACACCTTGTTAACCCTGACATTAGCAAGTACCTGAGGCTCAGTAACGATCTTATCCACTGTGTCATTTGATTCTGGTAGCACCTTTCAGGAAATTCAGAGTGGGCATTACTATCACCTCACAGGTGGGGAAACAAAGGCACTGAGACTCCATAGGTCTTAACCTGAGGTCGCCAACGAGTTAGCGACATGAAGCCTCCTGACTAGTGTTGCCCACGCCAGACCATGGTACTTTCCTCTCAGAACAAAATGCGTGGATGAACAGTACGAGGTTGACCCAGCAGGCTTGGGTTGTCTAAACTCTGCATGTTCCAGAGAAAGGTCTAGCCCTTGACTGGTTCCTGAGAGATAACTTTAAGCCCATGGACTATCCTGCCTGACGAGCGTCAGGGTTTATTCCCCTGGGTTGTCTGTGCCCACAGTGTGATTTATGGTGGGGGCCTTGGCCATGCTGCATCAGCTTGGAAAGGCTGGAATCTGAATAGCTAAGGTCAGTCATGAGGGTACCCCATGCCTATATGACCAACCCCAACAAAATCCCTGGACCCCAAGGCTCATGTAAATGTCCCTGATTGACAGTATTTGGTATATATTATTACATCTTGTTCCTGGAAGAATAAAATCCTGTCTGTAGGGCTCTACTGGGGACAGACAGTGAGAACCTTACTCCTGGAACTCTCCTGGGCCACTGAGGCTTTTTCCTTTGCTGACTGTCACCTGTATCCTTTCACTATAATAAGACATAACCATGAGTAGACCAACTTTTCTGATTTCTTTGAATCCTTCCATTGAATCACCCTCAGGGGTGGTCTTGGGGACCCCTGACATAGTAGGGAACCAAGGACCTGCTATCTCATGATGGGCGGGGGGGGGGGGGGAGAGACCTGGCACCTGGGATGCTGCCTTTCTGCTTGGAACCGTGTGCATCCTTTTTGCAGCCTCCCCCTCATCCCCCACCCCAGGCCCAGGTCACCACCAGCGTCCCCAGGTCAGGCTGGAAGCAGCAAGTCTTGAGATCAGCCCTGTTAGGGTGGTTTTCCTAAGAATGATCATCTTTGCGAAAGATGCTGTACTGGGTTGGAAAGACAGGAAGCCTGCTTTTTTCCCCAGGACATTGGGTTTCCCTTAAGGAAATGGACTAATCTGGAGGACACATAGTTTGAAAGTTAGTTAGTTAGTTAGATGCTGACCCAGGGTCTCCCACATGGTGTAGCCTTGCTGGGATGGGACACTGGGCTCTGACTGCATACAGAGAGGATTCAGAGGCTCTTATACACCACTGGCATTTTGGTCACCCGTACCAACATGATGTGGGAACCTGTGACTCCAGTCTGTGGGATTTCTATCCCATGACTGCCCTCATTCCTGGGTAAGGTCTGCAAAGACAAGTGAAGGTATCTGTGTGATTGGGACCCCACCCTGCGATTTCCCAGGCAGTGAGGAGGACTGGGAGTAGGAAGGATGGCCGGGAGGGATGAGGAGGAAGTTGTGAATCACCCCACAGGTTGGGAAAGTCGCTTGTCCACCATTTTATTGACTTCGATTCACTATTACAGACGCTTGATAAAGTGCTACATTCTTGGTTTAGAACAAGTTCATCCTTTGGGAACACATCTTGTGCCCTTTGGTTCCCATTTCCTTTTAAAAATGCAAGCTTTCTCAGACAGTGTCTGTTTCTTCCTGTGGTTCTGACACTTCGTGGAACTTTCTCCTCACTCCGTGTGGCCACCGTGCACCATCCCTGGGGCCTCATTGTTCAATGTCATTTCCTCCTGGAAGCCTCCCCCAGCCCCCAGTCCGAGGGAGGTCGCCATCTGTCGTGGCTTTCAAATCTGTCAGCTTGACAAGAGGCACTGCGTCTCCCGGAACTCCCTTCCCTGTAAGTGTCCAGTCATGATGAGCCACAGAAGAAGCTCTTGTAGGAGGTGAGGAGGGTGGAGACGAAACCACAGCCCTTCTGGGGCCGACACACATGGTCTCACGCCTGCCAGCTCCACCTCTTCGACCGGAGGCAGGGGCTGGCCTGAGTCCCTCTCAGCTTCTCCCACTCCTGGGCCAGATGCATGTTTTTGTCCATGATAAAGGGGGTTGGCTTGTGCCTGACTCCTACACCGAGGACAGGGGCACCAACGAGCCTTCTTTATCTCCCCCGCTTCAGGTCCCTCTCCAGCTGCATGAGGACAGAGAAACTTATTCTCATGGTTCTGGAGACTGGGAAGTCCAAGACCAAGGCTCTGGCAGATTTGGTGTCTGCTGAGAGCCCTGTTCCTCAGTGATGACCATCTTCTCACGGTGTCCTCACCGGGCGGACAGGAGAGGGAGTGATATCGGGTCTCTTGTATAAGGGCACTAGTCCCATTCATGAAGGCTCCATCTCATGACCGCAAAGCTCCCATCTCCTGATATCATCACACGGGGGTTAGGTTTCAGTGTATGAATTTAGAGGGGACACGGATATTCAGCCCATAACACCACCCGTGTCTTTGTTTCTTAGCGGCTCTGCCTCTCTGAACCCTGACAGACCATCCTAACAGCTCCTCAGCTATCCAGACTTCTGATCATAGCCTTTACGACACTCGGCAGTAATTTTGTGTAATTTCCCAAGCAATCACTTAACTATTCAAGCTTTCCTTAGTGTGACATCCCATGTATTTGTTTGAGAGCAGCACTTCACGAGGGTGGGGACTCAGCATGGCTTGTCCTCAGCTGTATTCCCTGGGATAACATAGTCTCTGGCATCAACTAGGTGCCCAGCAAATATTTGCTGCATGAAAAACAGAGTGAGTTTTATTTCCATTGAATTTTTGTTTCCCTTGTTTAGCAGGAATTTGTTTTGACGCTTTACAGCTAGGACATGGGCTCATTTCTTGTGCACACACAGGGATGAAAAAGGTCAATGTGTAGTAATTGTGGGAAGAAATAAACGTCTGGTTCTAGAATCTTTCAGAAAAATAAACTGGTTTAAAGCATTTAGTTGTACTAGAATCTCACGTCTCAGCCGTTTCCATGCTTTCACCTTCGGACCAGTGAATGTGCACATGGGCACGCCATTCCATCTGTTTCTTTCTCTCCGTTTCTTCAGTTTGCTCTAGAGGATAGAGCCCGGTGGGACAGCTAAGGCTTTAGGTGCCCTGGGCCACCCGAAGGCTGACTTCCCTTGTTGTGCGGCCTCAGGCAAGTTGTTTCAGCATTCAGTTTCCCCTTCTGCGAAACTAGTTGGTAAGACCAGTTGATTTCCCTAATGGCTAAAACTGCCTGGTTCCACCATCAGAAACTATATTTACTTCTTCGGACTGGCTTCTTTTACCAGCTGACATTGTGAATTCGTGACCACATAGCAGAATGTAGGGCAAGTGCTTTGAGCTCATGAATCAAAGAGGATATTTAAGGTACAAGTCTACGTTGCCATCCTTGTGAGGTTTTCGAAAATTGTGGCAGAATATATATACCATAGAAGGTTCCGTTTTAACCATCTTTAAGCGCAAAGCACAGTGGCATTAAGCATATTCACAATGCCATGCAACCATCACCACCTTCCATCCACGGAACTTTGTCACCATCCCAAACTGAAACTTGGTAACCGTTAAATAACTCCCCATTCTCTCCTCCCCACAGCCCCTGGTGGCCACCATTTTACTTCCTGCCTCTATGCATTTAACTACTCAAAGTACCTCAAGTAAGTGGAATCATACGGTATTTGTCCTTTTTGTCCTTTTTTGACTGGGCTATTTCACTTAGCATAACAGCCTTGAGGTTCACGCATGTGTCAGAATTTCCTTTTTTAAAGGCTGAATGATATTCCATTGTACAGATGTAGCAATTTTCTTTGTTCTTTCTTTCTTTCTGAGAGAGAGAGAGAGAGAGAGAGAGAGAGAGAGAGAGAGACTCTCAAGCAGGCTCCGTGCTCAGTGAGGAGCTTGACACAGGACTTGATCCCACGACCCTAGGATCACAACCTGAACCGAAATCAAGAGCCGGACGCTCAACTGACCAAGCCACACAGGCGCCCTTCCATTCATCCTTTAAAGGGCACTTGGGTTTGTTTCTACTTTTGGCCATTGTGAATAATCCTGATATGAACATTGGTGTACTCAAACACCTGTCTGAGTCTTTGCTTTCAATTCTTTTAGGTATATATCTAGAAATAGACTTACTGGATCATAAGATATGCTATGTTTACGTTTTTGAGAAATTGCCAGACTGTTTTCCTGTCTCCTAATTTTGAAGTCTACCATTTCAGAGCCTGGACCAACAAGGTTTGGTCATCGGGTTCTTAGGTTGCTCTTAGAATTGATTCTGGGGGGCGCCTGGGTGACTCAGTAGGTTAAGCATCTGACTTCAGCTCAGGTCATGATCTCACAGTTCGTGGGTTCGACTGCATCGGGCTCTGTGCTGGCAGCTCAGAGCCTGGAGCCTGCTTCGGATTCTGTCTCTCTCCCTCTCTCTCTCTCTCTGACCCTCCCGCACTTGCACTCGGTCTCTCTCTCTCAAAAATAAATAAAAAAAAATTTTAAAAGAAAAGAAAAGAATTGACTTTTGTCTCTCATCGAGGAAGAGGGTCCTCACCAGACACTGACTCAGCTGGCACTTTAATCCTGGATTTCTTAGCCTCTGGAACTATAAAAAACGAATGTCTATTATTTTAAAATAATTGGTTTTGAGGCCCGGGCCAATTTAGAGAGTGGGACAGTAAGTCCTTTAGAAGGAGACTGAGGTTCATGTCATGGCTTTGTCACAACCCAGCTGTGTGATCCTGGGGAAATCATCAACCACCTTGACTGGTGTTTTCCCCATCTGTGAACTGAGCATATGCTTTACTGCTCAGGATCAATGAGGGAATCAAACACACAGAGAACGTTTTGTATAGTGCCTGGCATAGAACAAAGGCTCAGCAAAAATCAACCCCATTAATCCTTTGCATTTCATGGCCACACCTTCTTCAGTTGGGTTCTTCCTCTGCACCAGGCAAAGTCTGTCCTTCTGTTACACTCTTCTTTTTTTTTTTTAATTTTTTTTTTCTCAACTTTTTTTTTTTTTTTTTAATTTATTTTTGGGACAGAGAGAGACAGAGCATGAACGGGGGAGGGGCAGAGAGAGAGGGAGACACAGAATCGGAAACAGGCTCCAGGCTCCGAGCCATCAGCCCAGAGCCTGACGCGGGGCTCGAACTCACGGACCGCGAGATCGTGACCTGGCTGAAGTCGGACGCTTAACCGACTGCGCCACCCAGGCGCCCCTGTTACACTCTTCTTAGAACACCGTCTGCCTTGGCCCATCCCCATTCTCTCAGTGAGGTCATGTTCTGAAATGAACATTCCAGATTAAGGCAATTTGAGATATATCAAATTTCTGCCCCCGGACGGAAATAAACCTCATTCTCCTACAGTTTGTTGGTGTATGAAGGTGAAGTAAGTGAATTAGTTTCAACTCCAAACTGAGGCACAGGCTCTTGAAATTAATTTTTGTATTGTGTCCTAGTCCAGGAAGTTGTCTGATGCATGTAGTTTGTATACTAAAATATTGGGATTTCTGGGGCATTTTGATGGATTGTGAAGACAAGGAGAATATTCAGAAGAGAGATGGTTTTAGAAATGCTAGAACATATGGTACCCATCCTAGAGAAATTCACTGCCAGCACAGGAACCAGAAACAATAGGAATTTTTGGTGAGGTAAATTTGAAGACACTGCCAAAAAGTGTCCTGTCCCTGTCCCTACTGCCTGTCGTCTCTGGCCAAATGTTGTCCGTGGATGAAAAACAAGGTATCCCAGGAGGTTGCTAAGTAGATGATGCCATGCGGCAGGGCTGGGTTTGCCCCACTGAGCATACCGCAGGCTTGACAAGGCACATATGGTGCTCATTCTTACAAATGTCACCTCCTCATCTCAAAACCTAAAAATGAAATAAAGTGCATTTTAAACATTTATGCACAGATCAATCGAGAATATGGTTCCAAGGATGTGAGTTTGACGCGTGAAATTGTTTTCACGCTGTGTCTTGCGTATCCCCTGGTAATGTGCCTTGTTCTGACCTGCAGTGCAGCAGGGGAACCAATTCACTGTAACTGAAGGGCATCACGCCTTTCTGCTCTCAAACCAGTGAAACTGCAGATTGAGTAGCTTTCCTCCAGTGGCGTTTAACCTTTAGGTCCTGCCTGACAAATAAGACTGATGTCATAACAGCAGCCAAACTCGGGGTAAGAAAATCTCTTTAGGAGCATTTATGAACTTGACAACATATGCAGCCTCTTTGCCTTCACCTTTAAGTGGTCATTGGCTGTATTAGTCAGGATAGGCTAGGTTATGCTGCAGAACAAAAATCCTTCAACAAAGGTATATCTCTTGTTCGTGTAATATATCCAACACAGGTCAGCAGGGGCAGAGGGGTGATCTGCTTCACATGGCGACCCAGGAACTCAGTCTCACAGAGCCTTTGCCATCTATAATGTGGCTGGTGGCATAGGAGAGAGATCCTGCCTGGAGAGCACACATGTGTGGTTCAGATCAGAAGTGACATACATCCCTTGTACTTGTAGTCACACGGTCCCATTTGACGGCAGGGAGGCTTGATCTGTCATGTGCCTGAGGGAGAGGAGACTTGGAAATGAGTACTAGTAATATCTATCAGATTTTAGAATTTCCTTCACTCATTCACTCACTCATTCATTCATCTAATGAGGCTGTACTAAATGCAATGCTAGGCCCTGGTGGGGGATGTAGGCACATATTAAGTACGCTTGCCTTCAAAATTAGGAGACGTCTTGTCTCAGGCTGGGAAAGGTGAGGTTTGAGACTTTGGCCACCCACACTTAAACGGTGGCATCATTTGGAATATCTCTTTCCTAAAAGATGGAGAAGGATCGCCTAGAGGAAGGGCAGTTCTGGCAGCACCTGACATACAAATGCAGGAGTTACAAATGACCCCGACCTTAAGGTCTTAGTAGCCAACCACCTTCTCGCTATCTCTTCCAGAGCGTACTCCTGGGCCCTGGCAACCAAAACTGGGAGCAAGACGTCGTGTTCACAAGAACGGTAGAAGATGTGAAAAGGGGGCGCCTGGGTGGCTCAGTCAGTTAAGCGTGCGACTTCAGCTCAGGTCATGACCTCGCGTTTGTGAGTTCGAGTCCCGCGTTGGGCTCTGTGCTGACAGCTCAGAGCTTGGAGCCTGCTTTGGATTCTGTGTCTCCCTCTCCCTCTGCCCCCCCCCCCCCCCCCCCCCCCCCCCCCCC
>NW_026057586.1:58084077-58177707 GCF_023721935.1 Panthera uncia | reverse complement strand
TCCCCCCCCCCCCCCCCCCCCCCACTTACCCCCGCTCATGCTCTGTGTCTCTCAATAATAAATGAACATTTAAAAAAAGGGAAAAAAAAGATGTGAAAAGCATGAATATCCTCACCGATAATTTATAGTAGGCTCTGAGGCAGGGCTGTATCTGCCAGTCCTGATGGCTCCTCTGAATATTGTCTCGGAACTTCTTTTGATTTTGATATCATGCCTGATACTCAGTGGATTTGAGATTCACTTTGGTTATTGAGCAGCTGCTTTCAAAACTACACCTACTGCCCAGAGGATTGTGAAGCTGATGGCTTTTGATTGTGAACCCATTCGATCAGATAATTTTTCCTTTCTAAGATCTAGCTGAACCCGGGGAGATGGATTTTACTGAGGGTCAGGGGTAGCAGGGCTAATTGGGGTGAAGGGCTTGGGGCACCACCAGTAAAATGGGGGCTTGGGGGAAGAAACACACTAATCCAGGGAAAGACGTGGTGTTCAGACCTTTGGGGGTGACGGTACGTCAGACGGTGGGGAGGTTAGGGAGAATAGTTTGTTGAGTACCTGTTCAGGGCCACACATCTGGAAGCTTCTCATACATTCAGCTCATTTTATCCTCCCAACAGCCCTGTGGGTTAGTTGTTATCACCACTTTAATGGAAAGCAACTAAGGTTCAAAGATGGGAAGGAATTTGTTCAAAGGGCCAGAGGAGGAATTGAAAGCTCCGTGCTCTTTCCCTGATGCCACTTTCCTTCCGGTCACTGACCTCTCCCTCACTCCTGCAGTGGTGACCTTCTGGTGTCTGGCAGGGCTCAGGTCAGGCCTGGAAGGACCAGAGTTCTCTGATCTTGTAGTCAAATAGGCCTTGATGACCAGCTCAGAGATCTCCCTTCTGCAGTCGATACTTCTCCTCTGGCAAAAGGCACACCGAGCTCCGAGTTGCTTGCTTACAAATGCACTAGGGAAAAAACAAAGAAACAACGGATCGTGGAGACCTGCTTATATAATTAATCCCCTTAAAAACAGCCAAGGAGGCTTAAAGTGTTACTTTAATAGTTCTGGGATGGAGGACTGTCAAAATATGACTATCCTTAACCGACTTCTTGGGGTGAAAAATTTGGAGTCTGACTCGATGAGTGTTCCAACCCTCACCTTTCATATGTTTATCCTTCTGTATGATTGATTTCACTAGTCCAAGTCTTTGGCATGTTATCTGTTGAAATCAGTTGGGAGTGGGTCACGGTTTCCGGGATGAAATGTCTTCATCCTAGGTTCTGAAATGATCAGAGGATTAAAATGAATAAGGATCGCTTTTGCTTGTTAATTTGCAGGTGACCCTGGGTCACCTGGGTTCCTTCTAGAACTGGATCTGCCACTAGTTAGCGATTAATTGATGTGGGTATCATTTAACCTGTCTGAGTCTCAGGCAGTCTGAATCTCAACCTGAAAAATGAGTGTCATGAACTGTAGGGTTTCTAAGTTGGCTCGGCCCCCTCGGGATTCTAGGATCTGTGAACACTGGGAGTGCTGAGAAGACCAGTTCAGGATTAATGTGAACTTTTGGGTCTTTTAAATTAGGAGATGCCCTGTTCTGGCTAACTTCCTGCTGCCTGGGTGGACATCTGGCATATTATTTTCCATTTGGCACCTGTTCCGGTATGTGATCAAATATTCTAGACAGAATAATTTTTCGGAGCAGCAGACAGGTTGCCTTTGGTTCTCCGGGGACTTGGAAAGTAACAAAAACAGGTGCAGGAAACAAATAAACCATTTAATGTTGTCATGGGACAACCCGGACGAGATGGGACCAAAGGGGGTGCTTGCCTTCTTCCAACTTCAGGCAAGAATTAACGGAGGGTGTGAGCAGACAGGAGTGCACGGTGATGAGGCACACGTGTGGCTCTGCTTCAACAGAGACTGAGACAACTGTGAATGACGCTTCTCATTACAAATGTGCCCTTCGAATGGCAAAAGGAGTTTGCTCTTTTGTCAGTTTTCTTTGACTGATTCACGATGCGATGGACTATAGGCAAAGCTCTCTGTCAGCAGGTGTGGGCACAGAGTCCTAGGAGGCAGAATTCCAGCGCTCAAACAGTGGATGAGGAAGGAACCTGAATACCTATTGAATCTGGGTTTGTGTGTGTGTGTGTGTGTGTGTGTGTGTGTGTGAAGGACTATATTACCCTATTACTGGTTACAAAGAAAGCCCACCGGAATCCAGTGGTGAGAGGGGAGGAGCTGGGACTGAAGGAGGGAAGCTAGTGATGGACAGAGATAGAGCAGACTAAACATAACCACGCGGTGTTCGGAGTTGGGAAACATGAGGATCAGTCAATTCTCCCTGAGCACATTTAAACAGCTTTTAAGGCATGTTTAAATGATCACTGTTGGGGCACCTGGGTGGCTCAGTCAGTTAAGTATCCGACTTTGGCTCAGGTCATGATCTCAGGGTTCGTGGCTTCAAGCCCCGCGTCGGGCTCTGTGCTGACAGCTCAGAGCCTGGAGCCTGTTTCAGATTCTGTGTCTCCCTCTCTCTCTGCCCTTCCCCCCGTTTGTGCTCTATCTCTCACTCTGTCTCTCTCAATAAGTGAATAAATATTAAAATAAAAATTTTAAAAAAAGAAAGAAATGATTACTGTTAAAATCATCATACAAATATTCGTGACTTTGAGCCCCAAGTCAGGCTCTGTGCTGACAGCACTGAGCCTGCTTGGGATTCTCTCTCTCTGCCCCTCCCTCACGTGTGTGCATTCGTACACACACACTCTCTCTCTCTCTTTCAAACTGCACTTAAAAAAAAGAGATTTTCTCTCTCTCTCTCTCCCTCTACTCCTCTCCTCCATTCGTGTGCGTGTGCGTACTCTCTCTCTAAAATAAAAAAAGTAGGGGCGCCTGGGTGGCTCAGTTGGTTAACCATTCGACTTCGGCTCAGGTCATGATCTCAAAGTTTGTGAGTTCGAGCCCCGCATCGGGCACTGTGCTGACAGCCTAGAGCCTGGAGCTTGCTTTGAATTCTGTGTCTCCCTCTCTGTCTGCTCCTCCCCCTCTCATGCTCTGTCTCTTTCTCTCCTTCAAAAGGAAATAAATAAAATAAAATAAAATAAAATAAAATAAGTAAAAGTTAAAAAAAGATGTTTACAGAAAGAGTAAGAAAGTAGAAGGGTGAGACAAACAGACAAAGAGGTCTCAAGTGTGATGCCTTTTTATGTTAAGTATCCCACCCCTTCCCTAAGATGACCTCACTTCCGGTTGGTTCCTCCTAAACATTGTCCCTTGGCTGAACTTCTGGGCTCCTGAAATGGTGAAAGAAATGAGCAAAGGCCTGAGGGCAGAAAAATGTTGGATATGCAGGGAATGGTGACTAGGTCAGTTTGACTGAGGATTCTGGGTGGTGGAAGAGGATAGTAGAACATAAAGCTGGAAGAATTAAAAGGGATCTGATTTTAGAAAACCTGAAACTTCAGCCTGAGGACTCTGCACTTTTATCAGTAGGCAGCGAAACGTTTCGATCAGGGGAGTGATACAATCAAAATAATGCTTTAAGAGTAGGAAAACCCTGATTATATTTAGGAATTTATTTGCAGATCAACTTGGCAGAAAATCTTGGCTCAGCAGGGATGAGGCAGATATTCAAAACTAGAGGGTTAGCAATCACCGCTACGACCTCACGATGGACCTCTCATTTGGCATTGATCACCTACTGTTTGGAACTGTAATTACCATTCCTTGTGTGCTGAGCTATGACCAGGTAACTAGATCACAAATTCACTGGAAGCATCAGTGAATAGTGCACAGTTACTGCTCAGGACATATTTCTTATTAGAAACGATGATGAGACAGGAAATTATAATGGAAACCAATGGGAAAAGAACCACATTCGTGAACTCTTGATTTGTACTCAACCTTAAGGGAGGATCTGTTGCTCAGGGAATAGAGTTTGTGCAGAACTTGTATTTGACCCATAAGCAATCTGTGTGAAAAGTTACGTGTGTTTCTTTTAACACCCATTATATTATGAATACATTTTTAAACCCATAAAAATTTTAAAAATATGATCATGAATAGCAACCACAAATACATAAATCTTCTGATAGGTTTACCTCCTTTATTTGCTGGAGTAATCACAGTGGTCCTCAGATGACCAACTTGGACAATGAAGGCCCCTTTTAAGAGGCCAAAGTCTGAATCCATTAAAAGGGCCATTCCTATCAAAAGTTGATCTTTCCTCTAAAGGCCCAAATAGCCTACGTGTACTAGATACTGTTCTTCATATCTCCAGTGCACACATTATAGCCTTGGCAACTATTTCAGAACTTGGAAAGGCCAGCCAAAAGTTAACCATTAACTAACCAAGATAAATCTTCTTCAACAGAGTACATACAGACAAAGTATGTAACTTTCTAAGTAAAATAAAGAGGGTAGGGTCATCAAGGAACTCTGACAAGAGTAAGAAAGTCACTGATAACAGTGCTTATTTTCCTCCCTCAGGTGAGGCCACAAGTGTTCTCTTGAATGCCAAATATGGAGTGTACTCATTGATATATTTCCTGATTCGCTTCTTAAATGTTCCCTACGTTTTCTCTGTTGAGAGGAGGGGTGCATTGGAACTGATGCAGGTCGACACCTCATAAGTGAATACAGTTTAAAGAAAAAGAAGAAAACAGGCCAGCACTGAAGTGAGAAGAGTTGAATGTGTTGAATTTATTCTGTATTACTATTAGCCATGTCTATTTTGTGTAGATGGTGGTCTACCAGAAGCACTCGTTGATCAAGCGAAGCTGATCATATTAGATCTATAGCAGGGTGGGAGAATATCACATTGCCAGTTTTAGAGTGCCCTGACACAGAGAAATTGGGGGAAAGCATAGGTTGGGTATTACCGTCTGGACTGAGTGACTTTAAGGTGTGTTTTGCAAGGCAAGGAACAGAATCAGATTGGGCAGTTTAAGACATCATAGCTTTGAATTGGTGAGCATGGGAAGCGGGGGTCTTGAGGTAAATCTTGACAAGCAAGTTGTTAGTTTTGATATGCAAGCTACCCGAATTGGTTCAGTTTTCTCTTCCAGGAGGAGCATTTCATAGAACAAGTATAAAGATCTTTTTGCTTGCTTCCAGTACTGTTGAACCCAGGGGCAGTTCTCGCTTTCATTCCCCATTTCTCCATCTTCATTTCCATCAGTTAATACACATCCTGCCCAAATCTGGGAGAAAAGGTGGGGCATCCCCTCAGGGGGGTACTTGTTGTCTTATAGGGAGAGGCCTCCGTAGAATGTGCCAGCACAGCAAAAGTGCTGGACCTCACTAGGAAAGGGAGGGTCCTGGGGCCACCTTCGAATCCACGTCCTCAGGCCATCATTCTAGATGTCTCTCTCCCACTTTTCAAACTCCCGGTTTTTCCCCTCCAAGGCCCTGGCCTTTGCATAATAGAGCTGCATTGGCTGAGCATGGGGACGCTCTATGAGCGATGCTCCATGAGATCCAAGATGCTCACAATAAGGTCTTCAGCCTGCGTCTCGGCTGTGTCTGTCATTCCTGCACAGGAGATAAAGGCCCCTTTGTAAGTTCTCACAGAGACCCTATGTTAACGGGCCTCAGTCACTCATTCTTCTGCTGGACATCAAAGCAGCTAGCTGAGGGGCATCCAGCCCCTGCTGCTGTTTCTGCAGACATAGGCCACCTGTGTTTTTAAATGCCTGCATCGAGGCACCCGTTACAGCATTCTCCTCCACCAGAACATTCTCCGGGTCACCATTGGTGAAATCTTGAGCAACTGACCCAATTCCTTACACCAGAGGCTCTCAGTGCCCCGTCTGCCAACGAGAAGGGCAAGCTCTTCGCCTGCTGGGAGGTGTGGAGCCTGGTTCCACGTCCCCGTCGAACTGTCTGTTTTCTCAGACCACTCCTGACCCCACTTGTGTTATTCTGGGTCCTCCAAGCAGCAGATGCCATGACAGGATTCATTGTGCAAGAAATTTGTTAGTGGGCAGGGCTGCAAGAGAAAATGGGGACGGGCCGGGGGACAACAGCCAGATGGCAGCACAGTGAAGGAAGGAAGAAGGGAAGGAAGTCTAGATGGGAGCTTCCAGACTGCTTTGAAGTTCTCAAGGAGGTTCCCATCAGACTCCCCGGAAGGGCCTGCCTTATTATCCTGCTGCACCACATCATGGGCAGGCAGCAGATCTTCAAAATGAAGGCCTTCGTGCAAACTCAGTAATGCATTTCAGAGCCAAGCCCCTGGGTCCTTCATTACACTCCAGGTAGATGAGACACGCTTCCTACAGCTGCCATACACACGCAGGCTCACGATGGATAGACAGGTAAGAAAGCTTTCCTTTTGATTTCTTATGGTCATTTAAATGTCATTTTTAACTGAGTGAAAGCATAAGGTTTGTTTTTACGATAATGTACTCTGCGATTGCTAAGTTGGAAGTTAAATCTGATGAAATCTCCTAGTTTCAAATTCAATTTGGAAAAAAAAAAATAAATGTGCATGTGATTAATTTAAAATGTTAACATTTCCTTAGCTTAATGTTCAAAGGGCCCTATACTAAGTCCCAAACTCTTTGTCCCACATTTGCACTCAGACCACAAGATCTTACTTGGAGTCACTGCCCGTGTTTTTCGCTTTATGACTCTTTGCTTTGCTTTGCTATCCCTTCTTCTCTAGTGTTCCTTTTCCTTTCATTCTCCACAAAGCAACACCTTGCTAACTCTTCAGGACCCACGTGAAATACTACTCTCTTGCTCTCCTGATCCCTGAGTTGGAATGAGTCATTTTTTCTTTTAAACTTATTTTTAAGAGAGAGAGGGAGAGAGCATGTGTGCGGTGGTAGAGCAGAGGGGGAGAGAGAATTTTAAGCAGTCTCGACACTCAGTGCAAAGCCCGACGCAGGGCTCGATCCCATGAGCCGTGAGATCAGGACCTGAGCTGAAATCAAGAGTCAGA
The DNA here is from genome assembly GCF_023721935.1 of Panthera uncia. Lineage (NCBI taxonomy): Eukaryota > Metazoa > Chordata > Mammalia > Carnivora > Felidae > Panthera > Panthera uncia. The sequence continues at coordinate 58,170,769 of NW_026057586.1, read as the reverse complement.
CGGTTAACTGACTGAGCCACCCAGGCACCCCAGGAATGAGTCACTTCTTAAGGGCTGTAAGATTCCTGGGAAAGACAGCAGGGGAAGTGTCAACTCATGCCTGGAATTGTGTTGGCCACTCGCATACAACTTGTGTTATCTTTACATCAACCCAGCAAAGCAAATGCTATAATCCTTAGGTCTACACATTGTATTTGTTTTTATGCTGTGTAACAAATTGCCGTAAACTTAGTGGCTTAACGCAACGCTCATTCATTGTCTCCATTTCTGTGGGTCAGGAGTCCCGGTACAGCTTAGTTGGGTCTTCAGCAAAACTGTGATCGGGGTCTTGACGAGGGCTGGGTTCCCATCTGGAGGCTCGAATGGAGAAGGGTCTGCTTCCAAGCACACGTAGGGTGTTGGAAGGATTCATTTCCTGGTGGATCTAGATCTCATGATAGCTTGTTTCTTCAAACCTTTCACAGAGAGCCAGCCTCTAGAGCAAATCTGACAAGACGGAATCTTATGTAACGTTAACAGTCGTGGGAGTGACATCTCACCACCTTTGTTGCATTCTGTTGGTTAGGAGCAACTCACAGGGGTCATGGTAGTCACTTCAAGGTCAATCTGCACACAGATGTAGAAGCTCAAACTCAGCCAGCTCAGGTAATATCCTAACTAGCAAGAGGCAGATGCCAGAATTCTAACCTTGCTCTGATTGAACCTAAAAGGCATTCTTGACCCTAGGCCACATTCGTTTATTGCATGATAGTTGGCTGATACGAAGGGATGGAGTTATGCTGATGCTAAGGGCGCTTCACCTTTGGGGTACCTCATTTGCGTGGCCTCTTCCAAGGCCTTGGGAGGGGCCCAGAGGTGGATCAAAGTTTTGTGAGCCCCGAAACTTATGCAGAATTGCAAAATAACCAATAATTGTCATGGACCCTTCTCAGACCCTTAGTCATGGTAGTCATTCAAAATGGTAGTCGTTCAAAAATATTGTACATCACCAAATCAGCAGAACCATCTGGGCATGACTTCTCTGGCAGTTTGCTTGCTCACCTGCCCTACCACGAGGGCAAGGGCTGCGTGGGCTCCCCTGGCCTCCTCACGCAGTGGCCCCTCTGCTCCCAGGGCTTTGGCCCAGCTTGCTTTACTTGCCCTCTGACCAGCTGGGCTTTCACAGAACACACTCCCTAGCTCTCTTTTTACTTTTTGTTGAACCCATCTGGTAAAAACCCTAATCAGAGGTAAGACGAAAGTATTTATACACTTTTTCTCTGCTCTGGAGGGATTACACACCAGACCCCTTCGTCCCCCACCATATGATGGGAACACCATGTCCCGTGGCGCTGCCCCGTGCTCCTTCCTGTCTCCCTGGCCGCTCACTCTCTCACTCTCCAGATGATCGATTCAAGTATCACCTCTCCTCAGTCCTGGACGCCCACTCCTCCTCCTCCTGTTCAGCAGATGACTGAGCATCCCACTGTGCAGAGAAAATAGAAGCCGCCAGATGGAGATGCCCTGTCTTTCTGCCATCATCTCCGCAAACCTCCTTTAAACGTTGCTGTTCCAATCTTTCTCCAGAAAGAAACCAGCCTTCCTCCCAGCCACGGTGCTGGCCCTCCTGTGTTCTGGATGCTGCCTGCCACCCCCCCCCCCCCCCCCCCCCCCCAAGGCCTCCTGCCTTCTCAGAGACCTCCCACCCTGGGCCACTCTTCTGTCTTCTTTGCATTATTCCTTTTTATCTTTTATATTCAATCCTCCTTCCCAAAGGGCTCATTAGTGGAGGTACTTCAATTTCCAAACCAAAACAATCCAAGTCAGCAAGGAAAAAAGGAACCCCTCCCTTCCTCCCAACCCCCCGCCCCTGAAATTGCTGCTGCCCTATCTCTTCCCACCTCTTTGGGCTCAATTTCTCAAAAAAAGAAAAAAAATTTTTTAAAGAGACAGAGACAGTGTGAGCAGGAAAGGGGCAGAGAGAGACAGAGAGAGAGAGAGAGAATCCCGAGCAGGCTCCGCACAGTCAGTGCAGAGCCCGATGCGGGGCTCGAACTCATGAACCGTGAGATCATGGCCTGTGCCGAAACCTAGAGTTGGATGCGTAACTGACTGAGCCACCCAGGTGCCCCAGTTTCTCAAAATTCTTGATCACACTTGCTGGCTGCAATTCCTTCCTCTACGTTCCCTCTTCACTGCTCCAGTTCTGTGAATGCACTGGTTCAGTCTTGTTTAGGTAACCCATGATCACTGCGTTGAAGGAATGGGTGAACTTTTCACTGTGCTTGCTCTCCCTGTGTGGCTGGACACTGTCGACCTGCTGACTCCCTCCTGAAACACCGTCCTGCTTGCCTTCCGTGGAAGGTGCTGCAGGATGGCTCATTCAGCGTTCATTCCACTCCTCTCTCGGCATACCTTCTTGGTGGAGGGTAGAAAGCTAGCGACAACAGTTTCCACATTCCCTTGCCACAATTTCCAGGTGAGATTCAGAGTCCACCAATCAGACGCCCTCTCAGAGGACTGCCATTTGAAACTGAGACATATGTAGGGAGGCGGGGCTTGAGGTGTCTGTTGTGCAGGTGCGCCTTGGACAGGTGAGGCCAGTGGCCAGGAGGAAGCTTCCAGACCCGCAGCTACTTGGCGCTGCGGGCAGAAGCTCCTTTGGATGACCCGGATTGGCAGTGCAGTTGGCCGAGCGAGTTATTCCTGGAAGCTCAGCCCAGAGTCTGTTTCCTTGCCTTTCTTTTATTATGATTTTTAATAAATCTCTTTTATTTAAATTTTTTTTAATGTTTATTTATTTTTGAGACAGAGAGAGACAGAGCATGAACGGGGGAGGGTCAGAGAGAGAGGGAGACACAGAATCTGAAACAGGCTCCAGGCTCTGAGCAGTCAGCACAGAGCCTGATGTGGGGCTCGAACCCACAGACCGCGAGATCATGACCTGAGCCGAAGTCGGATGCTTAACCGACTGAGCCACCCAGGCGCCCCATAAATCTCTTTTATTTAAATTAGCTAGCACGGGGGCACCTGGGTGGCTCAGTCAGTTAAGCGTCCGACTTCGGCCCAGGTCATGATCTCATGGTTCGTGGGTTCAAGCCCCACGTCGGGCTCTGTGCTGTCAACTCAGAGCCTGGAGTCTGCTTCAGATTCTGTGTCTCCCTCTCTTCCTGCCCCTCCTCCGCTCACACTCTGTGTCTCTCCGTCTCAAAAATAAATAAACATTTTAAAAAATGAAAAAATAAGATAAATTAGCTAGCATGGATTCTGTTGTCTGAGACTAAGAACATTGACCAAAATGGTGACTTTTTTTTTTAACTGATGAGTCATTTATTCAGACAGAATAAAAATGTGTCCACACTGTTTCCTTTTATACAGAAACTGGAACATTTCAAATATATTAGTTTTTTCCTCTTTTTCAACAAAATTCATTTCCATCTGGTCCTAGGAACTGCCTCTCATTTTAGGATTCGTGTTTTAGTAACACACACACACACACACACACACACACCAGTTACAGCCACAAGGACACCCTTGAATCTGGGATCGTCATTCTTTATTACGGTGACCATCCCAAACTATGGTAAAAAAAAAATCCTCTGACTCACCAGGCCCTTCTTTTTGAGCTGGTTCTGGCCTTCTTTGTACAAGCTCCTACCATCAACTGTGTTATTGTCTCCTTTAGACAGGATTTTGTTGCCTCTCTTTTTCGAGAATTTTGATTACTCCCTGAATACTGGAACGTCCCGTCCTTCAACGTTAAAAAGGACTATTTCACAGGCAGCTAGCAGGGTCTTCTTGGAAAGGTGGTATGAATTCGAGGTCTGCCTATGAAAGGCTGGCTCTAAGCTGCAAGCCATCACCTCCATAATGGGTGCTCCCCGGCAGGGAGGACAGACAATCACTGTCCTCGTCTTCCCTGTGTCTTTCGGCCCTCCTCCTCCTCCTCCTCCTCTTCCCGCTTCCAACAGGTCACCACAGGGCTCTGTCCTAGGTACTGCAACTTCTTGTCCTTCCCCCTCCCTCGGCACTCATCCATGTTCACGGCTGCAGTCAGCCCCTATGTGAAATGATACCCGGGTGGTTTGTGCAGACGAACCCTTTTCTGTACATAACCAACGTACAAGTTTTTCTTTTTTTTTTTTTTAAATCGAAGCGTAGTCAGCACACAATAGTTTAGTAGTAGTTTCAGGTGTATACTATAGTGATTCAACATTTATATACATTATGAGGTGGTCACCAAGATTAATCTGGCTGCCATCTGTTTCCACACAAAGTTGTTACACACAGTTAGTTTTTTATTGCTACCATAACAAATTACCATAAGCCTAGTGGCTGCAAACGATATCCATCTTATTATCTCACGGTTCCGTGGGTTAGAAGGGCTGGTGCAGTATGTCTCAGTGGGATCTTCGGCTTGGGATCCCACAAGACCAAAATCATGATGTAAGTGGGGTGGCATTCCCTTTGGAGGTTCTAGGGATATACCCACCTCCAGTCTCACTCCTGGTGTTGGTGGAGTTCAGTTCTTTGTGCTGCCAGGGCTGAGCCCCCTGCTTCCTTGCTGGCTGTCAGCCGGGAGTCTCCGTTCAAGGCCACCTGCATTCGTCACACTGCCCCTTCCGTCTTCAAACCAGCAACGGCACATTGAGTCCTTCTCACGCTTTGAATCTCTCTGACTTCTCTTTCAGCCTCATTTTTTCTGATTGCCATTGGAGAAAAGTCTTGGCTTTTTAAGTTTTCTTTTTTTTTTTTGTAATTTTTTTTTATTAAGATACAATTCACATAGCGTGAAATTCACCAATTTAAAGTATATCAGGGGCACCCGGGTGGCTCAGTTGGTTAAGCAACCGACTCTTGATTTTTGCTCCCGTCATGATCTCAAGGTTGTGAGATTGAGCCCTGAGTTGGGCTCTGTGCTGGGTGGGGAGCCTGCTTAAGATTCTTTCTCCCTATCCCTCTGCTCCTCCCTCACTGGACATATGCTCTCTCTCTCTCTCTCAAAATAAATATATAAACTTGAAAAAAACTTGATATATAAATATCATATATTTATGCTCCTCCCTCACTGGGCATATGCTCTCTCTCTCTCTCTCTCTCTCTCTCAAAATATATAAACTTGAAAAAAAAAAAAAAAGAAAACAGGGGCACCTGGGTGACTCAGTTGGTTAAATATGCAACTTCAGTTGAGGTCATGATCTCACGGTTTGTGAGTTCAAGACCCACATCTGGCTCTCTGCTGTCAGCACAGAGCGGTCACGCTCTCTCTCTCTCTCTCTCAAAAATAAACAAACATTAAAAAAAAAGAAAGAAAACAAGCAAACAAAAGTATATGATTTGGTGTTTTTTAGTATATTCCCAATTATCTGTAACCATCACCACTATCTCATTCCAGAATATTTCCGTCACCCTGAAAGGGAACCAGGTACCTGTTAGCAGTCGCTCCCCATTCTCCTCTCTCGCCGTTCCCTGGCACCCACTAATATCTTCTGACTCTATGGATTTGCCTCCTTTGGGCATTTCATGTTAACAAGCTCATATAATATGTGAATTTTTTTGTGCCTCGCTTCATTCGTTCAGCATGTTTTCAAGATGCACCCATGTTGTATCACATATCAATACTTGGTTCTTTTTTTATGGGAAAATAATATCCCATTGCGTGGGTGTACCACATTTTGTTTATACATTCATCAGCTGCTAGATATTTCAGGTTTTGCTGGCTGTTGGGAATAATGCTGCTGTAACCATGAATGTACACGTTCTTTTACAAACATATGTATTCGTTTCTGTGGAGGATGTGCCAAGGAGTGGAGTTACTGGGTCAGAAGGTCACGCTGTGTTTAGCTTTTTGTGGAAACAGCCGAACTGTTTTCCACAGGAGTTGCCCCCTAACTTCTTACATTCCTGGCAGCAGTGCACAAAGATTCCAGTTTCTCCACATCTTTGCCAACACTTGCAATTTTCCTTTCTCCCCACCTTACTACGGTTGTCCTAATGGCAGCTCGCTATAGATTTAATTTGCATTTCCCTAGAGATGAATAATATTGAACGTGTTTTCAGGAGCTTATTGAATATTTTCAAATCTTCTTTGGAGAAACGTCTACTAAAGTCCTTTGCCCCATTTCTCATGGGGATTTTGGCATTGTATCATTGAGTTGTGAGAGTTCTTTGTATATTCCGGGTACTAGATCCTTGTCGGACATATGATGTGCAAATATTTTCTCCCACTCTTTTCACTTTCTTGAGAGAACCATGTGATATACAGAGGTTTTTAACTTTGAACCCATTTAACGTATTTTTTTCTTCGATCGATTGTGTTTTGGGTGCCATATTTAGGAAATTGTCTTTGCTTTTAAGAGCTCATGTGATTATATTGTATTCATATAGATAATCCAGGAATATTCTTTACGGTTCTTAACCTCCATCACATCTACAAAGTCCCTTTTGCAACATAAGGTGACATATTCACAGGATCCAGGGATAAGGATGAGGACATCTTTGGGGGATCATTCTGCCAGTGACAGCCAGCTTGTTGACAACTGCTTCCAGGTATCTCAGTCCCTCCCGATTCAACGTGTCCACATTATGGCTCTTCTAGTGTTCTTTCTCCTAGTGAAGAAAATCATCTACCCATCTCAAAAGCCAAAGGCTTCAAAGTCACTCTTCAAATCTTTCCCCTTCTGACTTTCTACACCCTATGCATTGCCAAGTTCTCTGATTTTTACCTTCCAAATTTCACACATGTCTATCTGTCCCCATTTTCTCCTTCCACCAATCTTATCTACTTTTCACTAGTGTTGTTGACTTTTAATAATCAACAGATGTGATTATAAGTGTAACATATCTCTAAAACATTGAGAAGTGTGCCTGACACTTAGTTAGCTTTCAGTAAGTGTTAGCTACTATATTGCTGTTGTCGTCAAGTTTCAGATAGCACAAAATTTCTTAACAATTCCCGTGAGACCCTATGTGGTTGGGTCCCTTGTTCTCTTTCAAACTTTATCTGGCAGTGGCCCCCCTTGCTCTCTCTGCTCCAGCCAAGCTCATCTTTCTCTAGATTCCTGTATTCCTCTGTTCTTCCTCCCACTCTGTTTTTTTTTTTTTTAATTGAGAGAGAGAGTGTGCATGCACATAAGCAGGAGAGGGGTAGAGAGAGAGGGAGAGAGAGAGAGAGAGAGAGAATCCCAAGAAGGCACCTCCACACTCATTGCAGAGCCTGATGCAGGGTTTGACTGTGAGATCATGACCTGAGATGAAATCAATAGTCAGACGCTTAACTGGCCAAGCCACCCAGGTGCCGCACCCCACCCCCAGCCCCCTGATCTTTGTCTGGATTTTATTTCTCTTTCCTCTCCTTCATCTGGCCAGTTCTCATCCTCTTCAAATCTGAATGTAAGTGCCATTTTCTCCGAGACCCACCCCCCCCCCCAACTTCTTCTTAGCTCTCATAGTGTGGTGCACGGCCGCTAGTCAGAGTTGCAATTTTATATTTGTGTAATTATTTGATTTATGACATTCTCCCTCACCAGACTGGAAATTTATCAATTAGCTCTAACATCCAGCACAGTAGCCTGGCATGAACTAGATGCCCAGTAAATATGTGTTGACTAAATGTAAATTTTTGTAGAATCCAAAAACATGGCTGAAGATCGATCATCTGGTCTCATATCCTTTTGTCACGCAGAAATAGGTGAAGACCACTAAAATGTCCTGGTCATTTTGGCCAATTATTAGAGGGATTATATTTTGGCTTCTTAGACTGTTTGCTAGAGTTAGTGATCTGACTTCCTATAAGTCTGATTTATAGATACTATGTTAGTTTTGTAGGCTGGTCATTGTAGATAATGGGTTGTTTTTCCAGTTGCTACCGACATGGGTCAGAGCTCTATTATTGTGTGTGGTCTGGCCATTGTCCATTTGTGTATTCTGTCTCTTGCTCATGTATACAAGAAAGGGGATGTAGGAATATTAAGAGACTTGCCCAAGCCCACCCAGCTTGTAAAGAACATCTATCTAGTAATTTGTACCTTATCTACCACCTCATTGCACTCATGCAGAAGGCTGTCTCAGCCTGCGCTGGAAATGAAATTTCTGTCCTGTAATGTATGGATCAAGGGCTGAGAGTTATTTTCACTATTGTTAAGGAGACTGAGGAAACACGACAAATCAAGAAGTTTTGAGTGGAGGCTGATAATATGGCATTTAGTCCTACTGTTATAAAAATCTGCACATCTTGGGGTGCCTGGGTGGCTCAGTTGGTTAAGCGTCCGACTTCAGCTCAGGTCACGATCCCACAGTCCGCGAGTTCGAGCCCCGCGTCGGGCTCTGGGCTGATGGCTCAGAGCCTGGAGCCTGCTTCCGATTCTGTGTCTCCCTCTCTCTCTGCCCCTCCCCCGTTCATGCTGTGTCTCTCTCTGTCTCAAAAATAAATAAAGGTTAAAAAAAATTAAAAATAAATAAAAATAAAAAAAAATAAATCTGCACATCTTGCCTTGACAAGTGAGTTAGCTTCCATTTTCCCTCGGTGTGGCAGGAGGGTGAAGACCAATTCATTTAAGCACAATTTTCCTTAGGCATTTAAGACTTGAGCTGGCTGACGCACTGGGCAGCGTTGAGCATATATGCCTCTGACGAAGGCAATGGTGTCAGGCATGGAAATGGAGAACTGCAATTTGTGGACCTAGAAAAGGATCATTTTTAGCTTCGGGGTATTTCTCAAGGAAGCTCTTGTCTGGAATTAGGCTGACTGAAAGCTGAGTGTATCAAAAATCTCAGTCCCTGTGATTATTATCAGAACACAAGTGGCTTCTCAGGAGCCTTGGGGAGCAGGGCCTCTCTGGGAGCTGCGTTGCTGGATGCTGGATGCATCTGTGGTCAGTGTTGTTGAGCCTGCGGAAGGCAAAGGCATGCTGGGAAGAATCCCACTGGGACCCATGGAGCTCTCTTTAAGAGCTTGCCAGAGACAGGGTCAGGCCACTGACGGTAGCCTGGTCTGGCTTGTACTAAGGCTTAATGAAAATAAAATTCTTCCAAAACTTGAAGGATCTTCATAAAAAAAAAGAAAGAAAGAAAGAAAGAAAGAAAGAAAGAAATAGGGACACCTGGGTGGTTCAGTCGATTAAGCATCTGACTTTGGCTCAGGTCACGATCTCACGATCTGTGAGTTCAAGCCCTGCGTCGGGCTCTGTGCTGACAGCTCAGAGCCTGGAGCCTGCTTCAGATTCTGTGTCTCCCTCTCCCTCTGCCCCGTCTCCCATCTGCTATGCCTCTCTCTTTCTCAAAAACAAATAAACATTAAAAATATAAATAAATAAATGTCCTTTTGAATCGTATTTTAAATTATAACCTAACTCATATACAAATAATAATATAAACACATAATATATAAAGTTATAATAAAATTTAAAAATAAATACTTTAAATAACATTATCAAATAAGCTATTCATAGATTTAAAGGAACTGTGTCTTTAAAAGGAGTTTTCCAGTGTAAAGAAAGGATTTGATAATATTGCAGTGGGTTAATCTGCAGCAGTTTTGCAGGGTAACAAAGAGAACAAAGGATAAAAAGAACCAAATGCTACTTTGCATGATAATGTGCTCACAGACTCCTAGACAGGTGGGGGTAAATACTGTTTTTTAAAACCATTTATTATGGAAAATTTTCAAAAGAGTACATTCTTTGGAATATTTTATGGCAAATCTCAGAAATGGTGTCTTCTCACTTGTAAATATTTCATCATGCTTCTTTACCAGGTGAAAACTTTGAAAACAAAAAATACCGTGAGTACACTAAAAAAAATCAACAATTCCTTAAAATCATCTAGACCTCAGTCTACGTTGAAACCTTAGATGGTCTCAAAATTGTCATTGTTTGGGTTGCTTTGTTCAAATCATGGACCAAACAGGATCTACATATCGCCTTTCATTGACATGTCAGCAGGCCCTTTTGAATGAAAGAACACATTTTCTTAGAGTTGGTTGACAACAGGGATGGAAATCCAAATTCCTGTGAGTCAGGCAGGTAATTATAAATGAGTGAAATGGGTTTTAAAAAAACATATTCTTGGGGCTCCTGGGTGGCTCAGTCGGTTAAGCGTCCGACTTCAGCTCAGGTCATGATCTCACGGTTTGTGAGTTTGAGCACCACATCGGGCTCTGTACTGACAGCTCGGAGCCTGGAGCCTGCTTTGGATTCTACGTCTCCCTCTCTCTGCTCTTCCTCCATTCATGCTCTGTCTCTCTCTGTCTCAAAAATAAATAAAACATTAAAAAAATTTTTTTAAAAACATATTCTTTCATTACAGACACACTTTGCATACTGAACGTCTAGGACTGCACTTCACTTCCAAAGAACTACGAACTCCCCAGTCTGCCTCCCCATCCTGTTTGGTGATGGGGTTCAGGAATTCTACCCCCCACATAAGTCACCCTGGTACACGGAATCTTTTAAGCTGAAGGAATTTGAGAAAATAGCAAAAGCAAAGTCATTCTGACCTTCTCCTTGCTCTTCTCCCCCGAAATAGGTCCACTCTCATGTGAGAGGTGCCATCCGTATACCGGAGGAAAGGAGCATCTGATTTCTGAAGACGAGGGACTCAAAAAGAATCCTAATGAAAAGGACTTGCTAAGTTTCCACCTGTTCCCTACACTCTCATACTCTAGAACCTACCCTATTTCTGCACGACTGCCCTCTCTTAATTAAACCTAGTTGAAAAGTACACAAATCTGTTTCTTCAGGTTCTCATTTCCTTGTAAAAGTTCTTGAGTCGTGTAAAACTTATATGAAATATACTTGTACGCTTTTTTTCTTGTCAATCTGTCTTTGCCAGTTTGATTTTCAGACCCAGCCAGGGACCCTAAGAGGAGTGAAGAAACTTCTCTTTTTCCTCCCCTACATTGGTCTATTTTTGCTTTTGGTAGAGAGGTGGGTACAAGATTTATCTCATTCTCCTGGTAGCTCTATAAATAATTAAAAATCCACCATCAGCAGAAGATAACTGACAATTGGTCTTTGCCTTGTCTGGGGACAGTATGGGTGTTTGGACCATCTGTGACCAAGGGGAGAGCAACTAAGTGGACAGCTGTATTCATGGCCAGGGCCATGGCTATCAGTAATCCTGGCTCTGAGTGGCCTGGTCTTTCTGGACTTTTTGAGAAGCTAGAAACCCAGATATTTGGGGGAAGCCTCCTGAGTTAAAATGCTGGCCACTGATTGAAATGGAAAGCAATACAGACATGCCCGGTCATCATCTTTCGGCAGGGCTTCTCATCAGTTTCTCTGTGCCTGCTTCAGGAAAGTGAATTTTACCAGAGTAAATCCCCAAATGGATTACCGGGTTGTCTTTGAGTCGTTGCCATCAACCTAATCAGGCTGAATGAAATACATTTCCAGTCTTTCTCAGCCCTTGCTAGAGCAGTCAGTTGCTTCCTGACCAGAGTACAGCCACCTACTTATTTCAGCTTAAAGAACGCAGCTACTTCTACTCTTCATGAACGTATGCAAACAAAAATGTCTTTTTGCATATTTAAATCCATCAAGTTATTAATTAAAATCATATAAACTCGGTTTTTTGGTATCCTTATATTCACATTGTGAACAGACATATATTTGGACTTAGTATCCTTGCTGAAAACGCTCAGGTTGCAGAAGGCAGTCACCGATCTGACATGTATCGAAATGCCGTGAAAACCCTCAATTCATACTTCTCTGATTTGATGTATCTTGTGATCTGGGGGGAATGAGGTAAAGTTTGTATCTGAGCTCCCTGTGGGGGAAAGGGATGATTGTGGAACAAGATGTCTCTGTAGGATAAGTTATGTTCATACATCATGGAAGCACTCTCTTACCCAGGAGTGTGCTAACTATAAATCACTTCATGTATGCACTTAATGCAGCATTTGGTTAGCCAAGCCCAAGTTATTGTTTGTTCTTGAAAATGATAACGCTTCATTTCCTTACAAACAAAGGAAGAAAGAAAGAAGGAAGGAAGGAAGGAAGGAAAGAAAAGAAAAGAAAAAAAGGAAGAAAGAAAGAAAGAAAGAAAGAAAGACAGTATAGAGCAAACACAGACTGCACACTACTTCTCCAAAATAAAATTCACTGCAAGAAGCATGGATTCTCTGGTCTGTGTTGTTAAAAGATAAACAGAGGCATACTAAACATTGTTAGAATTTATTTGAACAGAAATGTGCTGGAATGGGGCAGGGCCAAACTGAAAGTGATTATCCGTCCCCGGAAGGAGCCAGGGGAAAGACTTATACAGAGAGAAAGTGCGCAAGCAAAGTAAGGAAATTGTCTAAAAGCTCAAAGCTTGGCTGTCTGTCTGTGATTGGTTGCCTTTAGTGTTTTGATTTTGTAACCTGGCGGCCTTTACAGGCTTAGATTTTGGTTTGCTTACCGTAAGGTTACCATCATGGCATTGCAGCCACCTCAGTCAAACGGCCTCCTAGTTTAATTAATTTAACATTGTCTACTTTGCACTTTGGGATTTGACTTCTGCTGTATCTGATAGAGGATGCAACCCCAGCCACCCACGCTCAGAGCATCTCAGCTGGCCTCAGGCTCACACCGGTGGCAGTAGCTGCAATCCCTGTTGGAGGTAGCCCCTCCGCTGCTCCCCAAACTTCCGGGAGGAGAAAAGTTGCAAGGAGAAGGGTTGGTGCAGAATCAGTCACCTGCATTTCTCTAGCTGAGTACTTATTGGCAGGTGGAATCTCTGGCATGCCTACCAGGTTGAAAATGGTGCTTCTGAGTGGCTCAGAGTGAAATTCCTGCAGCATGGCCCTGCTCCCTTTCCGTGTATGATGTTCCCCCAGACAAGGGCCACACACCTGCTTCTTGAGGACATCAGATAGTTGTCCCAAAGCCGTGCCTGTGCCAGGTGGCTCCCTTCCCTTGCCCTGACCTCCCAACCCTCCTTCTTTTGCGTTGCAGAGGAGCAAGGCTTCCCAAGCTGGGTGCTTCCTCTCCTCTTACGCCTTTCCTTTGCCAGGACTCCCACCCCCTTCCGTGTGTGTGATAGTCTTCCCACCTCAAGGAAAGCCCAGAAACCTGGACAGGTCCTGCCTGCATCTTGCAAATTCTGCTGCTTTAAGCACTTGCAGGAATTTACAGGCGTGCTTCTCAGCTCAGGAGACTGGTGAGATCTGTAACCACACCTATGCATGGAATTTGTGTGTTTGGTTTTCTCACCTTGTAATACAGAAGTTTCTTCTCTCTAACCCTTGCTCCTCAAAGTGTGTCCATAAAGGAGCGGTACTGGCTAACCTTGGAGCTTGTTGGAAATGCCCAGTGTCAAACTCTACCCAGATCTACCCAATCAGAGCTGTCATTTCCCCAAGATCCCAGGTGGTTCAATGCACACTGAAGTTCAAGGAACTTCACTCTAAATAGCCAGAGGAGGCTGTGGTCCTGATGATGGGGCAGACAGGCAGAACTCCCATGCCTGCAGCCTTTAAAGAAGCTGCCCTTCCTCCCCCGTTGCTGAATTGCACTTCAACAAGTGCAATCTCAAGACGGCCATGGACTTCAGAGCTTAAGAATCCAGGCCCAGGTTGGGGTGTGGGCTTGTTAGGTGGACAAGAACAGACTTCAGTGCTCTCATGCTGACACTTTCCTTTGGATTAGTTCACAATCCCCAAATGACTCTAAAACTGACCTTGACCTAGCAAACATTTAATTCTGACAAGCACTCGTGTTTGGCCCTCACTTTGTCTGTAGCACACCCTTCAAGCGATCTGGGTTCCATGAGAGCTATTTTACAATTCTGTGCAGTGTCAGTGACTGATAGAGAAGCAAACTGCATCCTGTAAATTGAAAAGGTTCAATTTACCCCCACCCCCACGGTGGAAAATTAGCTTTGCCTCAATTTGCATATTAGTATCAATACACCTGATCTATAAATTCGTTCTTCAGATTCTCTTTTGAACAGCCTGTAAGATTTGCCTCCCTCATGCGTTAAGTAAAATCTTTAACCATGGGTCCTTTTTCTTTTACCTGTGTAAGAGTCATGATTTTCTCCGTTTTGAAAATTGTCTTTTAATGGCAAGTACCGTTCTTCCGTTGTTCTAGTTTATGGTGGGGTTTCTCAATCTCCGCACTATTGACAGTTTGAGCTGGGTCACTCCTTGCCGATAGCAGCACCCTGGCCTCTACCCGCCAGATGCTCATAGTATCTCCCTCCCCGCCGAATCATGGAAGCTAAAACTGTCCCCTGACATTGTTAAATGTCCCCTAGGGGGCAAAACCACCCCCCTACTCACACCCCAAATTGTGAGCCGCTGGTTTACAGTGAGTAAAAAAGACGACATGTCGTTATCACTATTGAACGGACAGATATTCTCTCGATATTTTCCTAAGTGTAGGAGAAACAAGGAAATCTGCTGGGAATATCACGTTTCAGAAATTATGAAAGGTCATGGGAGCTTTGGGAAAAACAAACATCACTGAAATCCAAAACGGAAGCCAAGAGATTTTTTTTTTTTTTTTTGGCAGAAGGCCTTTGGTTTAAGGGAGGTTTCAGCACCCTGAGGTCCTGAGGAACCAGCCGGGGGAGATCACCAGCTGCCAACAGAAGGTGAGTGTTTGCTCTGGGCTTCTGTGGAGTTAGAGACCCATTGTCTGAGGTTGGTGCCCGGTTACTGAGCTGTTCTTAGCCTAGGAGGCCCCCCTGAACAATAGGTCACTTTAACAGTCATGTTCACGCACTTGTTCATTCACTCGCTCCTTGACCCCTGTCATGGGCCAGGAGCAGTTCCTGGCTGAAGGGAGGGAGGTAGAGATGCCAAGATACTTCCTCACCCTCTCGGGAGCATTCGGTCTACAGGCAGAATAGCAATGTGGCCTCACAGCCACGAAAGTAGCTTCTATTTAGAGAAGGCTCTGTGCTCATTGTAGACACCCTCTTTCATAATGTTCATAATGACCCTTGGAAGCACGAATGTGGTAGTACAACGCTGTTGTCAAAATCACTCGGCCATTAACGGAAGGGTTTATTTCTGGGCTCTCTGTTTTAGTCTACTGGTCTATATGGCTGTCCTTATGCCAGTGGCACAGTTTTGATTACTGTGGTTTTGTGGTAAGTTTTCAAATCAGGAGGCGCGAGTCCTCCAACTTTGTGCTTCTTTTTCAGTACTGGTTCGGCTATTCTAGGTCCCTTGCAATTCCATAGGAATTTTATTTTATTTTAAAGTTTTCAAGTGTATTTATTTATTTTGAGAGCGAGACAGAGAGCATGCATGTACGTGGGGGAGAGGCAGAGAGAGAACCACCGAATAAACAAGGCGACAATCCCAAGAAGTGGGGTTTAAACTCACGAACTGTGAGATCACGACCTGAGCCAAAATCAAGAGTCAGACTCTTCACCCACTGAGCCACCCAGGTGCCCCATCCATATGAAGTTGAGAATGAATGCCACTGCTGGATTCAATGGCACACTTCCTACAGCACTTTCTAGTGTTCAAAATGATAGCTTGTTTTCTACGCGTTGCTTTCTCTCTATTAAATCATCTGACCAACAGTCTATGCCATTGCTTTTGATTTTCCACCCTTGTGATTAACAGAGAACTTTCACATTCCCTGAAGATTATATCACACCCCTTCGATTGAGAATTACTGTCTTCTGTGTATTTCCAGAACCTAGAAGGTTGTTGTTGACTTATTTCTTTTATTCCTATCTTAACAACATTTTTTCTGATTTTAACTAAAACATCATATGATAATAATGAATATGCTTTTAAAGTGACATCCCCTTGGCCCTGACTCAGTGATACAGTAATTCTCTGGCCCTCCCCTGTTCAGAATGGCTGATCTATAGGGACAAGACAGACCCTATTGTGGACGGCGGTTCCTGTCGGAAGTTTCTTCCTGGTGCTCAGCCATCTAAGGGCTGTGCACTAGAATCAGAGTGTTTGGCTTTCTCAGATAAGAGCTACCTGTGAGGTACTTTCTAAGACACATGTTGGCTGCCCAGAGACCACTCCAAGTGGAAGGCTGTCCAGAGCCCCAACAAAGATTCCCTCTTGACAAATTCTAATCAGACTCCTCTGAGCTCTTTCTCAGCTAGGCCTCTGAGCTGACTTTTGGGCTTCTGTTTGTCTCCACATTATCTAGTTTTAGCAAGAATCCTGGTAAGTCTGATAAATCCAGATAAGTCCTGATAAGTTTAGGAAAATTCCCCCACCCTTGATATCTGATCACGTTTGACGTCTGACCCGATTCTTTATCCCTCGCCATCCCCCGGGTGACGTCTGATCATGCTGGCCTGTTTAGCCAGAATCACCCCTTTTCTCTGACGTTTCTTCTTCGTAATTTCCACCCACTGACCCTGCCCACCCCCTCACCCTACCCTGCTCCTTGGCTATACCCACCTTTTCCTTGTACTTAGAGTTGAGCTCAACCTCCCCCCGACTACAAACCCCCACTGCAGTGGTCCTTACATCAGCATAGATCCCTGAACAAAGTCTGCCTGGCCATTCTTTTTTTTTTTTTTTTTTTTAATTTTTTTTAATGTTTATTTATTTTTGACAGAGAGAGAGAGGCAGACACAGAATCTGAAGCAGGCTCCAGGCTCTGAGCTGTCAGCACAGAGCCTGACGCAGGGCTCGAACTCACAAACCGTGAGATCATGACCTGAGCCACAATCAGACGCTTAACAGACTGAGCCACGCAGGCATGCCTGCCTGGCCATTCTTTAACAAGTGCCACGAATAATTTCTTAACAGCGTCTCTTCATGAGGAAGTGAGGGAGGCATTTCCCTCCGGTCTCAGCATCAGGAGAAGTCGTGCTTTTTGTGACTATCTGGTTTGCTTATCTTCTGGAAGAAACCGCTATCTTGCAATACAGAGATTTTTTTTCCTGCACCCGGTGTACAAAGCTAGATGGCACACATTTCTCTGTGCTATTCTCATCCTGGTTTTATTATTTATATGCTCAGTGCTTTTGTGACCTCACTTCCCTTAAATATTTACCTACCTTGAAATGCTATATTTCAAGATATTCAAGTATTTTTTTTGTAAGCTGCCTCAAACTTTTATGGAACATAGTTCATGTAAATACATCTTTTTAAAAATAGATTGTAGTGTCATCCTTGATGAAACTTGCCCTCACTGTTGCCCCTCGAGCCACACCAAATCCACCCAAACCTGCATTGGTTTGAAGGGTAGCCCCATGTCAATTCTAAATTTTCTGGATGAATCTTAGTAATAAAACTTTTTTTTTTTTTAAATTTTTTTTTAATGTTTATTTATTTTTGAGACAGAGAGAGAGCGAGCATGAATGGGGGAGGGTCAGAGAGAGGGAGACACAGAATCTGAAACAGGCTCCAGGCTCTGAGCTGTCAGCAGAGAGCCCGACGCGGGGCTTGAACTCACGGACCGCGAGATCATGACCTGAGCCGAAGTCGGACGCTTAACCGACCGAGCCACCCAGGCGCCCCAGTAATAAAACTTTTAATATATAAATAAGGAAAGCTGAACTTTGAAAAATAATCTTATATTGGTCTGCTTGTCAGAAGTTGATAGACTTATTTTTTTTATTAAAAAAAAAAAATTTGTTTTAATGTTTATTTATTTTTGAAAGTGAGAGAATGAGCAGGGAGGGGCAGAGAGAGGGAGAGAGGGAGATACAGAATCAGAAGCAGGCTCCAGGCTCTGAGCTGTCAGCACAGAGCCCCATGTGGGGCTCGAACTTACAAACTGTGAGATCATGACCTAAACCGAAGTCGGTTGCTCAACCAACTGAGCCACCCAGACACCCCTTCATAGAGAGACTTATTAAGTATATTAAGTATTTCTAACCGTTTAAGTGCATAAGTGGCCTCCCCTCCCCAACCCAAACAAGTTTAAACACTGAATTAGTTAATACTACTGGGCCTGCCTTTCATTTCCACAGAATGCTGTTTGTTTGGAGAGAATCTTGGAGCATCTGAGCTCCTACAACACAAAGTGAAAACAAAGCGTTCTTGAGCCCATCAGTGTTTTAAAAAAGAATAAAACAACCAAACACAATTGTGGTCTTTGGCTAACTTTCTAGAGAGAAGAAAACAAGCCATCTGCTGGTAACAGGCTGCTTTGGGGACGGCTGATCATAGGGCCGAATGAAACATTCATAGTAATTAGTGGCAGCCCGAGAATAGAAACTTCAGCAGTGCTTTTCCTGTTGCTGTGGTGACGTCGCCCCCCCCCCCGCCCCCACCCGCCAGGCAGCCCACCCCTCCCCTTCCAAGGCGCTCAGCACTTTCTGTGGCCTTCCATCTGGTGTGCGTCCTTGTTGAGTGCAGTGAAATTAAATTGACTGCTCATTTGTCACCCCACAGTAGTGTGTGTGTGTGTGTGTGTGTGTGTGTGTTGGGGTGTGGGAAGGAGGAGGACGTGGATTGGCAGGAATGGGGGCAGGGAAGCCTGTCCCCTGTGCTTAGCAAGAGGGACAAGAGAGCAGCTGGCACATCAGCCCAGATCACTAGACAGGTGCTGTCATGGGGCCCAGACCTTACCGGCAGCCGACAGCCCCCCGAGGTGATGATGAACGAGAGCTGGCCTGGGGACAAGGAGGAGCGGGACTCAGACCCTCGAGTTACCAAGACGTCCTTCAGATTGGCCCTCTGCTTCTAGGTTGTTGTGTTATTTCCAGAGGTTCTTTAAGAAGTTGTGAAGTGTCAGACATTCTTGTTGCCCTGCTAAAAATCTAAGCATTCGGCCAGGAAGTCTGGTTTGCCCCAGAGTATAAAGTAGATGGTGAAGTGGAAATTGGGCTGCTTATTATTTTCCTTAAGGTCTTGTTCATTTTGGAGCTAGGTGTTAAAGACATTGACATGAGTACCAATATTGTGCGTTGATGCTGACGGCGTCATCCCTCCCCAGGCCCCCAGGGGCTACGAATCCAGGAAACTGCTTAGGATAGAGCTTCCCATCGTGGCACCAGAATCACAGAGACAGTGCCTGGTCGTGCTCGCGAGAAATGTGAGCTGAATTTGGGAGGGAGTATGGTTTCCTGTGTCCTAAGATCTACAGGTTCTGGATGTCTTATTCCCTTAAAAAAATCTCCCCTATATTATGTTGCCCCTTGGACTACAGTGTTCACGGAATGGATGGAGTTGATGCCACTTGCCTGGGCTGCTCAGTGAAGAGATCTCCCCGGGGTCGCTGGGGGGCGGCTGAGCCATCAGAGGGAGAGACTGCTAGCAGAGAACATGCTTTCAAGGTGCCCCTGGCCTTCTCCATTGGAATCACAGCCTCAGGGTCTGTCCGTTAGGCTACTGGTATCTTCCTTGCTGAGTTTTTGTGATGTTCACAGCCAGGTTTGGGGGTTACTGCATATGATGTGTCCATGTTTATTTTAATACTTCCGTGTTTGGGAGCCAGACGCTGCCATTCATCGTGCATACTTAGCTCTCAGGACACATTTCTACTGTGACATTTTATTTTTATTTTTTTTAACGTTTATTTCTTTTTGAGACAGAGAGAGACAGAGCATGAGCGGGGAAGGGGCAGAGAGAAAGGGAGACACAGAATCTGAAACAGGCTCCAGGCTCTGAGTTGTCAGCACAGAGCCTGACGCGGGGCTCGAACTCACGGACCGCGAGATCATGACCTGAGCCAAAGTCGGAAGCTCAACCGACTGAGCCACCCAGGCGCCCCTCTACTGTGACATTTTAGAACAGAACCTTGGTGGGGTTGATAATCCCTGCATAGGTTGGGTACAGTCCTGTCAAGGGAATCATTTGGGGCAGCAATTCTGGATCATAGACTGTTAGAGCCGGAGTCTTAGGTCAACTAATTGTACTTGGCAGAAAGGTACACTCGGGTCAGGGAGCTGCTCTTAGTGGCAGAGCTAGGATTGGGGTCTGGGTGGTACACCCCCTCCCTCTGTAGTCTAATTTTTTTTAAGTTTATTTATTTATTTTGAGAGAGAGAGAGAGAGAGAATCCCAATCGACTTGGGGCCCTAACCCACAAACTGGGAGATCATGATCTGGGCCAAAGTCAGATGCTTAACCAACTGAGCCACCCAGGTGCCCCTGTAGTCTAATTTCATCAGAGATGAACAGAGATGAACTTTGCACAAGTACAAAGTTATAAAGAGAGGAAATGTAGCAATTTCTGGTCTAGTCAGAAAGATGAGACACAGGATTATGTCCCAACTGGGGATGTTCTAGAGCTGTGGGAGGCATGTGCGAGATCGTGTGGTGCCCCCTGGACCTGTCTGGACCCTATTCTCTGCCCACCTTTGCTAGCTGTGTTTCTAGAAAAATTATTGGAACTCTCGGACTTTCATTTTCCCAGCTGTAAATTGGGATTAAGAACACCTTCTTTGGAGGGTTGTTGTCGACATTTGAAGAGATAATGCAGAGAAGGTCTGGGCACACTGCCCAGCACAGAGTAAAGGCACATTTTTATTAGTTATTCTCATGAGTCAAGCTAATCCCCGTAGCTCCTTCCTGCCTGGCTCTTCACTCACTCATTTCTCAGACCTTAAGCTTCTCCTTCAGGCTTTTGGTAAATAGACGGTACATCTCTCCCTGCCAGGCAGCTGTTCAGGTTCCAATGGCAGATGGCCAGCGTCTCATGCCATTAACATCTGACAATCTTTGTGAATAGAAGTGGCTTAGGTCTGTCTGGACCGGCATGACCCAGAGCACCAGACTCATGGTTTCTGTTGGCAGTTCCTGGCTCCACAGGGGCGGGTCCAGCCTCACTCCCCGGGGACGGAGGCAGGCTCAAGAAGGCAGGGAGCCAACACGAGTCCCTGGAGCCTGGTTCTCTAAACTGCCTGCCAGTCTTTCTGGAGACCTTAAGCCTGCTTGTCTTTATCTTTCAGGATAAATTCATCCAACAAATGTTCTTAGGACTATGCTCAGTGCCAAAGACACAAAAGTGAGTAAGACAGAGTTCTTATCTTTCAGTTGCCTGTGGACTAATGAGCTGGATGCCCAGACCGCATGACGGGGGGCGAACAATCAGCCTTGGAAATTTAGTGGTGTTATCGTAGAGAGAAAGGTAGCACCTGACACCTTTTCAGGGCTAACTCCTGTTCTAGCAACTGTTCCTAGAAGGTCTAGGTTCTTGAGTCTTCACTAACATCACTATACCGTAGGTACATTATTCTTACTTTGCAGATGAAGAAGCTAAGCCTGGAGAGGTTAGCAACCTGGTCAAGGTCATCCAGCCCGGCCGTGTGCAGTGGGGACTGGAGTTTATACACTACAACAGACGTACGAAACCAATGCTGCTCTGTCATCTGTGCCTGAGTTTGTCTAGTCCTGGATGAGCTTCCCACTGATTGCAGCACCGACTCAAATGTGTTCCTCCACCTCTTCCAGCACTTAGCCATTTGAAACAGTAATTTGAAGTTCAACTCCTTATCTGGGCTCTTTTCTTCACCCTTCTCCTCCTTCCACAGATGCCTCTGTATCCAAGGAACAGCTCACCTTTCCTCCTGGCGTGCTGTTCTCCACTGGCTCCCGCTGGCCAAGAAGTGAGTTGGCTTGATATTTTGGCAATGGTCTTGGGTCTCTGCTCCGGTGCAGGTGGTCCTGATTCTTTGGTAGCTGCGCAGACCCTGACGTTGATGTGTCTGTAGCTGATCTGATTTAAGATCTGGTTTCTTAGCACGATCAAAGCCTAAGGTCTATACAACTCTCTCTACCCTCCATCTTGAATCCTTCATCTCGTCTCCTCCCCTCCTCCCCAGCCAACTTTTGCCCACCTCAGCTTTGGCTGGTGCTGTGGGTCTTCTTCGTCTCAGCGGTGACCCGATCCAACTCTACAAGCAGTGATTGTCCTGCTCTCCTGCTCCCTGGTCAGCCCATCTTCACCTGGATGCCAATGGCTCTCAACCAGCATCTCCCTGTAAGGCCCCCCAGAGGCCACCTGGGACCATCTGGACCCCAAACTGTCTTGTTTGAGTCAGCCAAGGCTGGCTATTGATCTGTATGCAGACTGTTTGGAATTTAGAAAACCCTTTCTCTCTCCACAAGTCTGAATTGTTCGACTATCTCCCTACAGACTCCGGAAAGTCAGCGTTGAGGCTCGATGTAGATCAAGAACTTCTTTGTTCCAGGCAGCCCCCACTCTTCACCTTAGTTGAGTGAAAACCCTCATGGCTGAACTTGAAGGGTGGAAAGTCTACAGGGGGAACAAAGCAGCATGGTGAGGAGGGAGACAAACATTAGAAGACATGTCAGAGAGATAATTACCCCCTAACACACAGCAGAGGCAGGATTTTGATCCTGTCTTCATGTGTCCTGATGCCAATCTTTATGCATGAGTGTCATGGGCACATAGAGGAGGGGCCCTAATTGCCTGGCTGGGGCTGGGGCTGGGGTAGCTGGGGGCAGGCTTTAGAAAAGGTGACTTCTAGCTTAGTCTTGAAGATCAAGGGTTACGCTTCTCAGTTATGCGTGCCATGGTGTCAGGGACAAAAGAGACAGCATGGGGAGTGGAACGTGGGGACACACAATAGTCTGTGAGACTGCCTACATTCATTCATTCAGTAAGTGGTTTTTGAGCAGAGGATGGCATTGGTATGACAGCTGAAAATCTAATGAGTTTTCCTCTCCCCATTCTTGGGGCTGCTGGGCAACCTTGTAGATGGTGGTACCATGCTGCCTATGAAAAGCACAGGAGATTGGAGGTGGCAGGGGAGATGGTTACTTCTGAGTAGATAAGCTGAGTTTGCCCAACTAGGGCAAATGCCCACACGTGCCATTTCTGGTGGAATTGGTCTGAATCGGTGTTTCGGTTATCCCTTGCTGGCTGACAACCCACCCCCACAACTCAGTGGCTTAAAACAACCGCTATTTTATTCCTTTCTTGATAAGGTATTGATACCACCTTTCTTGACTGACTTAGCTGGGTGGTCCTTCTGCTCCTTGTGATGTCAGCTGGGGCTGCAGTCAACCAAGGTCAGGATCGAGCTGTTTAGTCCACAGGCAACTCAAGGGAATTGCTGCTGTTACAACCGCAGCTGGATCTTTAAACTGCTAACCAAAGCTAAGGAATGAATATTCTCCAATGCAAATGAGCATGCCACACGGTGACTGTGGGCGGGGACCCTCCTCAAGATCTTGGAGAGAGACTGCACCTGACTTGTGACGCTTTACAGTGCTCATCACTGAATATTTAATTCTTGGAGGAGAAAGAAAAACTTTTCATGTTTAGTTACTACTCTGTCATTAAAGTTCTATCATCCACCTAGGTTTTGTGCTTTCTAGGGTTTTAGAGTCATCCGTCACGATGTATTGGAACATTTAGTAGCATAGGTCGAAAGGAAGACGGGCTTCAGATTATTAAAGACATTTCATTATTAATATAATTGTTTCTTTAAGGGTTTGTGATAAGAGCAGTTCCACATATTTCCCATGGTAAGAATAAAAATGAAACGAGCTATGTGAAAATACTTTGCCTGCTGTCGTTATCACTAACAATCACTCAATAAATAAGCGACCACGTCCTGGGTAGATTTCGTCTTCACTTGTATGTTTCTTACATCGTGTTTTGGTCCCTGAATCACATTTTCTTGGTCGTTGGGGAGATCCATTGGCCCGTTTGAAGTTGTATTGGTTTCTGGAAATTGGCGATGTTTCTAAATACAAATACCAAACAGACGGCCTTTGAATTGCTCAAAGATTCAGGATTGATGCCGGCCGTTTCCTTGCTATACTGCCTCACATTATTCATCTGTAAGATGTGAATCAAAATCTGTGCTTCGAAGAGTAGTTGCAAGGCATAAGTGAACTGTGTACTAAAGCACTTAGCAAATGTATATAGCCTTGAACGATTGCACCGTCTCACTAGTTACTATTATTATCCCTCAAAATATCCCAGGGTATAGTATTATCAGTCTTATTGTCTATACTCTAGACCTCTTCAAATTTTCAAGAGATACCAGGAAATGTATTCTTAACCCTGAGATTTATTAAGCACAGCTTTATTTCCCCATTTTATGACAATACAGATATATTATTTCAGTTATTGCTAACTTACAAAGATGTTCAATTACATGTATCTTGGCCTAAGTCGAACACACATCAGTATGTCACATATGTGCTGTTTGTAAAATAGTTGTCAGCTACAAACACAGCTACAAACTTCGTCCTGTACATCGAAGTTAGCAATGAGAGGATGCTGTTGTCACAGGTAACTGGACTCTGAAAATAAATACGTGTTCAGATGCTTACTTTTAAATAGGAAGCACTCGTCTTGTGATGACATTGGCTCACAGTAGTTTATTTCTGTTACATAAATGCCAGGCAGATTATTGTCCTTGAAGAATGTAAGGGCTAGTGACTTCATCAGCACAGAAACTAGTCTTCCCATTAAATGCCAGATACGGTCTCAAGTCCTGGTTGCCAATTCAACTTTTTGATTTAAATTTTTAAAAATTTCCATATTCTTTTGATACACAGTATAAGTAATGATACAAAATTCAGAAGGTTCTAAAGGGTATAAAAGGAAACATCCCCCTGCTTCCCTGTCTTCCAGCCATCCTGGCCCCTTCCTTGGAGGCAAATAATATGAATTTCCTTTCTTGTGTGCACTCCATAGACACTATTGAGCATGTATCTATAGCTATCTCTCTTTTTGCCCCTGAATTGTGTCTCCACCTCCCACCCCCTATTTCAAATGTTGAACTGCTAATCCCCAGTATCTCAGAATGTGACTATATTTGGAGATAAGGCCTTTAAAGAGGTGATTAGGGGGAAATGAGGTCACGTGGGTGGGCCCTAATCCTAACTGACTAATAAGAAGAGATTAGGACCCGGATGCACACAGAGAGAAGACCATGTGAAGACCGAGGGAGAGTTACAAACAATGGGGAGAGGTTCAGAAGAAACCAACCCTTCCAAGACTCTAATCTCGGATTCCTAGCTTGCAGAACTGTGAGAAAAGTTTCTCTTGTTTAAACCACCCAGTGTGGTATTCCTTACAGCGATCCTGGCAAATGAACACGCCCCTTCCTTTTACAAACTGCTAGCACGTAATGCCCAGTTTACTGCACCTTTTCACTTACTGTATTGTAAAGAAGTACATAAAGGCTCCCTACTTCACTTTACCGTATCAATATATGGATTCTTTTTATTGCATGGGTTTGCCATAACTTATCTGACCACTCTCCCGCTGACAAGCGTTGAGATTATTTCCCATATTTGCTATTAAAAACTACACTGTAAATAAATCGATAATCTTGTACAGAAATAAGTGCACACATGGACAAGTATATCCAGACAAGCAATTTCTAGAGGGGCCTGGGTGGCTCAGTCGGTTAAGTGTCTGGCTCTTGATTTCAGCTCAGGTCAGGATCTCACGATTCTTGAGATCGAGCCCTGCATCGGGCTCCACTCTGACAGTGTGCAGCCTGCTTGGGATTCTGTCTCTCCCTCTTTCTCTTCCGCTGGTTTGTGCTCAGGCCTGCGCATGCTCTCTTTCTCTCTCAAAAGAAATAATAAGTAAACATTTTATAAAATTTCTAGAAGTGATATTGAGACAGGAAAACTGAAAAGATCATATGAAAGACTTTTTTTGCTCTATTTCTTGTTAGGACCTATACTCCACCCCCGCCCCGGCCCCGCCCACATATGCCTTAGAGAACAGATAATGTATGTCCTCCTTGTAAAGGTCAAGGAGTCAGTGATTTCTTTGGAGTCTTCCAGCACAATAGATAACATCTGAGGAGTGACTGAGCAGGTAGGTCATCATGAGCATTTTCCAAGACCACAGACTCACCAAGAGCCCTAGCTCCGGGGCATGAATGACTCATGGAAGACACTTAAACCCGTCTTTGTTCCTGGATGCCTGGGAAGACAGTGCATCAGGCTACTGTGCTCAATAGAAACCCCAGGCCCCAAGCAAAGACAGAAATCTCTCTTCTTTCCTTTCTGAGCCTTCCAGACTCTCTCTCTCTCTCTGTATCTGCACTCTCTGTTTTCAATAAACTCTTCTCTCACTTCCTCTCAGGTTGCATTTGATTTCTATTTTGCACGAAGTCTAGGATCCTCTCGGCTGGTCTTGCGGGACCCCTCTGGGTCCTCAGGCCCTGCCAGCCTGGATCAGTATCACTGGGCTTAAGGGCATGTGCAGCAAAATTTTTACACAGACAGATTGCCCTTCCTGGAAATTATACAGATTTATGCGTCTACTAGAAGGACCAAGAGTATTTTGCTCTCCACTCTTTCCACACGGTCTGTTTCCAACCTTTTGATCTTTACCAATCTGGTAGCAAAAAATCCTGTTTGGGGAAGTATCATCTTGCATTTCTGTCATTATGAGTGATGTTGAACATCTTCTCATAAATTTAAAGAACATTTGTATTTCATTTTTTGGTTAAGCTTCTTTTCTTACAAGGTTTTTTTGTGTGGTGGATATTCTTGATTTATTAGAAAAATTAGTCATTTTCAGTGACATAAGTGGCAAACATTTCCCTGGTTTGCATTGACCTTCTTCTATTGCTTCTGAGGAGGCCATGTAGGAAAATTGTTTTCATATAATTAGATTTATTATTTCCTTTTTTAAAGGTACAATGACTTCTGACTCCCACTACACAGGCCAAACTTTGTAGGTAAGGGCACCACCGGCCACAAGACTGCCCTCACTTCAGACACCAGCCTCAAGTTCAGGCTCCCCAGGACCACTGGGCTGCAGTTCTGGCCAAGGGGCTGCAAGTTTGGGAGTTCTCGCTACCCCTGTAGGTCCAATAATTCACCAGAACGCCTCACAGAAGGCAGGAAAGTGCTATCCAGTTTTATAATTTCAATTTTATTATAGCAACAAGGATACAAATCAGAACCAGCCCCCTGCCCCTCAAAAGACACCTAGGGTGAAGTCTGGGAGGGTCCCAAAGGCAAAGCTTCTGTTGCCCTCTTTCTGTGGAGTCAGGATGTATCACCCTCCTGGCATATTAATGTGTGATAATACACAGAATATTGGCAAGTATGGATGCTCAATTGAGTGTTGATGTCCAGAATTCTTTTTCTTCTTTTTTTTTCTTTTTTTTAGACTTTATTTATTTTGAGAAAGAGAGAAGGTGTGAGCAGGCGAGGGGCAGAGAGAGAGAGAGAGGGAGAGAGGGAGAGAGAGAATCCAAGGAAGATGGATGTGGGTTCCATCTTACGAACCTCAAGATCATGACCTGAACTGAAACCAAGAGTTGGGTGCTTAGCTGACTGAGCCACCCAGGGCATCCTGAGGTCCGCAATTTTTAATTGGAATTTCACTATTAATTGAATCATTGGCCACTTGATTGAAACATTGGCCACTTGAAATTCAATCTCCAGCACACCTGTCCCTTTCAGGGAGGTTGGGTTGATATCACGTGGCTCAAGGCCCAGCCCTCTAATCACTGACTGATCTTCCTATGTGACCAGCCCCCTTCTGAGTCATGTCCTTACCATAAATCCTCAAGGTCCACCATGAATAAGGGATATTATCACCCAGAAAACTCTGAGGATGTAGAGCTTACTTCCCAGAACCAGAGACAAAGACCAACTAAATTCCTCATTACCCAGAATCCAGATTCCGGATTTGGTATCATAGGTAGAAAGTTCTTCCCTTTGTAAAGAATATTACAAAGACAAATTGCCCCAAGATTTTCACTACAACCTGAGTGATTCTATTTTTTTTCCAAAATGTATTTTTGATTCATCTTATCCTAGTTGATAGGATAAAGATTTAACTTATTTTTTTCCTAGACAGTTGTCTCAAATTCATTGACTAAACTATTTTTCCTCCACAGATTAAAATATCAACCTTATAATATACCAAAGTCCTATATGTATCTAGACCTATTTCTTAATTTCTTAGTATGTTCCATTGATCTGTTTTTTTATGTGTTCATATGACACAGTTTTTAATTATTATAGTTTTATAATTTATTATTTCAAATTAATATTAATAGTAACTTTGTAAACTTCTAAAGAAAATTCTTTCAGAAGTAGATTTAAAATGAAATACCAATTAGAGGTAAGACACGGATATAGCTATCAGATAAGTAGCAGGCGTCCTACTGATTGGGTTATGAGCCATTTAGCAACTTAGTGGAGGAATTGCTTCCAATGAATTCTGTTACTTTTTATGCCAGATTTGAAGTTTACTCACAAAAATGTGTGCCATACATTTTTCTTTTATGAGAAGTTATTCAGAATAATATGCACAATTTTCACTGCATTGCAAAGAGGCCAGTTAACCAAAGCTCCTGCTCTCCTCCAGTGCATCAGGAACATTCTAGGTATCTGGCTTTCTCAATGGCCAGTTGATGAATGAGTTGAGTACACACTTTCCTCAATGCTTGTTGCCTCCTGTCCATCTTGACCCCTGGGTGAAGTCTCCCTCTTGCTCATCTTCTGACCAAGGTGAGTGTAAGTCAGCCAGTCCAGCTCAGGTCCAGTGTCGGCAGAATCTAGTTCTTTGGTCATCGACCCTGGTATTTTCGTCTTCAAACTGGACTTAACCTTCAGACTAGGCAAAGAAAAGCTGGGGAATAGACCACATATTTGTCTTTCATAGATAAAAATGCAGCTTTGTGAGCTTGTCTGTGAACGGTGCATGAATTTCAGAACCTGCTTCCGTACCGTCATCTAAAAGGATGAGCTTTAAGAGGTCCCAGTAATGGTGTCAAAATGCCTGCCTTATCCTATTTTTCATCTTATTTAGTTTTTATATCCATCAAGATTTAAAGGCATGAAATGTGTTCTTCAAGAGAAAACTATGGAAGTCTTATTCATGTGTATAAATGTATTTATCTCAGATGAGGATCAGATTCATCCACTGGTGAGCACCGTGTGCTGGAGATGGAAGGGACAACAGATAACAGAGGACCTCAGGCTTCAAAAAGCCTGCGACTGACTAGGGGAGACAAAATGGGGGTTAGCTCTTTAGCTTATAGTTTTTATGGGAAACACTGAGTTAGCAGAACTCAGGCTGTAAAGTGAACCCATAAACATTTGATGGTTTTATTTCTCACTCTGTCCAGGAAGGATTTGAGGTGGTTTAAGAGTTGTATTGACATTAAAAAAAAAAAAAAAAAAACTCGAGTAAAGTAGTATATTCACAAATAATAAAATGTTATTATACATTAAATTAGCAATAACGGATATTGTACATTTGAACACAGGATCCTTCTCCCCTGCAATCTGAAGATAGAGTTTTCCTAGGAAACCTTTCCTAAGCCAAAATGGTGTAAAGCAAAGAAGCAGTTACCATTAATTTATAGTGAAAAAGTTGTAAGTGTTTCTAGGCCTCTCTTAGGCTTTTCTGATTCCTTAGCACGCATCTTGCTAAGGAGTGCACAAAGGGAAAATCCAGGTAAAGCGCAGAAGCTCACAGACTTCAAAGCTATGAGGGCTGGATGCTGAGATGCTCCGTGTCTTTTCCCGGGGAAGGAGCCTGGTGGCACCAGCCTTGCTGCTGGGGGTTTGCTCTGCCTCTGTCATGGCTCCTTGCGAAACAAATGCTGAATGCTATTTTTGCTTTCTGCCTGTTTTATTTTTATTTTTCTTGTAAAAGCAGAAAATCTTTTGCGATTTCTTTCAGTTAGTGAAAACAGGTGCCAAAGTAGATCTTTTGCAAAAGCCAAGTGGCATAACATGAATTTTTGAAAGGCAGGGGACACCTGTATCTGTTTCACGGTGGCAGAATGATTCATTAAAAATGAAGCCTTTTTGTGAGCTCAGGCACAGCAAAGATAGATAACAGATGTGCCAAAGGTTTTGGCTTAGAAACTTGAAAGGTATAATGCAGAACAAGTGCAAAAGAGAAAAGTTGGGTGGGGGTGGATATTATTGTAGAGTCGCCAGTGGTCCCTCTTCTGGGCTCAGGACTAGTCTTGGAGGACCTGGAAACAGCAGTTACCTCACCGATGGGTCCCTTTCTGGACATTGCCCTCCACCAGAGAGGACTACTTCCCCTGAGATTATGCCTCCTCCTACCCCCGGAAGTGGCTTGTGGTCAGTGACTGGCTGATGTGGAGATACACGTGTCCCACCTCCTTGTCTCCGGTTTGGGTGGACTCCGGAGGGCTGTCCTGACTCCCCTGGGGACAGGCTGAGGCTGCAGCTTCCAAGGCGCTGGTGGTCAGCTTTTCTTCCAGCCCCAAGTCCTACCTTCCTCACTTCTGGAAATTAGCTAGGACAGGGAGAAAGATCCTGCCCCAAGGAATTGCCCAGGGCTCAAGGCAGGACCAGGAGACCCATTATCAGAGGATGCGACGGGGACAGTTGATGAGCCAGCTGTGGATCCTGGAGTCCTGCCATGGAGAGTGTGGTAGGCAGAGTTCCAGGATTGCCACCTCTCAACCGCAGCCCCTGGGGGACATGCCTCTTCTCCCACTTATTTAAACACCTATCTAGGAACTGCTGTGTTGGCATTCGGCAGATGTAATTAAGTTTCCAGATCGGTTGGTGTCAAGATAGAGAGATTATCTGAAGGCCAGGATGCTATCTTATCACATGAACCCTTTAAAAGCAGAGAGTTTTTTTCCATTGGGTTACAGAAGAGCAAGGCAGAAATTTGAAGCATAGGAAGGATTTAATGTGCCCTTGCTGGCTCAAAGATGGAGAGACATCTGTGGCAAGGACTTGGGTGACATCTAGATGCTGGGACCCCCTCCCAGCTAACAGCCACCAAAGAAGCCAGGACCTTGGTCCCACAACCATAAGGACTTGAATTCGGCCAATAACAAGAATGAGCTTGGAAGTGAATTTGCCCTAGAGCCTCCAGACAGGAGCTTTGCCTGGCCAGGACTTTGATTCCAGCCTTACCTTGAGCAGGGGACCAGCCATGCCATTCAGGACTTTTGACATGTAGATCTGTGAGCTAATGAGTGTTGCTTTAAGCCACCGAGTGTGGCAGCTTGTTATGTATGGAGCAACAGAAAACTAATACAGAGAGACAATGCAATGGGAGGGTCTCAGGATAGGCTCCTCCCCACTGACACAAAACTGCATTTAAGTGGGTGCATTTGGTGGCATTGGCTCCTGGGAGAAAGGGGGGCAGGGGTGGTTCGCTGAATATGACTAGCCCTGCACTCAGGAAAAAAGGGAACAGGAGGCCTTAATGGACTTTGGGGGGGGAAAAAACCAACCTCACTGGGTTTGATTAAATTTATCTGAGACTAGATTGAGCTTGCAAAAAGAGACAGAATAAAGACTCAAGTTAAAAATGGTGTGAGATCTAAAACCATAAAAGTCTCCAAGAAAACATAAGCACTAGTCTCTTGGACATCAGCCTTAAAAACATATTTATGGATCTGTCTTCTCAGGCAAGGGGAACGAAAGCAAAATTAGACTAGTGAGACTACACCAAAATAAAAAGATGTAGCACAGCAAAGGAAATCGTCAACAAAACAAAAAGGCAACCTATGAAGTGGGAGAAGATATTTGCAAGTGATATACCTGACACGGGGTTGATATCCAAAATATATAAAGAACTTGTACAACTCAAGACCGAAAGAACAAACACTCTGATTTAAAAATGGGCAGAGGATATGAATAGACATTTTTCCAAAGAAAACATCCAGATGGCCAGCAGACACATGAAAAGATGCTCAATGCCGGTAATCATCAGGGAAGTGCAAATCAAAACCACAGTATCACCTTACTGCTGTCAGAATGGCTAGTATCAGAAAGACAAGAAGTAATAAGTGTCGGCGAGGACGTGGAGAAGGGGAATCCTGGTGCCATATTGATGGGAATGCAAGTTGGTGCAGCCACTGTGGGAATCAGGATAGAGGTTACTCAACAAATCAGAAATACAATATGATCTAATAATTCCACGACTGGGTATTTATCCAAAGAAAAAGAAAATACTGATATGAAAAGATATACGCAGCCCTCTGTTTATTGCAGCATCGTTTAAATAACTAAGACGAGGAAGCAACACAAGCGTCCATTGATAGATAAATGGATAAAGAAGATGTGGTATCTACACGATGGAATATTATGCATCCATAAAAAGAATAAGATCTTGCCATTTGCAACCACATGGATGGACCTAGGGGGGTATTAAGCTAAATGAGAGAAGCCAGAGAGAGAAAGACAAATACCGTATGATTTCCCTTATATGTGGAATCTAAAAAACAAAACAAATGAAGAAACAAACAAACAAAAAACCCAAACCGACACTTAAATGCAGAGAACGAACTGGTGGTTGTCGCGGTGGGGGAGTAGGGAACGGGTGAAATAGATCAAGGGGAGAGGCACAAACTTCCAGTTACAAAATAAGTAAGTCATGGAGATGAAAAGTACAGCCTAGGGAATATAGTCAATACAATTGTAATAACATTGTATGGTGACAGATGGTGACTGCACTTATCATGGTGAATACTAACGTATAGAATTATCAAATCACTACGTTGTACACCTCAAACTAATATAACATTGTATGTCAACCATACTTCAATAATAAATAAATAATAGAATAATAATAATTAGTAAAATGAAGTTACATTTTTATACTTCTGAGTCTATGATATGTGAAAATTTATACTCACTGCTATTTGCATTTGGTTGTTCAAAGAGTTTAAGACTTTCCTTACCCTGCAGTTTCCACGGGGCAATGATACACTTATCTTGTCTTGTTGTAATCTATTCACATGCTAAGAAGCATTTTCCCTGCTCCTGGATCTTTACTGAAATAGGGATTAGAAGACTTTAAAAGAAACATCTACCAATTGCAACATATAGACTTTATATGGATCCTGATTCAAACAGACTTTAAAGAAAAACTTATAGGATAATGGGGGAATTGGAACCCTAGTTGAATAGTTTATAATGTCAAGAAAAATTATTGTTAATTTTCAAAGATGTAATGATGGATATATACATACATGGATACATCCACACATAATGAAAGATTTATGGGTGAAACGATATAATGTCTGGGATTTGCTTCTAAGTAATCTGGTGTGGGGCTGGGGGATTGCTAGGTTCATAGAACACACAAGTTTTGTCATGGATTGAATTTGGGGTGATGGGTTTGTTACATTTGTTCATTATGGCAAAATACTTTCTCTTTTTTATTTTGTGTATTTGAAACTTTTCATTAAAAAGAGGGGTGCCTAGGTGGCTCAGTCGGTTAAGCGTCTGACTTCAGCTCAGGTCATGACCTCACAGTCCATGAGTTCGAGCCCCGCGTCGGGCTCTGTGCTGCCGGCTCAGAGCCTGGCGCCTGCTTCGGATTCTGTGTCCCCCTCTCTCTCTGCCCCTCCCCCCACTCATGCTCTGTCTCAAAAATAAATAAAAACATTAAAAAAAATTTTTTTAGAGAAAAGAAGCCTGGCATGCCTGTGTGGCTCAGTCACTTAAGTGCCTGACTTCCGCTCAGTTCATAACTTTTTGGTTCATGAGTTCCAGCACTGTCTACTGTCTCTACTGTCAGCACGGAGTCCACTTTGGATCCTCTGTCTCCCTCGCTCGCTGCCGTTCCCCTGCTTGTGTGCTCTCTCTCTCTCTCTCTCAAAAATAAATATGAAAACATAAAAAAGAAAAAAAGGAAAAGAAAAGAAGCCAGTTTGGTTCCATTCTGGTTTTGATGACTTATGTGGCAGGGAGGCCACGCCCTGCTGGGTTACAGGGCTCCTGAGAGGGCTACCTCTTTGCCACGCAGGAGCTGTTCCAGGTACAAGAAGCCTTTCCCTCGCTCCCTTCATTCCTCTCAAGGCTTCTTGGCAGAAGTCCTACTGCTCTTCCATTTCATGCTTCTCCTAATTATTCCCAACAAAGAGAAACTTGAAATTCACATATGCTGCCACCGAACATCTTGTTGCTGAAAGGGCATACAGAAATAGCCCAAAGAGCAGAGTCTGTGGCAGAGAAAGCATCTGGGGAAAGATTTCTGCCTTGTTTTTCCTTAAAATAAGGTTATTTAGCATAGGTCTCAGAAAAACATAGTGAGCCACATTTCATTTTTCTGTTAATTGCATTTGAGCTGAGAACAGAAGTAAAAAAGCATTTTCTTCGTTGCCTTTTTTTTAACAAGAAATTTATTCAAACAACAAGTTGCATACCTTGAAGGGAAATTATCTAGGAATTCTTTTAGAGTAATTTATCTCTACTTAACGTCAGGTGTCCCCACACATAACAGTTATATACAAAAAAAGTTGTAAAATTATCCTTGGTTGTATAATGATAAATGAAAAACATTAAAATTCTCCAGTTGAACAGTGAAATGAAAAGATGCTCAATACCAGTAATCATCAGGGAAATGCAAATCAAAACCACAATACAACCCTACTGCTATCACCTAAAAGAAGAATTTTTATTTTATTTTATTTGTTGTTGTTGTTGTTGTTGCTAAAGAGTGAAAGCAAAATAACTTACTGGAATACAAATATAAGAGCCGAATGGGCATTCCATGAAGGGAGAAAGGGTGTATTTTCAGAGAGACAGTATTTTTCTCCATTCCACGTCCACTTGATGTCAATCAAAACATATCATTGTCCATTTATTTGAAAATAACGACAGCAACAAAAGCCAGTATGCTTGTGCACGTACACTAATTACTTTATGAACAATAAAAGAATGGGGAGAGGGGAAATGAAAGAACAGAGAAAAACGATACTGTACGCTACAAGTCAGGATGTGGTGGAACCAGATTGCAATTTTCTAACTGAGAATGTCTTCCTTCTTAGTCTGGAGGAACAGAGTTCTGGAATGAAGTAGCAGATTCCCTTTTTGTTAGACACCTCCTATCTGCTGCTGGAACACATCAATTGTATCTTCCTCATCCACGTCCAACTGTGCAGGTGTGTCTGTTTTAATGGATCGGCTGCCCATCAAATTGGAATCTCATCCACCTCATTGACAAACCCTGTCATTCACAATAGGCTTTCAACAGTTCACTAAGTAGTGTATGCCTCTTAATCTTACACTGTGTCACAGAACGATCCTTGCCTGCCACCTTCAAATGAATGATCATGGTTCTTGGTCTTGACTCATTCCTTGGGTTCTTCATTGGTCACGGTGAGCCCCAGCGTCTCCTCAGCTGCTCCTTCACAAAGAAGGTACCAGGCTGGCACTGAACAAGCACCTAGCAGCCCCAGGAGCAGCAGGAGGAAGAGGGAGCAGCGGTCAAAAAACATATTCTGAAATAAAAAAATTAGTCTCTTGGACTAATTTCTTGTTGAAAGAAATTAAGGAAGATCTAAATAAATGAGAAGATATCTCAGGTTCAAGGATCAGAGGACTTAATATTCTGTCAAGATGTCAGCACTCCCCGAAATGATCCACAGAGTCATTCACTGCTATCCCCATCAAAATTTCAGATATTCACAAAATGATCCTGAAAATCACATGGAAACACAAGGGACTCAGAAGAGCCAAAATATTCTTGAAAAAGAAGAACAAAATTAGAGGACTCACTTCTCGAAACAAAAACTGATTTTAAAGCTACAGTGATCAAGACAATGTGTTCCCAGCATAAAGACAGACATATAGTCAAAGGAATAGGATTCAGGGTCCAGAAATAAACCTTCACATTGCAGTTAATTGATTTTTTTTTTTTTTTTTTTTTTGCAGTTAATTGATTTTCAATAGGGTCCAAGGCCATTCAGTGGAGAAAAGAATAGTCTTTTCAATAAATGGTTCTTGGATAACCAGGTAAAAGAATGAAATTAGATGATCTACCATACCCCGTATACAAAAATTAACTCCAAATGGGTCAAGAACCTAATTTAAAACTGTAACAGTCTTTAGAAAACACACAGATGTAAATCCTTGTGATTTTGGATTAGGTAATGATTTTTTAAGACATGACACCTGAAGCATAAGCAACTGAAGAAAACATCGACAAATTGAGCTTTATCAAAATTAAAAAAATTTGTGATTCAAAGAACACCATCAAGAGAAGTAAAAAAAAAAAAAAAAAAAAGGACAACCTATAGAATGGGAGAAAATATTTGTAAATCATATATCTGACAAAGGATTGATACCTAGAATATATAAAACACTGTTACCACTCAACAATAAGAAGATATATAACCCAATTGAAACACAGGTGTAGGATCAGAGAAGACATTCTCCAAAGAAGATATGCAAGTGACCAACATGCACATGAAAAGATGTTTCAACACAATTAGCCATCAGGGAAATGCAACTCAAAACCACAATGTGATACACTTCACACTACGATAGCTATCATCACAAAGACAGATAATAAAAAGTGGTGGCAAAGATACGGAGAATTAGGACCCACCAATATTGCTGATGGGAATGTAAAATAATGCAGTTCCTATAGAAAATAGGTTGGCAGTTCCTCAAATGCTCAAACATAGAGTCATCACATGGCCTTGCAGTTCTATTCCTAGGTATATACCCAAGAGAAATGAAAACATATGTCTACACAAAAACTTATACGTGAACGTTCGTAGTAGCCTGGAGGCTGGGTGACCGCTGATGAGATGGCTGTGTCACGGGGCAGGCTACTGGTTGACAGCTCAGCTGGGTCCGGGGTCCTGAGAACTTGAGTCCGTGTTCATGAACTCCTCCATGGGCTGTTCTCCTTCCCCAAGCCATGATGACTGGACTTGAAGAAGGAGAGGGAACATCCCAAGACACAAGCAGTAAAAACTGCCAGCTTCTTAGGGCCTGAGTCTAGAAACTGGTACCATTACCTCTGTTGCATTTTATTGGTTGAGCAGTCACAGAACCTAGATTCAAGAGGAGGGGACATTGACCTCAACTCTTGATGAAAAGTGTGTTAAAATTTTGATGACATGTTTTATAACTGCCTCACCCCATAGTAATGTCCAGAGCTGGGATGTGACTCCAGGAATGTCTGAATCAGAGAGTTCAAAGTCTTAAAAATTCTGATTTACATTTCAAATAGGAAGGGTGAGAGACCCTGGCATGGAAGAGCGGGAAAGCTATTTAAAATATTTTTAGTTGGGGGTGGCTGGCTGGCTCAGTTGGAGGAGCATGTGAATCTCGATCTTTAGGTCATGAGTTCCAGCCCCATGTTGGGTGTAGAGATTACTTAGATGAAATAAAACTTAAAAACAATAAAATATTTTTAGTTGGTTTTAGGAGGGATGTTGTTGCTGCTGTATTACCCTGTTCATAATCATGACCATTTTGAATAAAATTATTGGCAATATTTATGGCAAATTTCAGGATGTCATTTTAACGCTGAATTTCTGAAAGGGGGAAGGTCACTTATATTAGAGACGAGGCGATGAAAAGAACAAACAGAAGAAGGGCTTGTTTCCCTTTTAGCAACAGATCTGAAGACAGGACTTGCCATGAACAGAAAGAGCTCTGTCTATACTTTGGTTTTGAAGGAGAAGAAAAGTCCCTTTATAGTGGGCATGTCTTAACTCAACACCACGTTTCTCAGCTGGGCTTTAATCCTAGGGCTACAATCAAACCATTCAAAACCCTATCATTATACCTGACAGATGGGGCATGTGCCAGCATGATTCAGACCTGGTAGGACATCAAAATGGGAAGTCAGGGCTTTGTTCAATTGTTGGTTTTAAGATGCAAATAGAATCCAGCCCCTTTCCTATTTTATTCTGCCATTGTTCCTCAAAGTTTTTCCCCAGAGGATAGAGAAATTCCAGCCATTGCCCTCATTTGCTTTGGGGATGTTGGGTTTTAATACCACTACAGATGAAGATTTGCATAAATCACAGCTGCTAAAAGCTGACTTAAGTGAATAGACATTGTAAATAGGATCTTGATGCCTGGATAATATGAGGTGCTTGGGAGGGAAGCTAACATAACAATATGTGGTATTGGAGCATCATTACTAAAACAATGCACTTGAGTAGGTCCAGGGATAGTTATTTTCTTGTGGTACTCATCAGCAAGGAGAAAATAGTCATTTTTGCTAACCACTGAGTTTATTTCTCAGAGTAAGACATCCTTACTGGGATTCCCAACGGCTGCTATCCTGGGCCACACTGGGATGAGCTTACATGCAGCTAGGCATAGATGATATGTGCCAGGACGCTGCCTCTGGGGTCCTGGTTCTCCGACCAGTCCACTGAAAGGGCTTTGTGACGATAATTCACAGGAGAAGACTACAGTCTTGGAAGAAGGACAACAGCTTAAATAGACAGTTCTACTAAAGGAACAGGCAAGAAAGCTGCTTCCTGGGCTGACTTTCTGAGAGCTGCCTCCTTAGGACTAGGAAGGAAGAGGACTCTGGCATTGGATGGCATGGTCAGAGGGCCCAGAGAAAAGTTGTTTCTTTCTGCTGTGTCCTGCCCTGAGTGCTCAGGGACCTACCAACAACATTCCCAGAATCTTTGCCTGGCGGGGCTGATAAGCCATTTGCTGCTGCTTTGCAGAGGCTGGAACCCTTCCGTCCCTAATGGACCAGAAGCCATTAGCAAGATCGATCGGTGGCCAGGATGCTGCTCTAGCCCCTCCCTGGGTGATTTATGATCTCGGTGCTGAGATAGGAGCACTGATGGACTGTCTTCCCAAGATGTGGTCCACTCTGCCCTAGAATTCTTTCAACACAAGCCTTTAATCAGGAGCATAGACCCCCACGGTTTGAAGAATTATTAAAAGTTGGGCAGAATTTGAGGTTGACAATTCGACATCAGTGATGGTCTGAGGCTGCATACTTGGAAAGGCAACTGAAAGGGTTAAGAGAAAAAGGCTGGTGGGATGGGAGCCATTGGAAGAACAAAGTTTTGGTTGAGTGGCTCAGCTCTGGGTAAAGACAGCGTCACGAGTAAAGGTTTAAAGCCCCTGTGAATCTCATCTCCTCTCTGTGGCCTTTGCCTTCTCCACTTCTTCCAGCTGAGTCACCTCCAGTCAACCCTGTGGACTTTCTGCACCAAACTGGACAGAGAGCACTGTATCAGCAACTTTACCCCGCCTGCAGGGGATTTAGGGGATCAGAGATTTCCTTGGGGTGCTGGTGGCAGGGGGCTATTGACTACACAGTACCAATTCTTTTTCAAAAAATCCTTGTGGTGGGGCGCCTGGTTGGCTCAGTCGGTTGAGTGTCCGACTTCGGCTCAGGACATGATCTCTCAGTTTGAGCCTCATATCGGGTTCCCTACTGTCAGCCTGTCAGCTCAGAGCCCACTTTGGATCCTCTGTCCCCCTCCCTTTCCCCCTCTGCCATTTACCCGTGTGCTCTCTCTCTCTCCCTCTCTCTCTCAAAAAACAAACAAAACATTTAAAAAAAATCCTTGTGGTGACAATACCTAACACAAAGTTTATTGTTTTTATTAACCATTTTTAAGTGTGTAGTTCAGTGATATTTCAAAAAATTTTATTTATTTATTTATTTATTTATTTAGAGAGGCAGAAAGAGAGAGGGAGAGAGACAATTTCCAGCCCAGCCCCAAGCCCAACGTGGGGCTCGAGCTCACAAACTGTGAGATCATGACCTGAGTCGAAATCAAGAGTCAGAGGCTTAACTCATTGAGCCACTCAGGTGCCCCTCAGTGGAATTAAGGTCACACACATTATTGTACATCCCTCTCTACAAATTTTCCATCTTCCCAAACTTTGAACCCATGCAACAATAACTCCCCACTTACCTTCTCCCTCCAGGCCTTTGCAAGGACCATTCTGCTTTCTGTATCTATGAATATGACTACTCTGGGTGCCTCATGTAGATGGAGTCATATAATATTTAACCTTTTTATGACTTGCTTGCTTCACTTAGCATCAAGGTTCATCATGTTGTAGCATTGTCAGAATTTCCCACCTCGTGAAGGCTGAATAATATTCTATTGTGTGTCTACACCACATTTTGTTTATCCGTTCATCTACTGATGGACATTCAGGTTGTTTCCACCTTACGGATTGGGAATAATGCTGCTATGAACATGTATGCACAAATATCTTGCGCCCCTGTTTTCAACTCTCTTGGGTATACACCCAAAAGTGGAATTCATGAATCGTATGAGAGTCCTATGTTTAATATTTTGAGGTTTGTGGGGCACCTGGGTGGCTCAGTCGGTTAAGCTTCCGACTACAGCTCCGGTCATGATCTCGTGACCCGTGAGTTCAAGCCCTGTGTCCAGCTCTGTGCTGTCAGTTCAGAGTCTGGAGCCTGCTTTGGATTCTGTCTCCCTCTCTCTCTGCCCCTTCCCCACTCACTCTCTGTCTCTATCAAAAAATTAATAAATGGTAAAAAAAAATATTTTGAGGGTTTGTTATACTGTTTTCTACAGCAGCAATGCAACAGGTTTCTAATTTCTCCACATCCTTGTTAACACTTGTTATTTTCTGTTTTTTCCCCCCTTAATGGTAGCCTTTCTAATGGGTGTGAAGTGGTATCTCATTGTGGTTTTGATTTGCATTTCCCTAATGACTCATCATGTTGAGCATCATTTCATGTGTGTATCTTCTTTGGAGACCTATGTCTATGTAAGTCTTTTGCCCATTTTTTAAATTGGGTTTTTGTCGTTCTTGTTTTTGTTGTTGTTGTTGTTGTTTTGTCTTTGAGCTGTAGGAGTTCTTTATAGATGCTGGATATTAGTCCTTTAAGAGACAGATGATTCACAAATATTTTCTCCCATTCTGCAAGCCGCCTTCCACTTTGTTGAAAATGTCCTTTGTTGCACACAGTTTTAAAATTTTGGTGAGGTCTAACTTGTCTATTATTTCTTTTGTTGCCTGTACTTCTGGTATCATACCCAAGAAATCATTGCCAAGTCCAATGTAATGAAAGTTTCCTCTATATTTTCCTCTAAAAGTTTAATATTTTTAGCTCTTTTGTTTAGGTCTTTGATCCATTTTCAATTATCTTTTTTTATATAGTATAAGGAAGAGGGTCCGATTTCATTCCTTTGCATGTAAATATCCAGTTTTCCCAACCCTATTTGTTGAAAAGACTGTCTTTTCCCCACTGAATGGCAGTGCCCATTCTTTTCTGATTTTGGGAGATTCTGCTCGCCCAAACCTTTCAGATTCCATGTAGGTCTAGGTAGAGTTAAGTGTCCCTGTCACAAGTCTGACTGTGCATTTAACCTTTGGGATCTGCCGTCCACTCCTTGCATTCATAGGAATCAAATGTAGACTGGAATTAAACAAGATTTAGGTTATCTGGTTAGTACATATGGTAACATTAGCATGCAGTCCAATTTAGCCTTGAAAGTCTTTGTATCGCCCTAAAATTACATTGAATGACACACCTCAGTAAGTCAATCACAGCTGGTTTCTCCTTCTGTGTTAGAACGGGCTGCTTTTTGACAGTGGGTGGGATTTGAGCATCAGATGCAGTTGATTGGCCTGCATTTAGGGACATTTTTAATGAAAATTATGAATCTATACCAATAAAATCGCATCCACAATATCTAGATGCTCACAAGGGGCACCCAAGCATAGAGATTATCCACAGGAACAGGAACATAGAGATTTGTCCACACAAAGCCCTCACTTCCCACTCACTGCTCCTTCCAAGGAACATGTCCACTGGGTGAGGTGTGCTGCTGGGACTAATGCATTGTGCTTTCTCTTACTCTCTGCATATTGCAAAAGGTTTAACTTGCATAAGTTAAAAGGTATATTGTATGGCTCCTCTATGGGCCACAGACAGCTGGGCATCTAGCTTGTTTGTGGGTTCCAAAATCACTCCTCGTCTACCTTCATCTTGCTCCTCTTTGCACTTCATTGACTAGGAGTACCTTGGCCTTCTGACTTCAGTGTGGCTTTGGCCTTGGCTCCACTCCTGGATTAAAACGTCTCCTTGTGATTTGGCTTCTGGATGGCTGAAACTCCTTGGTTCTTGGGTTGTTGTTTGTTGAAGGTTGGTTGGCTTTCGAATCAACTTCTCAACTTGGACTGCTAGACTGCGGGGTTCAGGTTCACAACTGAAGGGCCTGCCCTTCTTCTATCCCTATGTGTCCTAGGCCACTGCCCAATGACGGCTTTTTTACTCATCCCCTTCTCTCCAGTGGAGAGAGAGAGAGAGAGATCAGACAATGAGGGGTCCCAGTCTTCCGGAATCTCTTTCCCAGACTGGCCCTGGATGCAGCTTGGAATCTCTGGGCTGGGGCTGGGCTCTTCTTTCCCTGGGACATCCTAGACCTTGCTGAGGGAGGAAGGAAACTTTTCGTACCACTTCTGAAATATCATCTGGGAGCTAGGTGGTCGCTGTGGACCTTGGAGCCACAACAGGGTCACTCTTCTCTGGACACTCTATCACTC
Organism: Panthera uncia; assembly: GCF_023721935.1. NCBI lineage: Eukaryota > Metazoa > Chordata > Mammalia > Carnivora > Felidae > Panthera > Panthera uncia. Next base: position 58,128,682 of record NW_026057586.1, on the reverse strand, counting down.
TGAGTTTCTGAAAAATGTCTTGTCAATTCCAATCTCCTTTTACTCTTGACTTATCTCAATGTGCTCACTAGTTAACGGTCACTGTTAGCTTACTAGGGTAGACTCTCTGGTCTTGCACCTAGGATGTGATTGGCCTTCCCAGTGCTGGCCACTGTCTTGAGGTTCTTTGGGTTGACTGCCTCGTTCTTCTGCTCACACCGAGGGGGACATCTTCCATGGTGCTCTCACCACTGGTTTATAGTAGGAAACCAAACAGAACAAACCAAATCCTAACAATATTTTCCACACTGAGGGGCCATGGCTACTCCTACCAATGCCAAGAAACTGGACCTTCCATCCCAGATATGTCCACTTCCAGAGCTGGTGGGGAAGCCAAAGATATAGCAGACTGAACCAGAAGCTCCCACTCACCATGGTGTGAGTAGAATTGGGACACCTATGGTCCTTGCCCATCTCCAGCATCCATAGACTTTCTGATAGAGTTTTTGAGCAGCCCAATAAGTGCCATTCCTTGAACACCTCCATGCACCTTCTCTGTGCTTTAACTATACAATGGACAGACAATGGCTCATTTTCACAACCCTTGGAGGGAAGGCATTAAAATCTCTGATTTGTGGTCGATCGAAACGGAGATCTGGATGGCTCAAGCAGCTTGCCCAGAGGCACATGACCGGTGACTGGTAAACTCTGTACTGCCTGATTCCAAACCTCTAATTTTTAACACTTCACCACACAGGTGACCATGAAAATGCTGAAGTAGCTAAATCTCATCTTGTTCCTTTCAGCTTTCCCTCCTCCTCCTATGCTCCATCGTGAAGCCACAATTCACTACAGTCCCTCATTTGGTCCTGGGGTCTCAGGTGGAATCCTGAACTACAGTTCATTCCCTGATTTTTCTCCTCATTCTGAAATAATTGGCCCTGGGGTCATCCCGGTAGGTATGGTGTTGGATAATTCATCATGCAAAAAGGTTGCAATATTAATAGGGGAGAGTGGCTCCATCTGTCTTCCTGTTCATCGTATGTTTGCACTTTAACAGAACTCTAGCTCAGAGGACCATTGGTAGGAATTCGACGCATTGCAACAACCCTGGAATGGAAAACATTTTTGGATAAGCCTTGTCGGTATCCTGCAAATCTCAACACAACAGAAGCCCAAGAACACAGGGGACCACAACATTGACTGTCCCTTGGTGGGGAGGGGAAAGACTTCATCTCCTTCTTGACTCCCTCTTCGTAAGTGCTGTGATGAGACGGAAGGGCTTTGTGGCCAGCACTCTAAGCACTTTGATGGGATGTATGAGGTCAGAGACTTTGAAATCACCGTCAAGGAACCAGACAGCAAGGCAGGCGATAAAGCAGTAGGGGATCAGCCTGGAGCAGACAGAGGGTTTAAATCCAAGATCTGCCATTTGCCCCATTACCCACTCTGGGCCTTAGTTTCCTAAGACAGGGATAACAACACTTAACTCAGAGGTCTGCAAGGACTAAAGGAGTGCTCCATATGATTAGTTATGTACGTCCTGGGAGAACAGCCGGCAAATGACATCTCAAGAAGTGCAAAACATGGGGCGCCTGGCAGTCTCAGTAGGTTGAGCGACTCTTGATTTCGACTCAGGTCCTGATGCCAAGGTTGTGGGATCAAGCCCTGTGTCGGGCTTAGCACTGAGCGTGGAGCCTGCTTGAGATTCTTTCTGTCTCTCCCCCTCTCCCCTTCCTCCCCTCAGGCTCTCTCTTTCTCTTAAAAACAAAAAAATAAAATTAAAAAAATTAAGAAGTGCAAAACACCACTGAATTGTACACTTAAAAGGGGTTAAGATGATATATTTTATGTTATGTATATGCTATGGACTGAACAGTTGAGACCCCCAAATTCTTATGTTTAAAGAATTCACTGATCCCCAGCGTGAAGGTATTTGGAGGTGGGGCCTTTGGGAGGCAATTAGGTCATGAGGGTGTTGACCTCATGGTGGGATTAGTACCCTTAGAAGAAGAGACAGGAGACAGCTTGCACCCTCCCTGCTCTTTACCACACAAACACACAGCAAGAAGACAGCCATCTGCAAACCAGCCAGAGAGCCTCACTAGACAATGGCACTTCCAGACCTTGGCCTTAGACTTCCCAGCCTCCAGAATGTGAGAAATAAACGTGGATCGCGTAAGCCACCCAGTCTGTGGTGTATTTGTTATAGCAGCCCAAGCTGACTAAGACAGTATATTCGAACCATAACTTTTAAAGAGCACAAAATGACACGGCACTGATCCACTCGCGCCCTTTCTGCATTCTTCCCAGATTAAGATAATTCCCTGAGGGTGACACCTGACTCCTTCCCTCCTTCCCTCACATTTTAGCCAAATGTCACAGTGTTGGGGGTGCAGGCTTGGACCTCCTCGTTTGGAGAAGTGATTTGGGACTCGCTCAGTCTGGACCTCATTCTTTACCCTATCACATGAAGGCCCAAAGTGGGAGTTCTGATGTAGACCATAGCAGAGTTGATGCAAAGAATGAGAAGAATCCCTCTGTGGTCACTTTGACAGGGGAGCAGCCTGGGCCTGCCCAAAGACCCAGACTGAGAGAATCTGTCAGCCAGTTTCCATCACTGGGCCACGTGGATTGGCATATGGCAGCCGGCAGAGAGCCCTTCAGGGCCAGCAGGCTCTCCCTCACCAGTGGCTCTGGTCTCACTTGCTTCCTGGCAAAGAATGGATATAAGCTGTAGCAGGATATGGGCCCAGAGGCTACCGGACAGGTGATCCTGACGGAGTCTCAACAGATGAGTCACCTCCCAAGTCTCAAAGAAGGAAAACGGATTTGCAAAGAAAGAATGTAGACGACATCTTCTCCTGATGGAGGGAGACCCTCCCTGAGAGCACAGAACCTCGGAGCTGGACTCCTCGTTGAAGTCAGGAGCTCTCTCCTTGTTGAAGTAGCTGGAAGGCACAGAGGGGATGGGAGGAGGCAGAGAGCTAGCAAGAAAGAGCGACAGGCCTTCAAGGGCGCTCAGTGATTTTGTGAACAACCTGGCAGGGGGCAGGAAACAAGCACAGAAAGTCCAAAACAGCCCTGGCGTGGGGAGGTCCCCAGGCGGGTGTGACTGCAGTCAAGGGGGACTTCCATTCCCACCCGCAGGGGACTCTTTGAGATGCTATTTGCAACATGCAGCGACACGCATGAGTCTCAAAAACATAATGTTGAATGGAAGAAGCTGGACAAAAGGTATGACTCCATTTACCTGAAGTCCAAAGAGACAACCCCATCTCGGGCGGTGGAAAAATGAGCAGTTATATTCTGGCAAAGGACAGGGGCTGCTGATGGTGGGTGGCTGGAAGGGGAAGCAGGGAACATTCTGGGGTGACGGTTTTCTCTCTGGATTGGGTGGTGGTTACCGGGTTAAAAAAAAAAAAAACTCAGTGAACAGTACACTTAAAATCTATGCATTTTACTGACTTAAATTACACCCCAATAAAATGAACGAATAAACACACACAATTATGTCCAAGTGTACAAAGCCTTATGCTAGGTGGTCTGTAGGCCACAGACGTAAGTCCAATGAGAACCTGCCCTAAGGAAGCAGGGCAGATAGTAGTATAGATCAGGCAAAAGACATAGTCAAAAGTCAGAGAACAAGAAACCCAGTGGTGATGTCCTTAGAGGGGCAGGTACAAAGGGACACCAGAGGCTAGAGGGAACAGGATGCCTTCTGGCTGGAAGAACTGCTTCGGGCTTCATAGAGGAGGCAGCATTTGAGCTGGACTTTGAAGGGGTTGGATAAGAACCTTCCAGGTAGAATTTGGTTGAGGCGCAGATCATGAGAAGGGAGCAGTGGAAGAAAAGGCTAGAAACAGGTGGGATCCCTCTCCACAGGGTCTCGAACGTCAGGAGGAAGAGTCTGGGTTTACTAGCAGGCAGTTGAGGGGCTTCAAGCGGGAACGTGGTACTGGTGTAATATACAGGTTAGACCCAGGGAGGGGAAAGGGGAGTCTTCAGGGTGAGACCTGGTCCAGAGCCATCTGGTGTCTGCTCCCCGACGAGCGACCCGTGACCTGCAGCACCGGCAGGTGCTGTCCATCCTGAGTGTGTCAGAAGGGCAGACGGCTGGGTGGATTCCACGTAGGGAATCAGAATCTGCATTTTAACAAGTTTATGGGGGGGGGGGAGGTTCGTATGCACATCAACATTTAAAAAACACTGGTCTATAGATTAGATAATGGAATAGCGGTCTTGTGTGGGGGCAGGGGGTTCTGAATCGGTCCTTTGTTGCCTGAAGTCCTGAGCACAAAGGGGGAATGTACGTAGAGGATGGATCTTTACCCTGTTGCCTGAGGGGACCGGAAGGGCGTTGATTTCTGGAGCCTGAGGGAGAGCAAAGCGAACTCGGGGTAAGGCAGGGGGAAAAAATCCAGACCAGAAGTGCCCTTGCTTCTCCAGTTCACACTGGCATCTTACAGCAAAGGCCTCTGTGGGTTAGAAATGGTGGAATCAATATTCTCGACTGCAGAGAGTGGAAGCCGGGATTACTCCATTTGAATAATTTATTACCCCCTAGCATTAGGAGTTGAAGACTTGCCAACTACCAAGTTCTTTAAAAGGTCACGGTCCCTTTCTATCCTTTTCTTCCTGCCCTTTCAGGCTAGCCCTCCGTATGCTTTGCCAGACTTTGTCAGGATGATTCTAGTTTTTTTGTTTTTTGGGTTTTTTTTTAATAGCTACTTTGTCCATGGTGAATTTTTTCTGTTTAAAAGAGCTGACTTTTGAGAAGGGCTCTGTTTGGGTCTGAGCACAGTGAGTATCTGGTAAATGAAGGCTACTGTTGCTGTCATCTCCTGTGTTTATCTAAACTCATCCTGTCCTATGGCTCATGTGCTTTAGTCCCTGTCCTTGTCCCCTGGCCTACCCAAGACTTGTATCTTGCCTGGCTCATTTAACAATTTCTCCATCGGTTTATATCATGAAATATTTGGAAACAAAGACAAGTTGAAGGGATTTTAAAGTAACCACTCATCCACCAGACCACCTAGACTTTGCTATGAATATTTGCTACCTTTGTTTTATTCCGTATTTATCTACTTACCCATCCCCCTTTCCATCCATGAACACATTTACCTTTTTGGATGCATTTCTGTTTGTTGTTGTTGTTTTTTCTTTTGAGCTAAAGTTAAACCGTGTTCAAATCTTGAAGGTTTTCACTTCTTGAGTTTTGGTGATTGCCTAAATCTGTGTAAGCTAAGCTCCTACCTACCAAGGGACCAGAACTTTTGCCCTTTCCCGGTTGGTTTCCAGCTCCTCCCTCACCAGAGGCACCATTGATCTGATCTTTTTCTATCATAAGGTACTTTTATTTCTGACAGATACTTTTCTTTTTTATGTTTATGGTTTTTGTTTTTTTTTTTTTTTGTCTATTGTGGAATATCCAATAAATAGAATCATACAATATGTGCACGAGTGCATGGTCTTTTTTGGTCTGGCTTCTCTCACTTAGAACGATGTTTTTGAGCTTCATCTGCTTTGTTTTGTCTATCGGTCATTTGTTCATTTTTGTCACTGAGGAGTATCATACTATGCATACTATGCAATACCATATTGCAATTTGCGTATATATCTCCATATTGACGGACACCTGGGAGTCCCCGGTGTTAGTTATTACAAATACGAGCATTCTTTTGGAAGTCTTTTTGTGGACGTATGTTTCATTTCACTTGGATAAATGCCTAGAATAGAATTGCTGAGCCATAGGGTAGGTGTATGTTTTCGTGTCACATGAATCTGCCAGATATCACAATTACACCCCCCCCCCCAACAATATACGAGCTCTAGTTGCTATACTGTTGGGGCTGGCATTTTTTAATTTTAGCCAGTGACTGAGTAGTGATATCTTGTGGTTTTCATTATTCGTGTCTCCCCGATGATTAATGGTCTTGAGAGACTGTTTTCATGTGTTTACTGGCCATTTGTGAAACTTTTTTGTAAAATATCTGATCGCATCCTTTGACCTTTTAAAAATTGGGTTGTCTCTTTATTATTGAGTGGTAAGAGTTCTTTACATATCCCAGATACTAGTCTTTAGGTTTATGACAATTTTATCTGAGCCTGTGACTTCCCTACTCATTTTCTGAACGGTTACTTAATAAACAAAAGTTTTTAATTTTGGTGAAGTCAAATTTCTTGATTTTTTTTCTCTTATTTTGTTTTAAAGTGTTTTCTGTTTCCTGCCTCAGGAATGTTTCCCTACTCTCAAAGTCATAAAGATGTATGCTTTCCCTTAAAAGATTTATTACATTTGCATTAACTTTTACATTTAAGATTATGGCCCCTTCTGAGTAACATTTTCTGTATAATGCGGGGCAGGTATTGAGGTTTATTTTTTCCATTTACTTCTGCATCGTTTATTGAAATGGGTCTCCCTTCTCTATTGTATTGTTTTGGAAGCTTTGTGGAAAATCAAATAAACTTTTGCTTCTGGCCAAGATGGTGTAATGGGGATGATGTTTATCATTGGGCCATAAAACACTAGAAGCCTGGACAAAATCTATGAAATAATGGCTTTGACACTGGACCACAGGCAGCCCAGGAAGGTCATCCCTGGGAGAGGGGAGACCTTCCCAGTGAAGTGCATCCTGCCATGGCTGCAGCTGACTGACCAGAGAGTTTCCAAGCCGGAGAGGGGGAAGGGGACCCCCCCCCCCCACTGGGTCTTGTGGTCTCTCTCAGTGAAAGAGTCATACAAGGGGGTTCAGGGAGATGAAGACAGCTAAAATTGCCAAGGCAGAATGCCAGAGAGGGGAAGGAGGAGATCCACTTCTGTCCAGCTGTGAGTGAGGGGTGGGAGCCGGTGGGCACAGTCAGTAGGTTGTTTCTCTGATTACCTTTGGGACACCATCGTGCATTCTCACTCTCTGCCTCAGTGGGTTGCTGTTACCTTGTGTCTCATGCGGGCCCTGTGGGGTCAGAGGGTTTCCTCCACCTACTTCATTGGTTCCCACATGTCTGCCACGGAGGGAACCTCTCTCCACGCTTGTGCCCCCTTCCAGAAGATGGCTGTGGCTTGTTCCTCTGTGTTAGACTAGATGGGGGTTCTCAGTCCTTCGGGTCCTTCCTCAGTGTTAGGCAGGGTCTCTTCCCTGGCCCCAACCCTCCTCATGATGCCTTGGCTTTCTTGTGCTGCCTGTTGTCCAACGTCAAAACCATTATTTCACAGATTTTTGTCCAGGTTTCTAGTGGTTTATGGCCCAATGGTAAATCTGGTCCCTGTTACACCATCTTGGCCAGAAGCAAAAGTTCATTTGATTTTCTACAAAGATTCCAAAGCAATACAATAGAAAGAGCTTGCACGAGAATACAGACCACTCTCCCTTGGGTCTGGGGCTTCTGGTTACTCTAAACTGTGATGTTTGGACCGCATTTAAGAATTTGTTAACATTTGGGGCACCTGGGTGGCTCAGTTGAGTGGCTCGGTGACTCTTGATTTTACCTCAGGTCTTGATTTCAGGGTCGTGAGTTCAAGTCCTGTGCTGGGCTCCACACTGGGCAGGAAGCCTACTTAAGAAAATTTTTTGTTGTTGTTAACATGTGAGTCATTTTCTTCCTACTCGCTTCTCATGGCAGCCATGTGCCCCTTAATCTCTACCAAAGGCGAATCAGCTGTGTGTCCCATCTTTTCTCAGCTTGTCACCCTTCAAAATGATGTTCACTTCCTTGTCTGGTGGCTCCAGCTCTTCAACGGGTTTTAGAGTATTCGGCTTTTTCTTGTCGTTAGGGTGGAAGTCACCCTCTCTCGCTAAGCGAAGAGGTGCTCTGCCTCATTCATTTTAACAAACATTTGTTGGGTGCCTTGCTTGCCGGGCTCTGCACATGCAGAGGAGGTAAAACACGGTCTTGGCCATCAGCTAGCTTCACGTCTAGCGCATCAGTCTAGTGATCAGCCGCAGCCATGACAGGACGCGCAACAGGACGTGTTCATTGCCGGTATGCACAGAAGTCGCGGAAACGGAGAGGAGCCAGCACCCTGGCCTGTCAGGGCAGCCCTGGAAAGTTAAGCTGGTGCCAAAGTCTCGTCGCACAGAAGAGCAGTGATTTTCTGGTGGACAGAGAAGATGGGGACATCTTGGGCAGAGAATCACCACACCTATAGTCATGGTGGGAGGTCTGACCATGGCTGTCCTCATGGGTCCTGACCCCGATTTCCAAATTTGCTGCTGATAACCCAGTGATCTCGATTTTCTACCAGACAACCACCTGGTGCAATCATAAGCCTAGGCAAGTGGGCTCCCACTGTCCTGTCCCAGCACCGTTATAAACACACTCATGGGCTATGCGGTCCCCGTGCCTTCCTCATAAACCCCACCAGACCAGGAGTCCTTCAAGGGCAGTGACGGTTTTCACATCTCTGTGTTCCTGGCATCCAGTCGTGCCTGGCTTGGGTTGAGCTCAAAAAGTGCTAGATGAGCTAAAATCAAGTAGTGTTCCTGTTTGCCCCGGCAGCGGTCAGACCACCCTCTGGCTCCCGGGTCTGAACTGTACTCTTGCCAAAACATGTCTGGGAGATGAACATACAGATTCTGGAGTCTGTTTATTTATTTCCAATTGAAGAGAGGGGACCATCTTGTTTCAGGCTGTCACTCCCTCCTGGAATTTGCAAGTCTGGTCTTTTCTAAATGTTAACTTTTAGGGAGCTAAATTATTCATCCATGCCTCTAAGCCACTGACATTTTGATTGCTGCATTCCCTGTTTAAATTTTGAATGATCTCAGATTCTATTTGCGCCCGTCTCGGCATAGTGAGAACGGCAAGAGGAAGGGAAGGAATCGCTTGCCCTGCAACACCGGCTCCAACCGTAATTCGACAGAGCAAGTTAAGTTCCACTTAAACCCAGGAAACAAGGAAGGCATCTGTTTTCAAATGTGACATTCTTTCCCATGGGACATGTTTGCCAGCGTGTTTCATTCCTGCCTTTTGCTTTCGACTGTCTCCTTCCCTCTTCCCAGCAGGACCATGTCGTATTTCCCCAGAACACAGCTCAGTCTTGGGCACGTGGGATGAAAGGATGCTTTGAAACATACAACACGAAAGATTTTCTAGCTCGTAGTGAATTTTGGAAGAGTTAGGGTACTCGGGGGGAAAAGTAAAGAATAGTTTCCATACATGAACCATTCAGTAATTACTCAGAAGTTTAAGATAAGTAAAACTGCCCCGAACTGTAGTCGGACTTACATTCATAGCTTTGGTGATGCAGCTGAGGCAGAAATGAAATCTGGGCAGTAGGAAGGGAAAGCTGAGAAGTGGCTTCTGGGAAGTCAGGGTGAAGCTGGTTCTTGAAGGCTGAGTCAAAGCTGCTCGGGGAAGGCCTCCCAGTGGAAAACCAGCACATGCCAGGGCACTGTGTTACCTACAGTCTCAGGTTCGATCCCAGCAATAGTCACTAAATACCTATTTTCTTCATATCTCCCATTTTAGGTACTCTGTATTTTTCCTTGTGTTTTAAAATGAAACTACCTTACCACCTATAAGCTGAGTTCTTTCCGGATGATAAGTTCATGTTCTTGTCCCTTCTCTATTTAGTCTCTCCATCTTATTTCTATGTCATTCTTATTCCTTTTGTGATTTGGCTTCACATCCCTTCCCATAGTCCACCTGAAGTCTTCTTTCCCCTCTTGGGTCCTACGGCCACCCCTCCTGTCCCCTCCTGTCTGCAGGTGTGCAGCGAGCCAATGATTGGCAGTCTCCTTCTGAAGATGGACGTGGCTAAGTCTGGAGTAATCAGCAAATAATTGCACAAAGCTCTGCTTATATTTTCATCGCTACTATCCATTTAACAAATGTTTGTTGAATACCTACTATTGAGGCAGACGTATGAACAGAAATCCTCATATGTCTTGTCAAATCATAGGTGATATGAACTATTAGATAAGACAGAAAGCACTATATGGCCCCAGAGGGCTTCCCCCATTTAGGAAGCTCATGGAACGCTTAATAAGAATGGTGATCTGGGGCAGATAAGGAGGGGGTCTCAGGCTTGGAGGGGTCTGAAGGTCATCCAATTTGGATAGCCCTTTAACCAAAAATAATTTTTTTAAGTTAATTTATTTATTTTGACAGAGAGAGAGCGAGCGAGCGAGAGAGCAAGCAAGCGAGCAGGAAAGGGGCAGAGACAGAAGGAGAGAGAAGGAGAGAGAGAGAGAGAGAGAGAGAGAGAGAGAGAGAGAGAATCCCATGCAAGCTCCATGTTGTCAGTGCTGAGCCTGATGTGGGGCTTAAATTCACAAACCATGAGATCATGACCTGAGCCAAAACCAAGAGTTGGATGCTTAACTAACTGAGCCACCGAGGTGCCCCTAACCAAAAATATTTTAATTCGATACTTTTACAGAAACAAGAAATGCCCATGTGAGCACATTGCTAGAACCCCTCCCATGGTCTTAGTAGAGGACCATGTGAATGCCAGTCCTGAAGCTTAAATCTCATCGGCTTCACAATAAATCTGCTAATGGAGTTGATGTTTGAGTTGGGTTTTGAAGGTTGTCTAGGAGTTTGCCAGATAAAGAAAGAAGGCAGTAACCCACCTGGCAAAGCGATTAGTATTTGCAAGGGCCAAAGACGTGAAAATGATGTTTATCACAGCATTGATTACATAGGGTGGAGTGAATGGGGAATGACATCCAAGAAATCGCACTGGGGTCAGATGGAAGACGACCCTGATGTACTGAGGAGTTTTGATTATACCCTGTATCATACACTTAACAGAATTTTACCTGAAAGAATAATATGACCATATCTGTTTTTTCAGACAACAATAGCTTATCACTGGAAGTGCTTAAAACCTTTGATGCTTTTGGGATCATGTAGTTACTGAGTCTGGAATTATGATACTAAGGTTTCAATGAACAAATTAGAGCTACCTGTTTTCATATGAATAGATCCTGAAATCATACAATGAAGTGGATAAAGCAAGGTGCAGAACATTGGAACCGTATGTTATCATTTATGTAAAAAATGCATAAATCCTACAGAACCACACGGCATTCTGTTTATGGATGCACACACGAGAGGCTCTCAGGACTCTAACCATATTTCCCCAAGGAGCAGTGACTCTATATTGGCTAATTAAGGGTTCATGGCAACTTTGTAGAGCATAACTACTACCAATAATGAGAATCAATGTAATTTGTGTAATAGGTAAATGTTAACAAATGTTAACCATCCATTTTGGATACTGTATACATGAGTATTGTTCTGTTATTCTTGGTTATTGCCTATACTTTGCTCAAAAAGAGAAGAAACAATTTGTAGTGTAAACCCAGGGAAATTTAAGAATCTTTCTTCCCTGTTACGATGTTAGCTTGATAATATGCACGTCTAATTCTAGCATTAAAAAAATAAAAAGGAAGGGGCGGGGACTTCCTAACCAAGGTTTTCAAGGGAGAAGATCGCTAAGGTAACCTTTAGCACCACATAAACATCGCAAGGCTTGGGGCGCCTGGGTGGCTCAGTCGGTTAAGCATCCGACTTCGGCTCAGGTCACGATCTCGCGGTATGCGAGTTCGAGCCCCGCATCGGGCTCTGTGCTGACCGCTCAGAGCCTGGAGCCTGTTTCAGATTCTGTGTCTCCCTCTCTCTCTGCCCCTCCCCCGTTCATGCTCTGTCTCTGTCTCAAAAATAAATAAACGTTAAAAAAAAAAAATTAAAACAAAAACATCGCAAGGCTTTTTCTCGACCTCTGCATTAGTCTCAGTTGCACCTGGACTTCACTCACTTTCGAATCTGTTTCGATTTGCATGAGGCCATTTGAGCATTCTGATCCATCTCAGTTGGCCAAACCTCACCTGTTGGTCTTTTTAACCCCAACACTGAACCGACAAGAGCCGCGTGGTGAGAGGGGGGCGAAGGCCCAGCTGGAGGAAGAGAGAAGCCAGAGTGAGGCTCCTGCCTAGAGCAGCATCCAAGGCCTGGCCTTTGGAGTCCACAGGGCAGCCGGACACAGAAGCAGTCCCTGCACACCTCCGATGGTTGCATTTTAAGTATCTGTTTTATACGGAAGCCAGGAGGCTTGCTTTTCATCTTCATAGGAAAGAGAAAGTGGTTCTGTCTTTCTCTTTCCACATCAGCGATTCTTTCTATTTGGTAAAGAATATAGGGTGTGAGTCCTGGTCCATTTGGCTATTTTGGCAACGGATATGCACTGTTAACTCTTGAGCCTGTTTTCAGTCTATTAAAGCAACACAGCAGACATAAAACTTCCTTATTTTTTTTTTCTTGTTTTCTATATTTTTCCCTAGACTCTTTTCAATCTTCAAAATAAGTGAGCTGCCTGTTAAGCTGGGCAGTTTACCAAAATGCTGCTCCAAGACAGAACGAGTGTTTGTCGTTTTCCTAATGCTGCGTCAGGGAGGGCTTTGCGGGAAAGAGGACGTATTTGGTTATCTGCTGGGATCCAGTGAGTGTTTGGGATTTGCTCACTCCACTTCTATTTGTCGTTTTCCATGTCTCCAGTACTACAGGGGATCAAGAGGGAGCTAGCAGAAAAGGTTCCTGATTCCTTAATGTGCATGCACATCTGGTGAGATAGTTAGATGAAATAATTATAGAATAAACCGAAGCCAATCGTGCATGTGTCTGCAAGGTCTGCCATGCAGCTAAGACTTCGCCAGTGGACTCAGAATCTTCCTCTCCACCTAACTCCTTCATCCAGCCGGCGTGTCCTTATCTTCTACATTGTTAATGGTCCATCCAATAGATAAGCTTCATGCTCCCTTCCTTCAGTAGGTCAATGGCCTTCGCTTTGACTGCTTTTCCACGACTTATTCCTGGGGTCATGTTCTTCATTGCGTTATTGCCCGAAAGCGTTCCATCTCTGAGATCTTAAGTTTCAATGTTTTGCTTAGGCCATTTGCAGAGACTGCTACAAAGCCTTCAACTGCCACTAAAGGGGGCAAGCTGTTCAGAATAGAGTCTATATTAATATTCTTCTTAAAGAATGTTTGTTTATTTTTGAGAGAGAGAGAGACAGAGCATGAGCAGGGAAGGGGCAGAAAGAGGGACACAGAATCCGAAGCGGGCTCCAGGCTCCGAGCTGTCAGCACAGAGCCCGATGCGGGGCTCAAACTCACCAACCGTGAGATTATGGCCTGAGCCAAAGTCAGATCCTTAACCGACTGAGCCACCCAGTCTCCCCTAAAGCCTTGATTTTCTAGTCTCCCTTCCAACTAGGTATGGTAATATAAGTAGTACTAGTCTGATGGGATGTAAGCAGAAGCTGTATTTGCAATTCTTGCAAACTGTCCACATAGGAAGGGGGCAGTTCATTCTTTATTCCTTCTTCCTTCTGGCTGGGTGGAACAAGGCTGTGATAACTAGGGCCTGAGCAGCCATTTTGGACCATGAGTTAGAAGCTATCATTGAGGTTGAGGGTGACAGAGCTATGTTATCGCGGCAACTTGGTTTCCTTATGACTGTGGACACCAGCCCTGCATTGCCTATGTTTCCAAGGGAGAGAAATAAGTCTCAGTCTTTTTAAGGCGCTGCCCTTTTTGGTCTTCTGTCCCTCACAGGCAAATCTCAGTCCTAATATTTATAGCTCTCTTTTCCCCATTATGTTTGCATCTCAATCTCGAGACCTCAGTCCTGTTTATTCTAGATTCTCTCCTGATCTTAGCGCCCTCGCTTTCCATGCTCTGTCTCCAGCCCATGCAAGATACTCCATGAAATGGCTCAGAGTGGTGTGGTGACCTATCAATCCTCCGGATATAAAGAAATTGATCCCCTCTTCTTGTGGCTGTGCAATGAAGGATCTGTTCGTAGATCAGATTCCAGAGGAAAGAACTGCTCCTTTCACAGCGGCAGCTACAGCCCAGAGGACGACCATGTTACCAAGACCACTGATCCTGCAGGGGGAGCAAAGGCACAAGCAGAACACCAGGCTGTGTGCTGCTTTGTAGACGGCATTGAACAGAGCCCGCAGAAGGACGCATGCCCGTTCCAGGAGACCAGTGGAGGCAGATGATTTATGGAGCTGTGAACTCAGAAGACTCCGGAGTCTGCGAGCGGCAGTCCAGACAGGGAGGCGCTGCAGAGAATGAGGTGGGACCAGACCCTGCCCCGGTCACACTGGTTAGAAGATGCCACCCCCACCTTAACGAGAGGGAGGCTGTGATCCGCAGCCACAATTTATGACTCCAATATGGATGCTATGTTGGAATACTTCCTCATTTAGATGCGAGTTCAGTCAGTCTCAAGAAATCCTTTTGCTATCTTCCTGGAGCTCTGAATTCAAGCACCTAGCTAGATATTTTTTATATGGAAAAAAATGAATTCGAAGGGCCTTATCTGAGTCGAGAGTCTCTTCCCCAAAGCAGACTACACCGAGACCACGATGTCTTGATGGGGTTCACCTTTGTTTGCATTTGCTACTCCCAGGGTAGAATGAGGCCCAGCCTCCTGTGCGCTCAGTACCGTAGAACCCTCCACGGCACTGTCGTGGAATTATGCCTTTGTCTTCCACTGGACTCAGGGGCTCCTTGAACACACAATCACATAATAGTAACTCAGTCGACTGGATTTATTGGAAGGCAAGACTGTACACGGGGCCTGTAAGGTGAATGCACAATACAATTCCAGGGGTAGTTTAGTAGCAGCATGTGATCAGAGGTCGGAGGGGAGGTTGGACTATGGGTGGCCTTGCGGTCCACGTAGAATTGTGTTATGCCAAATAGAATAGCGCACTGGGCCCACGTGCCACGTATTCACAGCTCTCTCTCCTGCACTTCATGCATATGAGAAAGAACAAGTAGTATGAAATAGCGGGGCTCCTCCCCCAGGAGATCCTGCTGTACAGCCCATGACAGGAGATGCCCTGGAAGGAGGAGAAAGGTTTGCCCTAGCTGCTTAGTGTAGGGTAGCCATTTGGCCCAGAGCTGTGCCCCCCCGAGAGATGGGCTGGCCCACTCAGGAGGAAATTGTGGCTTTAGGGTCACAAGATCTTTGGAGGACTTCATAGGTCGGGGATAACTGCTAATGCCTAGGTGGGGGTTACCAAATGGCTCTTCCTTGTCGGAGTGTGGATCTATTATCAGACAGGCCTTTCCAGAAAACATCTTCCCATGAGCTCTACCAGTGGTCTTTTGTTACCCATACAGCTTCCCCACTACCATTTTCCCCTTCTTTTTCCAGCAAAATCATCTCTTATTCTGAGCCGGGAGGATGTACTGGGGACCTCTGAATAACCAGTGCCTGAGCATGAACAAGAGCATAGAGTGATTAGAGGAGGGACAGATGGGCAGGGGGACAGGGAGACGACTGAACAAACAGGAAGGAATTGATGGTGATAATAACGGAGTTAAACCAGGATTTGAGGCAGAGGCGTAGAACATCCCTGTATCATCTGGTCTGGCTGGCGGATAGGCACCTAATTATCAAAATCCAACCGTAGCTTAAAACACAGTCGGGATGTAAAGCACACCCTGGTCTGAGTCCTGCTCATTTGTTACCCAGAGCCTGTAAACGCTTCGTGAGGGCATAACTGGTACAATTAAGACAACAATAGACATTGGAGAGTAAGGATCAGTGTGTATATTTCCTGGAAGATTTTGAGAAATGGCTTATTCGCGTGGGTCACCTATTTTTGACAAAATGCCATCTTAAGAAGCACACTTCTCGACAAATGTCAGCCCTTGGCCTCAGGCCACCTCTGACACTGGTGTGCCTCTGTCCTCAATCACCCTCGGTGTCTGGTGCAAGGGCTCAGGTTGAAACCAGCCTTGTTTGCAACTGTGCGTTTGCCAGCATTTTCAAATGGCACCGCAATGAATCTCAATATGTGTTGAAACTGTAGCAAATGCTTGGCTGGGCAGTTTCTCTATGTGATAGGTCTGGTGACAAAGCTGTCAGCTCCGTGAGGGCAGGAACCCAGTCTGGTCCGTCTCCTACCATGTGCCCAGCCCCTGCAGAGTGCCCAACACTTGGTAGAGATCAGATGTTTGCTGAGTGACTGAACGAAAGGCACCACTGTGGGGCGTCTGGGGTGAGACTCGTCTTTTCAGGACTAAAGGGATCTGTTCATAAGGTCTCTGGGTGCGGATTCCTCATATACCACCCTTGGGGCTTAATCAGTCTCATTTGAAGGTGACCACAGAGGGTCGATGTTCTCATGTCCTCTGTGATGTCATTGCTGAGCCACCAGCAGGGAGTCCCTTGTGCCTCAGGACACTCGAGCCTGTTCCTGTCCTAATATGCTATCCTGAATGTATGTGCTTGTCTATAGGCTCCTTCCCTTGAGGCAAGAATCAGGTTTTTTTCGACTCTTGTACAGAGTTTATCAGAGTAGCTTTTAGGGGTGGGTACTCACTATGTGTTTGCTGAGTGAATGGGCAAATGGACCCAAACCTCACTGCTGCACTTCACAGATGGCCCCCAAATGGTGCCTGGTAGGACACGGATTACTAATGATGTGCTTCTGCAGATATTTGGAAATGCTACCGGAAGGCTTCTGCACTGAGCAGGGGGCAGAGGGTGAATCGTGCAGAAGGAGCACGCGTGGGCTGCTGGCTGCGAGCAGGGGCTCTGGGTCAGATGATCCAGGATCTGGCCGCTGGTTCCACAACTATCGGCTGTAAGTGAGACTCAGTTTCCTCATCTATCTGAGGATTGTTGTATTAAATGAGACAATCCCTGATTGAGTGCTCAGTAAAAGATTGCTACCGTGTTTGTATTAATTATAATTCATGGACATATCAGGCCCAGCCAATAATTGTAGGGGCTTAGGTGGAGAGGAACACAAACTGGCCAGTTTATTGGAGGCAAGGGGGAGACGTGAGGGGTCTGCGACCTCCCCATTCCACTCACCCCTGCCTGCTTCCCCTGCCATGGCTCAGGATCTGCTCGGCCCATGGTGCGCAGGGACCTCTAAGAGGCGCCCAGGGACCAGATAACAGCCAAGTGATCACAAGACTTGCATGAGGGAGTGTTGTAGAAAGGTCTGAGAAAGAATGACCAGTGGGAAGCAGGCACTATACTCAAGGCGCCGAAATCATAAATGTATTACCGGAACGACATGTCGCAAAGCACTTTGTGACACCATGAATCTGTCTGCAAACCACAGCTATTAGCATTACAACGTGCTTATTATTGGGCCGCGTGTGCGTTTCCGCTAGGCAGCGGGTCTTTCCGGTTACATGGGTTTGGCCATATACCTTAAATGTCAATGCATTTATTTGTATTTATTAATATTTATTTATTATTCTTTACATGTCTCCCCCCTCCACCCCCAACCCCCCCAAAAAACAGTTGGAAATGAGAGTGTTGGATCCAACAAGCATTGGAAGGTCTGCCGATTTGTGCAGGGCACTGTGACGCCCTGTGACAAGGAAGAGCTCCCCTGACTTCTTGGGCTCACAAACCAGCGGGCTCGTGAAGCCACGTTGCCTTAATGCAGGATTCCCAGAAACAGGTCCCTCTGGCTTTCATCTCACTGCAAGCAGTAGAGCAAAATTAGGCTGCAGGAAGCTGGAAGTATAAACCAGCTTTCCTTGGCCAGTGCACGGCCACCTGTTGGCCTGCGCCACCTGCCCGGGAAACACGTGGGGTGCGCTCCTGCCCCGGGGGGAAGCACAGCAGCTCATTCTAAATGCAGAAGAGGTAGGGTTCCAGCCTCCAAGGCACATGCCCCATCCGCTCTATCTCTCACCTGGAGCAGTGACTTAGAACCCATTTTACATTTAGTTGAAATGCCAGAGTCATGTGCTCACCAGATGCCGCTACTGATGCTCCCCAGTGACGTCTATGAGGTGTTGCTAGGCAACTAGGCGGCGCCCTGTGCATCCCCCAGCCGCTCACCAGCGTCACCCTCCTTCCTGCAGCCCCTGCTGGCGCCACAGCCCACAGGTGTCGCCTTGACCGCAGAGGAGGAAGCACTTTGCTGCCCATCTGTCTCTGAGGCGGCGAGTTAATGTTGGATCCAGCCTCCAAAGTGGCCACTGGCTGCTTTATAGGACATCAGCGCCTTGAGTATAGTGTCCCAAATTTCATTAAAAAAAAAAAAAAAGGGTCACTCGGTTCTGGCTCCTCCCCTAAGTGGGTCAGGGTAAATTTAGATAAGATCTTTAGTGGCTCTGAGAATTCAATTCAATTTGAACTTGACCTTTGAGGACACAGTGTTCTCAGCGGGAAGATGTTCCTGCCTTGTTATTTTGGGGTTTTGCTTTTAACCAGCGCGGCCTGGGAATGACTTCCTTCAGAATGGAGGTGTAGCCAACAAGGCAAGAGGTGACTGGAGAGATCCCCTTTTGTGGCGGAGACAAAGGTGGCTTTTCATACCCAGAAATCCTTTCCGCTTTCTCAGGGCAACAAAATTGCCAGGACAAATGGCCCTACAGCCCTGCAGCCCCATAGCCCATAGGGGTGAATTCTGCTTTCGCAAAACTGTAGAGGAGCGACTTTGGGGCTTCGTTCGAGCTGAATGGGACTAGGTAGATTCTTGAAACTGTTTTCCTGCCACACAGCAATGAAAAGTCAAGTGTTCGTATCTAAATAAAGGGGCATGGGGATAATAGAGATGAGAGGAGGTGGGCTAAACACCCCATCTCCCCCTCCCAGACACACCCCCCGACAACCCTGGTGCTGCCCTGACCCAAGTCATGGTTTTGGCTCTTGCTCGCACGGCAGGTGTGAGGTGGGAGGGCACCTGGGGCAGTGCACTGGTCCCTCCCTAGGGATGAACACATTTTAAGTAAACAAAGTAAATCCGTGGTCATATCTGAGGGTCCTGGGTGCCCCGTCTGGTTCGCGGTTCTATACTTTCCCTTCAAAGTATTACATTCCAAGATGTGGAATTTCCCTGGGCAATTTCCCTGCCTTCTCCATAATCCATGAAGCGAATATAATAAATAATGTGTCCCCAGTGCCCGAGTTCATCCTCCTGTGTAAGGAGTTATGTGAGGGTTTAACAGGCCATGATCCCTGTAGAAAGGGTACCATATTAATAAAAGAAACAGTCGTGAGTAACTAACCATTATTTTTTGTGATCACACTGAGAAAAGGACTCTGGCCAAATGGGTCAACTGAGGCTCTGTTGCAATCTTTTTAAATTTTATTTTACTTGTTCACTTTTAAAGTTTTATTTATTTGAGAGAGACAGAGATAGTGTAAGTGGAGGAGGGGCAGAGAGAGGGAGGGAGAGACGCCCAAGCAGGCTCTGAGCTGCCAGTACAGAGCCGGATGTGGGGCTCGAATTCACGAAACCATGAGATCATGACCTGAGCCGAAACCAAGAGTTGGACGCTCAACTGACTGAGCCCCCAGGCGCCCCTGTGTTACAATCTTGAAAAGACATGAAGTCAGTGAAATTCAAGATATGATTTAGTCTCTTACGCTCCAGCGCAGAAGCCGGTGAGTTGGGCCCAGGTCCGCTGGACAACCTAAATGTGTCGCATAGCAGGGCCGCTTCAACATGGCGGCCGGCCCCATGTGCTCGGCCAGGGCCGGGTGGTGAATGGAGTGGCCTGAGGCAGCTGCAAGCAGCTGGACACTAAAGCCTTGGGGTGGGCCAAGCTTTGCCAATTATTACTGTGTGATCTTGAGGCAACCAGTGACTTTCTGATCCTTGGTGTCCTTCAACTATCAGATTAGGACGATAACCTGATTTACAGGATTATCGAGAGAATTAAATGAGACGATACTCACTTGCATTTCTCAAGCAGTTACTGTAGGACAGACACAGTGCCAACTCACTGTCTCGATCCTCACAGTCACTTTATGAGGTAACTGTGGTTATTCCCGCTTTACCGAATGGAAACACGGAACTCCAGAGAGGGTAAGGATCATGCCCGTAGCTGCACGGTGTGGTAGAGACAGGACTTATGCCACATCTGGCTGACTACACCTCAGGCTCTTAAAGTTGGTTAATACCGTGGCTCCCAAACTGTGCAGTAAAATAGAATTAATTCTGATGGGGATTAATTCTTTAAAATCCTAGACTACGTCAGAAAGTTATCAGAAAGTCTCGGGTGAGAAGGCGGTGTTGTTTTGCTTTTTGATTGTTTTTAAGCCCCAGAGGATTCTAGTGTGCAATAACTTTTGGGAGCCACTAGGTTAAGAAATTCTCTACTGGTCGTTCTCAATCCTGGCTGCACAGAACCACGAGGGAAATATCTAAAATACTGACGGACACACCCACGGGAGTCTGATTTATTTGGTCTGGAGAAGGGCTGTAAGTTACTCTGGGTGATTCTCAAATGCAGCTGGGTAGAGACTGTATGCTAAGTTATAGGGAAAGCACCCTCAGAAAATGGTTGCGTTCTTCAATTCTTTATCACATGAAGGTTTCCTAAGGATGCTCTTAAGTTCTCTTCCAACCTGTACTTGTAATTCCCTAGGAAAATCACTATTCACCTCTGTCTCAGCCTGCTGGCTCAAGGGACGAACTCCAACTCTACTTCTCCAACAGCAAGTCCAGCTAGGAAGGAGCCAAGGAGCAGGAAAAGGCATCGCTGGACTATTTAGCCCTTCATACATGTACTCAATTCATTCAGTAATAAGCACAGTTCTGCCTTTATCTACCCTCTCAGCTAAAGGCACGGGACATAGCTTTCATCTTCAAGTCCAAGAATTCAAGAAGAAAAATAATAGCTGTTGGGGCGCCTGGGTGGCTCAGTCGGTCAAGCGTCTGACGTCGGCTCGAGTCATGATCTTACAGTTCGTGCGTTCGAGCCCTGCGTCGGACTCTGTGCTCGCAGCTCAGAGCCTGGAGCCTGCTTTGGATTCTGTGTCTCCCTCTCTCTCTGTCCCTCCCCTGCGTGCACTCTCTCTCAAAAATAAATAAACATTAAAAAAGAAAAAAAGAAAAAGAAAAAGAAAAAGAACCGTTTCCATGACTTTAAATTCTCTTATGTCTTTCTTAACATGGAAGTAGCCCTTCTATGTGCTGTGAAAATTTCATCTTCTGTTTGGATCTCTTCGTATTATTTGTACACGCATTTACGTTTTCTCGGACAGTTATTCCAGCCAGGAAGGGCTAAGGGATGCTGCATTAACGAACAACTCCCAAATCTCAATAGCTTAACACCACGAGGACTTAGTTGTCCCTCATGCTACATATTAAAGGTGGGCTTGTGTGTGACTCAGGGGCCCAGATGGATGATCACGTGCTTTCGCAACTGCCAAGGACCAAGGTGAGTGGTGTACTGGCTCTTCAAACTCCCAGCAGGAAGTGACCCCTATTGCTTTTTATTCACAATTCACTGGCAGAGACCACACCCAACTTTGATGGGGGTGGGAAGAGTGATTTTTATTATGTGCTCAGGAGGACACGGAATATTCATGAAGAGCTCTCATGACTGACACAACCACACTCACATCTACCTCAGTTTTTAGTAGCAATACCTTGCGAGCACTGCCCGGGCGTCTAGCTCACAAGTCAACAGGCAGGGACCCAAGACAAGACAGGGTAGATGAGGCTGCTGCCATCGCTCAAATGCCCTGAGAGTCTTCTAGTGAACCGGAGTTAAAGCGACTCCTTCTACAAGACGCCATAGAAGACAGAAGGCTGGGGGAACCCTTATTCTGAGAGCACACATGGGGTGGACGGCCGTGTCCTGAGGGTCGGGATGGATGAACTCCTTTTCTCCCTTTGGTTTTCTTTCCAGTGAAGTTTAGCATGGTATCGCATTAGATAAAAACACCAGTTCAATACGCAAGAGTCACTGAAAATAATTTTGAATCTATCTTGGAAAACCCCAAAGGAACATGCACGCGTAACCTTGACAGTACTTAAAGTTCTTCTCACTCTCTTCCCTTTCCTCACCTTTTCTACCTGGAGAAACCTTATGGATATTTGAAGACTCTTACCGAAGGGATGGGGAGGTGGTCCTCCTAGGCCATTCCCCCCCCCCCCCCCCCCCCCCGGCAGAATTAATTCCTTTTAGGTGCTCATTCTACACGTACACATGCTATTACAACCCTTATATTGTGTTAGAATGTGACGTTTATACAGTCATCTTATTTCACAAAACCTAGTGCCAGGCACTATTCCAAGTGCTGAACAAGCATTATCTTGTTTACTCCTCATAACTTACCTAGTAGGTGATTACTGCTATTCTTTTTTTTTCTCATAGGAAGAAACAGGCTCAGAGGGCACAGGTAACTTTCCCGAGGGTGTCTGGTTAGAAGGTAATGGAGGAGGATTTGAGCCAAGGAAACTGGATGCCCTTGACCTGGTCATGAACCTCTTGGGAGCATGTATGTCACATTTATGCTTGTATTCCAGCAGGCCTAGCCCAGTCCTGGGTCATTAAGACTGTTGTTGTATTTTTTAATGTTTACTTTATTTTTGAAAGAGTGTGCGAGCAGGCGGCAGAGAGATGGGGGGCAGAGGATCTGAAGCAGGCTCCGTGCTGACAGCAGCGAGCCTGATGCAGGGCTTGAACTCACCAACCGCGAGATCATGACCTGTGCCAAAATTGGATGCTAAACCGACTGAGCCCCCCAGGTGCCCCCTTAAGACTGTTTTTTATTATTATTTTTTAACTTTAAAAGATGTTTTTATTTTCGAGACAGAGAGAGACAGAGCATGAGCGGGAGAGGGGCAGAGAGAGAGGGAGACATTGAATCTGAAGCAGGTTCCAGACTCTGAGCTGTCAGCACAGAGCCCAACACGGGGCTCGAACTCACGGACCGTGAGATCATGACCTGAGCTGAAGTCGGATGCTTAACCGTCTGAGCCTCCCAAGCGCCCCAAGACTGTTTTTTAAATGAACGAGCATAATATTCAAACTTGTTGATGGACCATAACTTATTAGCCTGTTTCCAAATTTCACTGTATAATTTGTGCTGCCATGAAATGTATTTTACAAATTACATTGATTTCATTGAGGTTATCGGGGGGGTCAATGCACCGAGGTGAAATGACTCAGGAAGTATAAACAGTTTTATAGGTAATTGTTTATTGCTTAATCATTCTCCAGAAATTTGGAAACTAGAATTTATTTTTTATTTATTTATTTATTTATTTTTTTAAATTTATTTTTGGGACAGAGAGAGACAGAGCATGAACGGGGGAGGGGCAGAGAGAGAGGGAGACACAGAATCGGAAACAGGCTCCAGGCTCCGAGCCATCAGCCCAGAGCCTGACGCGGGGCTCGAACTCACGGACCGCGAGATCGTGACCTGGCTGAAGTCGGACGCTTAACCGACTGCGCCACCCAGGCGCCCCTGGAAACTAGAATTTATAATTCCACCAGCTGTTTTTAGGTGCACCTATTTCATCAGCATATCGGATGAAATCAGAACTTTGTTTTTATTTTAATCGTTTCAAAGTGTATTTATAGGGGACCAATGTGGGCTGTGGTTGATGAGTGATGAATTGTTCCAGGATTACCATAGGGATTATGAAGCTTGGACTCCTGGAGCCATGCTGAAGTGTATTAGCTCTCTGGGAAGTTACAGAAGCTTCTGTCATTGGAATGGAGTGGCTTCTTTCAATCTAATGGATGGAATTTGGCCTAGGAAAAACGAAGTTGGCTCGCTTTGTGTTCCTATCCCATCCTTGTATTTTAGAAAGAGAGCGTGTAAGTAGGGGAGAGGGGTGGAGGGAGGGAGAGAGAGAATCTTAAGCAGGATCCATTATCAGTGTAGAGCCCAAAGCAGGGCTCAATCCCACTGCCCTGGGATCATGACCTGAGCCAAAATCCAAAGTCGGAGGCTCAACAGACTGAGCCACCCAGCCACCCTCTAGCCCATTCTCTTAGATTAGGTTGTTCAGCACCTGTAACTGCCTCCCCAGCCCTCCCCTCCCATCCCCATGTCTGGGGTCCTCAGTTGTGTCTCTACCGAGCCGAGCCACTTTTATTCATTGACAAATGATCGATAATAGCTCAGAAGTGCCAACTTCCTTCTGAAGGATCAGAACTTAAAAACAAAACCAATGCAACCAAATGGGAATATGAACCTTGCTGTGTGATTCTGCGCCCTGAAGGGATGGGAACCGAGAGGGAAGACCGGTTCTTCTGGTTCTCCCTGGCCCAAGGCCATTGGCATGCCTGCTGGCCCAGCCTGAGAGGCAGCAGAATACACATGGGCCTCCTTCGGTTTTTATCTGAACAACTGGGGTATATCCTGGAGTCTGGCAGTGGGGCCCTGCAGAATCCTCAGCAGCAGATTCTAAGGCCCAGTTCTTGACGAGCAGCATATGGTGATCGCCGTGGTGGAATCGCTAATAATAACAGAAGCAGAATAACCGGCCAAACCACTATCTAGGCCTCTCTGGGTCAACACAACTGCCTTTTACCAGGAAGCCTTCCAGCCTTGCCCTGTTTTTATCCTTACGTCACAGTAACCTTCTAAAAAGTAACTCTTCTGCTTTAATATCTTCCAATGGATTTTTTTCCCCCACCTAGTGGAAAATCTTAACCCTTTCCGGTGGACCACAGGGCCTCTCCCAGGCTCCCTGGTCTCTCCCTCTTGTTTTGGCCACAAGGGCCGCCTTTCGCTTCCTGCAACACACCGGGTCCATGCCCACTCCTCATCCCAACTTTGCACCGGCCCCTCTGCCCGGCCGACAGCCCGACAGCTGCTTCTCGCTCGGGCCTCTGCTCAAATGGTATCACCCCTTTACGGATGTAAAGGAATGGAACTTTCCATTACGTTCCATCACACTCACACCTGCGGGTTCACATCACTGGAACAGCAGCTCTGCACAAGGAGACACCTGTCTTCTTCTGCTCACATCTGGCGTTCGCAACTCCGAGCAGAATATCTTGCACACGGAGCACCTTGATCCTTACAGGCCTGGGAAGTAGGTGTTATTGTTGCTCTTCTTCAAATGAGTCTTCGAGAGATGGCCCAAGGTTGCGCTGCTTTAAGTGTTCAAACCAAAATTCAAACCCAGACTTTTTTCACTCCCAGGGCCATCCTGATTCTAGTGACCCAGGATGTAGCAAAGACTCAGCGCCCTCGGATTCACTCAAACAGCCAACCAGCTCGCTTATGACACTCAGCCTGACTTCTTGCTAAACTGGTTTCCAGTGCCCATGGCATTCAAGGAAAGACGTGGAAAGGACTAAATGCAGATCGAAGGAAAGCAAGATGAGCAGAATGTGTACTGGTGGCCTCGTGCAACAATTACACTTGAAAGTTAAAGGCGCCCACATGCCTCCATTATGTAAGTTGACTGATTCGAGTCTTAATTATTCACGGACTCTGTCCTGTTGGCAACCGGGGAATGCTTCAGGTTGCTTCGAATGACCAAACCGTTTCCTTTTAGAAATAGGCATGTTAGCATCAGCTGATAGGAGTGAATAAACAACATGTGGTCCATCCATACAATGTGCAATACAATGGAACAGTGTCCAAGTGTGAAACGAATGAAGGCCTGATAACACCCTACAGTGTGTATGCAGCTCAGGAACACTATGCTGAGTGAAAGGAGCAGGACAGAAAGGGCCACATGTTGCGTGATTCCATTTACATGAAAGATCCTCGACAGGCAAGTCCAGAGAGACTGAGAACAGATTCGTGGGTGCCAAGGGCTGGGGGCCCTGACTGCCAAATGCCTATTTCCTTTCTGGGGGGCTCCAAATGTTCTGGGATTAGACCATGCGGGTGGCTGCACAACACTGTGTACTGAATGTCACCGAATCGTATACTCCAGAACGGTTAAAATGGTAGATTTTGTGTTAGGTGTATTTTACAATTTAAAAATAATCCATGAGTTAGAAAGTGATAAGCTGTACTTCCCAACTACTTTTTGAGCAAAAGAAATATGCTGAACTCTGGCAAGTTTAATTCAAAAGAGGCCGAAACACAAATGTACTAAATAAAAATTAGCATTGTGGAAAGCACAGGTCTTCTTGTTAAAAGCCCAGGTCGAGGGCAACTTGATGAGAAGTAGCTAGGCTGGTCGTGACCCCGTGGGCGGGGCATGCTCAGTGTGTGAGGGCTGCTCGCTGGGCTCCAGGAATCTGCTTCTGGCTCTTTCCTCAGGACATAAAAGCAAATGGCACATTGAGGATGGCTCCTGGAGACATAAACGGACACTTCCTGCGGGCTGGCCCCTGATGCTACCTGCTCTCCTTTCAGAGCCCAGCATTACCCACTTAGCTGCCTCCACAATCATTTGGACAGGAGCATAGAACAGGATTTCATCTGCTTACTGTCTTGCCTTCGCAGGAGCTGGCGCGGTTCCGCAACAAACGGACTCAAGAATCCATACGCGCAACTATTAGAGAATCGGATGGTCGGAGAAGTTCCAAACTGGCTTTCAAGGCACTGGCACCTCAAGGCTCTGGATTGTGACTGCACTTGACGCTTTGCTTACTCCGGGGTCGGCCTCCAGCCCCTTAAGCATGTCATCGCCCTAGTCAGATGTGGTTATTACACCATTTCACAGCTCTGCTCCCACTGTTCATCCACCCAACAACCTCTCCTGCCTTCACGCTGAAATCCTGCCCTTCCTCGAGGTCCAACTCAAGCCCTACTTTACTTAGGATTTACACCATAGCATTTAAATTTTTTTTCTTTTTTTTATGTTTATTTATTTTTGAGAAAAAGAGAGAGAGAGAGTGAGGGAGGGGTAGAAAGAGAAGGGGATAGAGGATCTCAAGTGGGCTCTACACTGACAGCAGAGAGCCGGATGCGGATCTCGAACTCATGAACTGTGAGATCGTGACTTGGGTTGAAGTCGGAAGCTCAACCAACTGAGACACCCAGGCGCCCCTATACCACAACATTTTAGCATTTTGGTGCAATGCTTTGAAATTTTATCTCCTCCAACCAGATAGCACATTCTCTGTGATGACCAGACCTCTCCTTTTAACTCTGGGCTGCCCTGCGGTCGTATACAGCCTTCACTGTCTGCCAGGCACCTTCCCCTCTATCCTGCTAACCCCTGGTTCTCCTTTGCTGGGTAAATGTGTCACCGATTGGCTCAGGGCAACATGTGTGAGTTTCAGGAGACATAGATTTATCACTCCTGGGGCTTTTTGCTGGAGCTACTAGGAAGAGATCTTCTTTCTCCAGGAGTTGGGAAACTCTTCCGGGGAAGTCGCCGGGGACCCTTGCAGATGGCTCTTGGGGTAAAGCCGTACAGAGGGGAGCAGAGCCAGGAGACAGAGCAGACCCCTGATGGCACCATTGGAGGCTCTGGCTTGTGACTGCACCCGATGCTAGCTAGCACTTTCCCAGCTATGAGTACCAACAACTCCCCCTCTTCCTGCTGGGTGGTTGCTTCCAACTGGAGAAATGCTAATGCACCTTCCAGCATTTACTGTGGGCACAGGGTAGGCACGAAAGTCATGTTTGTTTGCAGCAGAATATTTTTTGCATTGAAATGGTTATTGTGGTAAAATACACATAACATTTGCCATTTTGATCCCTTGAAGCGTAGAACTCAGTGGCACTAAGGACATTCATATTGTTGTGCAACCATCACCACGATCTGTTTCTGGAACTTCATCTTCCCAAACAGAAACTGTACCCATGAAACACTAAGTCCCTGTTCTTTCCTCTCCCCAACCCCTGGTAACCTTTATTTTACTTTTGGTAATGTTACTATGTAATGTGATTACTTCAGGTATTTCATATAAGGGGAGTCATACACTATTTATTACTTTTGTGACTGGCTTATTTCCCTTCACGGCCTTGAGATTCGCGCATGTGGCAGGAGGCATGTGCCACAGTTTCCTTCCTTTCTAAGGCTGAACAGTAGCCCAGTGTATGTGCAGACCACATCTTGTTTACCATTCATTCACCGATTTGGCATTCCGGCTGTTTTCCACCGTTTGGCTTTGTGGATAATGCTGCTATGACAGGGGAGGACAGATATCCGTTCAGGTCCCAGCTTTCAGTTCTTCTGGGCCTACGGCCACAACTGCGGGATCGTAGATCATCTTGCTGAACTTCAAGAACCGCCGTTTTCCACAGTGGCTGCACCATTCTGTATCCCCAGCAATGCTGCACCAGGGTTCCAGCGTCCCCACGTCCTCACCAACAGTTGGTATTTTCCATTCGGGGGGAAAATATTTAGCTTAAAGATGGAACTTTGGTCACATGGGAACACAACTTACTCTGTTGGCCAGTCTAGAGAACAGTACTGCCGGGTCAACGGAACACCGAGGCCAGAAGCTTCGGCCTGACGTAGTTCTTACCCTCTTTGGAAGCATCGCATCACCACCTTGCAGACCCCTAGTGGGTCGCACACTGACAGGCTGGGCTACATCTCATGAGGCAACATCGTCCTGGTGATTCGCCACGCCCGCTTTCTCAAGTTGGGGAGAGGCAGAGAGGCCGGGCACCTTCCGGCTTGTGGGTAAGTTTCCTCACACCCGCCACCATATTTTCAACAAGAACGAAGGTGCCTTTCATCAACCTCAGGGCACTCTTACGGGGAACAGGGAAGATGCGGCGTGTCACGCACGTGCCGTGTGTCCCCAGGGAGATGTGCTGGCCGCTGTTGCCTTTTTTACATGACCTCCCCTCCCCCTCCTTCCCCTGGCTCCGGAAAGCTGTCAGCTTGAGCCCTTAGGAAGGGATGGAGGGCATGTGAAACACGAGGTCCCGGAACAGGCTGCCATCTTGTAAAGGCTTTATTTGCACTTCATCATTGTCTCACACAGACTCCGAGGCACGATCCTTTGATCCAGTTTGGTACCCTTTTCGTAGTGCTTTTCCTTAAACAAGAAAATTTGGGGCAAACACCGTATACTGCCAGTTCATCTTTAACAATAATTTAAAAATGCCACTGCCGTTGTGTCTCAATGCAAGAGGACAACGATAAAAGTACAGTATGAGGGATTCACAACGTGTTACGGTGGGACAGAGGACTCACACTTACGCGATGGTTGAGACCACACAGCAGTGTATGTACATGCACCCCAGTGCTTCGAACCCAAAGACGTGCAAGTCGAGTAGAGTATGTGGATTATACAGCGAATTCGGTAAGCCCAGCTGAGGACTCTGTACCTTTGCAAAAATGCTGACGTGTACCCCCTCCTGTAGAGAGGATATCTGTCTCGTCGACTGGCTTCATGGCTTTTTCACTACAAAAAGTTCACTGAATCACACAGTCTGAAGCATTTCAAAAATTCTTAAAAAACAAGAACACTGACAAAACAATATTAACTTAAAACACTCTAATTCAACGTGGAAAGAAACCAAACCGAAATGTAACAGTGCAAATTTAACAGAGAGGCAGTCAGTATTGAGAGCAAGGGTGTTCAGAATCTCTTAAAATGTACACCTTTAAAACTTTTATTTTTTAAATTTATTTATATCTTACCTAGCTTTTTTTGTTTGTTTGTTTAATATACTGTGTGTAAAAAAGATGGAGACAAAAATAGTTTTCTGAGCTATGAAAAAAATTAAGTTATTACAGGCACGTTTACGGTTTCGTTCTAGAAACATCTCAGGTTCACAGGTTGGACATTCAGCAGCTGTGTGTGTTTTAAGAAACATTCTTTGACCTTGGGAAAGCTGGATCTCTCCTTGTGGGCGGAGCTTGGTTGATGACGACGGTGTGGTTACGCAAATCGCGGGGAATCAGTCCCCAATAACCCATGCAAACTTGCACTCTCGTCACAGGTATGACTTCTCCCCGGGCGGCTCCTCTTCTCCGAGCTCCTCCAAGGAGGCTGGGTCTCCGGGTGACTGAGCCGCTGAGGCAGTGGGGGAATGTGAGGCCCAACGGGACGGAGGGCGACGGTTTGCTGGTCTCTCGGGCCTGGAGAAGCAGGGTTCTAGGGATGGAGCTAGTGCGGAACAAGGTAGTTCCTTCAAAGCCGAGAAAGAAAAAGACACGGTTACTCGGGCTGACAACGCCTTGCTGGGACGACTCTCCCCACACACTTCTCAACAGACTCAGGTTAAATGCAATGGACCAGGGGTAACTTCAAAATGTTCTAGTGTGCTGGGAGAGAATAACTTTAAATGGCAAGTGAAAAGTTCAACACGGATGATCAATGACACAGTAATGAGAACATACCAAATTATGATCAAAATATGGCGACGCCATGAGATGGGTATGTTTACACAGCATCTTCAGAATTGGGCTGGAGCCTCTGGAAGGTGGGGAAAGCCACAGGCCACCTGGTCATATCCTGACCCAGCTGACCCCATCCTTTTGGACCCCCCGAATGATCTATTAGCCACAGTGACCTGGCCCTAAGAGGCCAGCCTCCCTGTGCTTTGGTCTGTTGGAGGCCCATGAAGAGACAGATGATTTATCCAGCTATGTTAACGAGACTCACCTCGACGTGAACTCTGCTAGTGTTTATTCCCAATAGACTGGCAGTGGGTTCAACAAACCCCCATGGCAAAAAAGGCTGCAGGCAGAAATTTTAACTTCGGTCTAGTTTTCTCTAATGGCTGTTCCTTGCTGCAGCACTTAAAAAAGTGGCATCAGAGCGTGCTTGTGCTTCTGTCACAGGCATCCTACGCCCTCGGAGAACAGATCCTGCAGGACACGCCCAACCATGGTGCGAACCCCCTATACCACTTCTTCTCCAGGGCTGCTCTTCCTTTTCTGGTGTTAACGAACGTGGAGCTACTTGTCCCTAGTCTGCAGGACAGGAGACACGGGTGCCCAAACTTGGAACATGCTGGCGCACAGAAAGGCGGTGGCGGTGTGCAGAGACAGTGAGTCCCACAGGGCGGAACCCGTCCGCCCCCGTGACACTCACACAAGAAAAAGCTGAGATGGCAAACCACTGCGATGAAGAATGACAGAGAACACAGACTCTCAGAGCCGGTCAGGAAAGGCGTCGGAGGAGTGACAGAGATGCGACAAGCAAGGGCAGAGGCCAGGATGAGGAAGGTTAATCCGCGGAGCAGGGGAGTGACAGTGGGGAAGAGACTGGTGGGCGATGTGAGGAGGAGGGGGAGCACCGGCCTGGTGCTTCTGGAAGAGCGATGGCGTGAGGTGGTCCCTGCCTCCCTGTGGGCTCGGCAGAAAATGGTGTTAACCTTGGAGACCACTCCTAGACGTTTCCTGCCTCTTTGTGACCGCACGTGTTATAGGACAGGATGGGGAAGCCTTGATTAGCAAAGCACTGTGCTGATGGGAGCCATGACAACCAGAAAGACCTCGCCCACGAAACGGCCTGAAATAGCTGAAATGCAAACTAGGCAGAGTGAGCTGTCCTCACCTCACCTCAGCCCTGTGCACGGGGGTGGGGGTGGGGGGATGCATGGCTTGGGAGATCTGCCACTGATTTGTCTTTTGGTGTCTCTGCTCCCCGCATTATAAGAGTTGGGTGTGGGAGTGTGTGTTGCGTACTGTTTGCACTGTGTGTGTTGTTTAGCGTCTAAGCGTATTGGGTATGTATGCTGTATGTGCGGCATCGTGTTGTGTAGGCGTGTTGTGTTGTACTGTTGTATATGCGTGCACATTGTGTATGTGTGTGTTGTACGTGTATGGACGTATGCTGTGTATATGTGCGTCGTGTGGCATCTTGTATACAGATGTATGCTTGTGTGCTGTGTATGGGTAGGAGTGTGTTGGGTGTGTTACACGTGGGGGCAGCGTTGGGTGTGTTACACGTGTTGAATCCTGGTGTGGCTGCTGCTATAGGGTTCTTCCAACACCCCTGCAGCCTGGAGGGCTTTTTATTAGACGGCGTGACACGACTTCTTCACTAGCATCTGGTTGCAAGCCCCTACAGGAAGAAACGTGTGACCACGAGTTCAGGGGAATGAACTTTGTCTTTCGTAACACGCCAGCACATGCAAGCAAACGATCTTGTCCTTCTCAGGGAGCCCCTGCCATGGGCGATGTGACCTTTTATCTTTGGAGCATGCTTTTAGTCTTGGAGGGGGCCGGCTGCACTTTTGGATTTAGCAGTCCGAGCGCTCGAGTGGCCCTGAAGGCAACTCTGTGAGACTGTTCTTTGGAGCAAGCGATGCTTTTGTTGTTGAGTCATCCGACAAATATCAATTGAGCGCTTGCTATGTCACCTACGGTGACCACCTGGAAGGACAAGATACGTTTGGATTTATTCCTTCTGAGGTGGTTGTAGAAAAACAGGGAAACGCCCCATTGCGTTATGGTCACCCCTCGTTTTGGCATCTGGTGGTGTATGTGTGCCTGCAAAATACCAGCGAGCAGATGCAGGCCGACTGGGAAAATACGTGGCTCACAGACCCCCGCAGGCTAGGCCTCTGTGACGGAGACAGTGCCCTCTCCAGCCAGGATCCCTGTACCCCTGGAAGCATACTGGCTGCAAACTGCACAGGACAGCGGAAATCTCAGCAGCATCCCTGCAACCGTCCTGCACAGTGAGCAGTCGGCACTCGTGAGCAAATGGGAAGGTCTACGCCTGCCAGTCTGACCCTGAAGATGAACGCCAGGCCAGCGCAGGCGGTGGGCTCTACGGACAGGGAAGATCTACCTGGCATGATCTGGCCTTGCTTCTGAGTGTCAGATACCAACCCCGAGTTACACAAGTGACCTTTCCAGACGGTGTGCAGCGAAGGTAGAAAGCACTTACGGCGTGAGGCAGGCAGGGCTAGAGTCCCCAGGGGGCAGTTAGTAAGACAGTTTGGTTCTGGACGGAACAGACAGAGAAAAGAAAAGAAAAGCAAGTGGGTTGGAAAGTATTTTTTAAAAAAAGAAGAACAGTAAAGGTTTCAAGTCAACAAGCCCAGTGGCAGTTCCAGGGACGGCTACGAGGAGACACTTGAGGGCTGCAGAAGCGGACAGGTGCACGCCCGGTTACACACGTCTTGCTCTGCATGGGTCTAGTCGGTCCAGAGCGCAGAGGGACCCTCACCATGGAACAGCAACAGACCTCTCCCTCCTTTCTGTTCTTCCCTGATTTGCCCTTCCGCATTTCAGACACCTGTCGGTGTGCCGAGAGAGAGAAATCACACGACTGCTGTATTCGAAACAGAGCATTAACGGCTGTTTGTTTTAGTCACAATGATCACGTGACCGCTGCTCACACTGAAGATTTCCTCTGGTATGTTCCACTAGACACGGGAGGGAAGAACAGCACTGCATTTCCAGATTATTCTTTTCCTTCACAGAGAATGCTTCTCTGCAAGGTAGAACTGGAGCCATGGCTTCAAGGGAAAAAGAGGACAAATAGAGGCGCCTGGGTGGCTCAGTCGGTTGGGCGTCCGACTTCGGCTCAGGTCATGATCTAACAGGTCTAACGTCAGACTCTGTGCTGATAGCTTAGAGCCTGGAGCCTGCTTTGGATTCTGTGTCTCCCTCTCTTTTTGCCCTTCCCCTGCTCACGCTCTGTCTGTCTCTCCTTCTCTCCCAAAAGATAAATCAACATTAAAAAAAACTGTTTAAAAAATCAATAAAAAAAGAGGGAAAATGGAGACATGGGGTGGAAGCAAGAAAAGACAGGGAGATTTCCCATCATGCCTCCGGCCGGGGATGCCCACATCCTCCCCCTCCCTTGTGCAGGCGTCTAAGGGAACATTCAGGGAAGGGTCCACAGAGCGGGGTGCTCAGGGCAGGCTGGCAATCAGCATTAGTCCTGGTGATTTGGAAATGAAAGCCCGGAACTACTTACTACATAAAGGGGTTTCAATGGGCCGAATACAGTAAGTCAATTCAGACAAGGACTAATTCCACTGGAATCTAGAACACGCAAAATTCCAACCGAAAAGGGAAAAGAGCCTGCAAACATTTAATCTCTGCCAGTGAGTGTTCCACACAGGTTCTGAATCCCCAAAAATGTGCTGTGCTCCCTACCAATTGGCCAATCACCTGTTTGCAGCAAGCTCAGCCAGGGAGAAGAAAATCTAAATGGGAACTTTATATACGACCAGAGGGGCAAGGGGCGGGCATAGCTCTGTGCTGATAAAACCATTTTCATGCCTTAGAACTGTGATTTACCCATGAAGCAGTTGTCCTTCTATTATCATAGACGGCTTGGAGCATTCACTGCAACTCAGAGCCCTTTTTGGTTCTTAAAAATTAATTTCTAGTTACTAATATTACTGGGCACTGCAGACATATCCAGTTAATGCTCTGGGACAGAGCCTAATTTCAACTGATTCCTCCAGAGCCCTAAGAAGGTAGGACATTCCCACAAATAAACTCTCTGCAGTAGTGAGTCAGAGTCACTTACCTGAGGGCCCTGGAAGGATGGGGGTTAACAGAAGCCCGCAGCAGACACAATTTGTCACCCGAGAACACTCAACCATGGTATTTGTTCTTGTCAATACTATCAACTACCAATACAACAACTATCACAGAGCCTCATATGTTTGAAACATGGCCGATATGCTATCAATATTAAGTTGAATGAAAGACATTGCCATTTCTGTAGGTCGCTGGCCATTTGACATGGTTTGACCTACCTCAGATTTAAACTCTGCATTCTGGGTTGAATACTCCTTGGTGGGTTAGACTGGGAACCATCCTTCTCCCCCAGAGGGAAATGGGGGGCGGTAGGCGATACAGGAGATACACCTGCCCCTTCTCCTCGCCTGGGAAGCCAGGGCTGCCTGGGCTATGGCAGCAGAGCAGTGGGGTAGCCCAGGGAGCGTATTTCTCTCCCCTCGGACCCATGCCGTCTGCAGGGGCTGCCTTGCTTGGAGAATGGGTATGGGTATCTGGATTCCACGCTGTGGAGTCCGTCCATCCAGGCTGGTGGTGAGTGAGCCTCACCCTCAAGTCTACACGTGGGCTCACTGGCCGAACAGTGTCTCACTGAGGGTGAAGAGCACGTGCTTCCTCACGGCACGAGGCTGGCACCCTCACCCTTCCAGTCCCAACATCACCGCAGGTTTTGTTTTGTTTTGCTCATTCTTGAAGTAGAAACGAGGCGGAAATGAGGATTGTTTTTTTTTTTTTTTTAACGTGGTTTGGTATGGACGTACTATATGTGGACACGCATCGGAACAAAATTCAGGGGTGCCTGGGTGGCTCAGTAAGTGTCTGACTCTTGATTTTGGCTCAGGTCATGATCTCACAATTTGGGAGTTTGCGCCCCACGTCGGGCTCTGCGCTGAGCATGAAGCCTGCTTGGGATTCTCTCTCCCTCTGCCCCTCTCCCGCCATCTCTCTCCCTACACACTCTCTCTCTCAAAATAAATAAAATAAACTTAAGTAAAAAAGAACAAAACTCAGGGGCATCTGGGTGGCTCAGTAGGATAAGTATCCGGCTTCAGCTCAGGTCATGATCTCGCGGTTTGTGGGTTCAAGCCCCGCGTCGGGCTCTGTGCCGACAGCTCAGAGCCTGGACCCTGTTTCAGATTCTGTGTCTCCCCCTCTCTCTGCCCCTCCCATGCTTGTGCTCTGTCTCTCTCTCAAAAATAAATAAACATTAAAAAAATGTTTTAAAAAAGAACAAAATTCAAGGTCGACTGATTGGTGAGTGTTAAGGGAGATATAATAATAATCGCATAATAGTAACAGCTGACATTACGTGTGGTCATATATAACATGACGATAATAAGTGAGGCAAAGGGGAATAGTAACAATCACATTGTCTGAAGACAGGATTTTGATCATATCTGTCTGTCTCACCTGGTTACTGCTAGGGAGATTCATGGTTGCAGAGGGTACGGAATTTGGGGGGGCACAGAGGACTGCTATTCTGTACTGAAGCCAGCACTGGAACCCAGACATTCTCATACGTTCCTGCTGAAAGACGTTCTAGCATCCACGCCACCACACCCGCTCTGGCACACCTCTTGTGTTACCGTGGCTAAAGATCTG
The DNA here is from genome assembly GCF_023721935.1 of Panthera uncia. Classification (NCBI taxonomy): domain Eukaryota; kingdom Metazoa; phylum Chordata; class Mammalia; order Carnivora; family Felidae; genus Panthera; species Panthera uncia. The sequence continues at coordinate 58,093,032 of NW_026057586.1, read as the reverse complement.
GATGGAGCACACACTTCACACACACACACATTTCTAGGACACAAATTCACAGAGAAAGAGGGCGAATTATAACCCTCCCCCCCCTCTCCGCTCCACCCCGTGAAAAGCCCAGATGGACAGATAAGCATCCATCACTTAGACCAGGTGAGAGAACCTGAATCAAACCCTGAGCTGTGTCTTTAAGAGAAGTTCATTTTACTGTCCTCAGAAGATCGCTGAGGACAATAATAAGAACTTTTCTTTAGAAGTGGCTCGGGGCCTGTGTTTCTGCCTATTCCAGTCTCCCATAAACTCTGTATCTTGCGAGCTCACAAGAGCCCGTTATGGACAAAGATTCTTGAAGTCAGATGACCTAGCACAATCCCCGGTTTACATGTGTTTTCCTGACATTTAAACAGAAGAGCTAGTAGGGTGAGGGTTGGAATACTCAGCCTCATTACCTCGATGGACCCTGGTTCAGCTTTGACCGTGTCTCCCATGTGGCTGTCACTGTTAAGACCTGGGGGCCCGTGGGGGGCCTGTCTCCTCTCCTCCTTTAAGGCATGCTCCAACAGCTTCTTGTGGAGGATCCGGGCTACGTTCTCGGTGAGTGTGTAGCCAGGGGGAGCGGATAAGTCCTGCCTCAAGGGCGTGCCCTCTCCCCCGTCCTCCCTCCACGTCTCTGAGCCAGCCCCGATGGGGCTCGGGGACCGTCCCCGGGAATCGGGGCCGGTGTCCTGGCCTGGGCCCAGCTCTGGCCGAGGTTCTGCTGAGCGAGACCGACTGCCGGCCCGGGTCCCCTTCTGGAAGGGGTCCTGCACCACGGGGCTGTGGTCGATGATGTTGAAGAGGCTGGAGAGGCCATCGTTGATGGCGGTGTGCACGGGGCTCTCCCTTGTAGTGGTGGAGCGGGCCCAGGCTGACCCGCTGCACCCTTTCTGGGCCAGCCCTAGGGAGGTCCTGCTATTTGGCTGCTCAGTTTTGGGGAGGGGCTTCCTCTGCAGCTTGGGAGACCCGTACTTGGGGGAACAGCATGTGCGTTCGAACTTAGCCTGCACCTTCTCGATGGCAGGGGCCACCTGCCTGCTCCTAAGGCCGCGGGAAGGAGATGACGCAGGCGTGGCACCACCCCCCGCCTTTGGCGTGAGACACTTGTGGGGGCTGCTGGTGATGGCGCTGCCACGCAGGGCTTCGGTCTGCAGGCCGATGTTGATGGTCTGGACGGTCTGTGTCCCTGTCGTCCGGGACCCGTTGGTCTGGCAGGCCATGTCCTTGAGAGGAGGCTTGGGGGGACCAGAGCATATGGCGTTCCTGACGGAGAAGGCCACCTCCTTCATGTCATCACTCATGTTCTTGGACATCTGTAGGCCGTGCAGGGGGGACGCAAAACCCAGGGGGGCGCAGAGGGCACTCTCGAGGGGGCGCAGCCCTCCCTCCACGTAGTCTCGGGGGTGTCTGGAGGGGGCGCAAGGCCACCTGCTAAGCACATGTTCTGAGGGGCCTCCCTTTGAGTCTCCAGTGTCCCCCCTGGCTCTGCTTGTGGGAAACGGGCCCTCGGGCTCCGAGCGGCCCTTGCCCTCGCCGCCTGCCATCGCGATGCTGTCCATCCTCCGGACCGCGGGTGGGCTATGCAGCACCCGCAGCCCGGCCTGCTCGGTGCACACGTGGCTCCTCAGAGGCTGCTTCCGGCAGTGCTCGGGGCTGGTCATGGTGTCCGTGGTCATGGTGACGCTTGTGGTGAGGTACCAGGAGGAGTCGGGGAAAGACTCGGCGCCGGCCTCGTCCCCTGCCCGCCCCCCCTCGGTCCTGTCTGCCCAGGGCTCCGGGGGCCTCTCGTCCCAGCTCTTGCTGTTGAACTCCTCGATGTACTTCAGGTCGTCAGGAGACAGGGGCGGGGTGACGTCCTCCTTGCTGCCAGCAGCCGGCAGGCCCTTCTCCGGCAGGAAGGGAGAGACGTCCATCAGACGCTGGAATTCGGACATGGAAGACACGGACACAGCCCTGGGAAAAGTGGGAGAGAAGAGGGCGTCAGCTGACCCGCCATCCCCTGACCCCGCGCGACAGGCGACACGCGCGTCCTGTCCACCAGACAGGTGCCTGTTGTGCGTCAGTCTCCACCACCCGAACGACTGGGACACCTTCTAGCTGCTCTCCTGAGCTGCCCCCTGCGGATGTTTAACGGACTCTTCGTGGCTCTGGAGTTGTTCCGGAAGCCTTGTGTTAGTCAGAATTTAATACAGGCGACCCTCAAATACTATGGGAACAAGTGGGAGGCTGGGCTCCGGGGAAGTCAGAGCTAAGCTCCAAAGCCACTTTGGAATGGTTTCATTTTGGCCTGTGGATGCTCCACAGGAAGAGGGAAACCTGGCTGATGAGTGCCTTCGATTCCTAACCTACCAGGAGTTTCCAGAATTCTAGGCATTGTGGCAGGTGCTCGTGGTAGGACAGGAACACAGCCCCATCCTGATCCCACACCAGCTAATGGCATACGGGCAGGGGGTGGACACCACAACATCAGAGCTATAATCCCAAGTCCTGCTCACCCACCGGCCTCATCCTCTACTGGATGTGCTTCTTGGGAAGCATGGGGGACCCTGCAACAACACGGAGGTTAGGGGATCCGGCCCTCACGCAGTCAACATCCCACATATAACTTTGGACTTTCCCAAAACCTAAGTACTGATAGCCTACTGTCGAACGGAAGCCTTCTCGATAAACAGTTGATTAACACATATTTTGTGTATGTATTAAAGGCTGTATTCTTATAATAAAGGAAACTAGAGAAGAGAAGATGGTATTAAGAAAACCATGAGGGGGCGCCTGGGTGGTTCAGTCGGTTAAGCGTCTGACTTCAGCTCAGGTCACGATCTCGCCATCTGTGAGTTCGAGCCCGCATCGGGCTCTGTGCTGGCAGCTCCGAGCCTGGAGCTTCAGATTTTGTGTTTCCCTCTCTCTGCCCCACCCCAGCTCACGCCTCTGTCTCTCTCTCTCTCTCTTTCTCTCAAAAGTAAATAAACTTTAAAAAAAAGAGAAAAGAAAACCATGTGGAAGAGAAAATACATTTACAGTAGTATACTGTCTTTACTGGAAAAAATCCACAACTAAGTGGAGCCGTGTAGTTCCATCCGTGTTGTTCAAGGCTCAACTGTACCAAGCATAATCTGCAGAGGCCAAACGGAAGATGTGGAAGGAAGCAGGGAAGTGGAAGGTGGGACAGATGTGCACATAATTTGCAAATACCGCTTCAAACAGAAATTCCATCTGGTCCTGTCCAAATCCACCAACAGGGTTCAGTTGTCCCTTCCCTGTCTGCTCCCTCCGTTAGGGCCAAGCCTACTTTTTGTTCTTGCTCCCTCCCGTATTCCTGAACAAGAGGAAGACTCCCTCGGACACACAGACACACGCCAGGAGGGTAAAGACAGGTGAGTTAAAGGAACAGCCAGTTTGGGATAAGTGCGGCCTGATCGATGTGGATTTGGATGTAGATGCCTCAATATATCAGTGCTTTCGTTCTGTATATTTCTATTTGGTATGAATTTACCGACCGCCACCTGTATGCCCGGGCAGGCCCTGTATGAGGTGCTGGGGATTCCAAAATGCTAAGACAGGAGGTTGCTAGAGTGCTCAGGCAGCTTGTCAACCTCCTACCCCCACCCCCCAGGGCAAAGAAGTGGTGGCCAGGAAGGAGGCTTGGGACTCGCTGTGCCTGCCAGCTCAGGCCTGGACCCCCTGGTCGGAAATCCCTCCTGATGGGGTAGAGGGGAGGGAAGAAGTGTGCAGACTCACTGCCTCTGCAGCTAGACCACTTTCTCATGGGACATACTCATATCTGCACACCACGAACAGAAGTTTAAATCCCTAGGGTTCTAGACCAGCACAGGTGCTGCCCAACGGGTCCCAGGTGGAGAGTACGTGGGCCACCCCACTGCAAAATCCATGCATGATGGTGAGGCCAGAGTTGGGGTCTATGTACCACAAGGACTGGCCCACAGAACATGTAAAGCTCTGGGTGGCTTTGCCCTCACCCTGGGGTCACATGCTCTTGGGGTCGCCACCCTGGGGTAAAAGAGCAGGCTACAAATGATAGCAGTAGGTCTTCTACCTTGTTATTTCTCACTAGACACAAAAGTGGGTGGTATTTTTTGTGTGTGTGAGAAATCATCTATAAACTCTCCCATGGCCCTGTGAATAACAGAAAGCTGGCTATAACTAGCATTGAAACTAAAAAGAAACAAGAGGGGATGGGTTGATTTATCACTAGGGGTATTAAGCTTTCCGGTAAGTGTGACTTCCCTCTTCTTGCCTCCGGCCAAGTCAAGGAGCTGCTGAATAATGAGCTTTAGAACGCTTCTCACTGCCGGCCGGAAGTACTCTATAGGCACTGAAACCCCAATCCTTTCTGCGTTTCTCGGACATGGCTTGTCTAGCCCCCAATTTCTGCCCATAAGGGAACTACTCTCAGAGTTAAGTCAGTGACACTTGTGTGGGGACTTTGTGCCTCAAGGGTTTGGATGGATATCGTGGAACAGAGGTGATGTGGCTGGAGAAAGGGGCCGCACCAGCCTTAGCAGAGGGCAAGGTGAAGCAGATATAAAGCCAGAACACATCTGGAATACACGCCAGTGTGTGAAGGCACACAGAACAAAGTATGGAGGGAAGACACGAAACCGCTAGAAGCAAGAGGGAAAAGGGGAGGACGGGAAGGACACATGGACTTTCTTACCTCGGACATATTGATGTGTAAGTTTTAATAATATTTCTGGTGCTGTGCTATTTAAGTTTTAATTTTAAGGTTAACTTTTTCAAGTATGCATGACTTTTGAAATTAACAACAGCAATTGAGATAAAAAGTAAGAGGGGAGCCTGGCTGGCTCAGTAGGAAGAGCATGCGACTCTTGATCTCGGGGTCACGAGTTCAAGCCCCATGTTGGGTGTAGAGATGACTAAAAAAAAAATAAACTTTTAGGGGCACCTACGTGGCTCAGTCGGTTAAGCATCCGACTTCAGCTCAGGTCATGATCTCACGGTCTGTGCGTTCAAGCCCTGTGTTGGGCTCTGTGCTGACAGCTCGGAGCCTGGAGCCTGCTTGGGATTCCGTGTCTCCTTGTCTCTCTGCACCCCGTCCCTACCCCCCACCCCATGCTCTCTCCCTCTCTGAAAAATGAATAAACCTTAAAAAATTTTTTTAAAAAATACTTAAAAAATAAGATAAAATCTAAGAGCTCCTGGGCAGGGAGGAGCTCTGTGAAGGTAGCTGAACTTTGTTGACTCTTAAGTCTGTGCCAGGCATTGCTTTCCGTGTAGTAACACATTTAAGCTGTAAAGAAATTGAAACACCTCCTGTTTACAGATGAGGAAACTGAGGCACAAGGCAGTTGCCTAATGCACCCCAAGGCACAGAGCCAGTGAGAGGCAGGAGTGCATGTGAAACCAGGCTCTCACTCTCGAATGCGGCCCTGGACTGTCCGAGAATGACCGGACGAGACAGAGCCTGAAGGACAGAAAGGCACCTCCGTGGTCTTGGATGGTTTGGGATGAACTGATACAGGGCAAAATGTGAAGGAGGCAATAATTCATGGACTCGAAGTTTACAGGAAAACCAGGGATGAGGATATCTGGAAACTGCGAACTGCCCTGGGGAGAAGTTTCCTGTGGTGGAAATAGCATGTATTCATCTATAAAGAAAAAGCGCGTGTGTGGGGCTGGGGGTGGGGGCTGTGTACGGGAAATCTTTGTACTTTCCGCACAGTTGTGTATTTTTAATGTTTAAAAATAAACAAATTTTGCTTGGATGTGTTGTTTCAGATACATCCTACCACCTGTATGACCTAAAATATATCATAACTAACGTCACCAACATCACTTACTTTGTATTTACTTCAAAGTTCACTGTTGGGAAATATCTTTTTTCTTTTTTCTTTTTTTAAGTAGGCTCCACCCCCAGCAAAGAGCCCAATAATGAGGGGCCTGAACTCATGACCCTGAGATCAAGACCTGAGCTGAGATCAAGTGTCGGACGCTTAACCAACTGAGCCACCCAGGCGCCCCAACGGCCAGGAAGTATCTTAATAAATCCTCCTGGGAGAGCTTTAAATGCACGGTATATAAAATGTCTCACAGCACATCAAGAGGGAGGCTTTCCAGACTAAATGACAAGAGAGGGGTTTCTGTGGACTTTTCCAAACCCACTGAACACAACATTCCTTTCTATACACAACACACACCTGTAACCGTTCTCACCATGACACTAATGCCCACACAAGTACAATATGTCTCTGGCTTTTCCGTGGTGAATGATAGAAAAGAACCATATTGATGAAATCAATAATAATAAAGCCACTAGTTATTCAGAAGTCTTACTTTAAGTCATTTTGAAGACCGTGTTATCACGACTGCAGTGACAAGAGAGAGTTTTAAGACCAAGAGGTTTTCATTCCAGTAGCCTAACTACTGTTTTCATCAAGCTTACTTACCTTTGAAGATTTCCCTTGTGATTTTCTTCTTCCTATAAAGAAGAAATAAGATCGTCTGAATCAGTTAATACTGGCTGCCTAGGCACCTTCGATGTGCTAAATTTCGGTCAGGAGAGCTACTGCCCCCCAGCCCTTCGAGGTACGACAATAAAACCAGAACCCACAGGGTGATGAGGGATTGGAGCTCCTGCAGTCCAGGGAGGAGCCCGCGTGTGTGAGAAAAACTGGCTTTAAACTTCACCGTGAAGGAAGTGGCTCTTCTGCGCTTCCTCAAAGGACTTCTAACTACGTAAATTTCAAAGCTGGCTTTTGTAATGACCTGAATACATCTGAATGTGTGTGTGTGTGTGTGTGTGTGTGTGTGTGTGTGAGAGAGAGAGAGAGAGAGAGAGAGAGAGAGAACGGAGGAGGTGGGCGAAGGGAAGATCGGGCCCCAAGAGAGGAAGTTAGGAGACTGATGTCCCTTGGGCTAAGCCTCACTGTAGAAGTTGATGCAACCTCCTTAGGCGTGAGCACTTTCTTGATTGTGAGCGTGGCCATTCGGAATGAGAGGTGAACTTACAACGACTCCCACTTTGTACCCATCAATGTGGGGCCACGGTCACTCTGGAGCTGGGACAGGGCAGGCTCCCGACCCTGGTCTGCTTTCTCTCTGCTGTGCGGCTGCACTGTGGGGTTGCTGATAGATCAAACAGGGTAGCATATTGGTGATGTCATGCCACCTGGCTACATACCGCTGAGAAGGTACTTGACCTCACAGACACCTGACTCAAGTGTAACTGACCCACATTTCAACACTACTTGACGAGAACTCTTTGAAGTCTGTTAAGTGTTTGGGACAGGTTCAATGACAGGTACAGCAACTCTTAAACTGACCCACGTGTACTAATTCCTAAAATCAAACCCGGTTTTAAAACCTAGGTTTTGAAAAGGGGTAACCAGAAAAACCTGATGCTGCACCAGGGAAATTTCAGCCCAGTGCTTACCTCATAGATTTGCTGATCTAATTGACGCATGGCTTCTAAGTGTTGGATTTTTCTTCCCCTTTGCACAGAGCAAGAATTTATAGTTTGTCATTGTTTAGTGACACTCACTAGTTCCCAACGCGAGTGCTTTCTTTAGAACAGATTTTACTGCTACCAGCAAGTTTAGAATCAGAAGGCTGCTATGATTTAAAGAGAGGCTGAAGACCTATAGTTCCCAGATTGAACTGTCTCCTCCTGTGTTTCACTGGAGTTGCTCACGTGGGAGACCGTTCATTCACAGAGGACACAGTCCTGCACATTCAAACCCGAGACGCGGTGGCAGAGTGCACCTGAACACAGCACATGCTAGGAGCCTGGGGTCAGGATCACCAAGCCAAGCTCTTGGTATTGTGAACGTTTCATGTGTACTCAACCCAGAGGCTGCGATGTGCAAAGCCCTGGAGCCTGCAGACCCCACGGCCAGGTTTCCTGACAACCCCCGGGGGCCTGCAGCAGTTAACCGGACCCCAAATCCCAAGCCGACCTGGGGGAGGCAGTTCCTGAACTCCCGCTGGGGCCCGCGGGCCGGAGGCTCCTCTGGCTCGTCATCCAGGGACAAGGCATCCAAGTAGAGATTTTCCCGTGCTGAACACCTGTCCGATTCCTTCAGCTTGGACAGCGGCCGGTCTTCAAATGGGGTAGAGTCTGTGTCTGCGCAGGGCCACATCCCCAAGGGGCGGGGCATACGGGGGCTTCCCGGGTGGGCAAAGGGGCGGATGTTGCCTTCTTTTGGATCACAGAGGAAGCTGCCACTTCTCCGGGGGCTGTTTTCTTTCTGCAACTTGAGCGTTTTAAAAATGAAAGCAGTTAGCCTCACCTTTCCCTCTGTTGCTCTCCCTAAGACCATTGCTTCTCCCCAGTTTGGAATTACATTTGGGGCCACTGGAAAGACTATGAGAAGTATATGTTCTTAAAGGTCTGACCTTAATTCCAAAAGTAACACGACATTACAGATGCTTTTATTTAAAAAAAAAATCACAATTTTATCCGGACTGGAAAATCTGCATTAACTATACACACAAGCCAACTCCTTCTGACGAGAATATATATATTCCTATGTGTAACTTGGAGTACTGGATATAACTTGGCGAACTGCTCACAGGAAATTATACATTTATTTAAAAAATTGAACACTGTTAAGTGACATATTTAGAACTCCCTTTATACCTTCAGAACTTAAGGCACACTCAATGGAAAACCATCAGTGGCAGCAAATTTCTGAGGGTGAATTTGATTTTCCTAACCAGCAGGTTTCCTAATTATAATACTGTCATTTAGGTCCCCTATGTAACCTAAGTGATCGAACTGGGTTGTAACCACTGGGTGTCAAAAGTAACTTCCACTTTGCTTGAGAGGGTTAAAGTTTAGCTATAAAGTCGATTAAAGATCGGATCTGACTGAAAACAAGAAAAATATGCCACATACTTTAGAGCCATCCTTTTTTTTTTTTTTTTTTTTTTTTTTTTTTTTTTTTTTTT
>NW_026057586.1:58030168-58083977 GCF_023721935.1 Panthera uncia | reverse complement strand
TGGAGCCATTGTCCTGTGCCTTGCTGGTTTCCTCAGCTCAGTGTCGTCATCTGTAAAATGGGGACAGCACGGCTTCCTGCTGTGGAGGGGCCACAAGAAAGGCGAGCCCACCAGGGGCCAGGCCCATTGGGCAACTCAATGCTTGTCAGCAAGATGACCACCACTGACCTCGCTCGGGCCTGGGTGCACTGATACACGTCTTGCCTATTTACGGCATTAGAACTAACAACCTGGAGCCATTTAGGAAGGGAGTCAATGTGAACTCACAGTGACAGGCAGAGAAATGGTGTGCAGAAATGGTGCTCACTCCCTGGAGAAGCCCTAATGGACGGCTCCGCCCTGGACCCTCTGGAGCTTTCCTCACCACCTTCCTTCCAAAACAGGTAGAGAAAGCGTAACTGAGGCCTGAGGATATTTCCACCTACATGTCTCCACCGGGGTCTTTACTGGGTGACCTGCTCACACGCTCTTACCACGTTGGCTGCTGTTCTGAACAAGAAAACTATCTGAAGGGCGAAAGTGACATTTGGATTTTCCAAAGAAGGAAGATTTCCAGTCCTCAAGTAGGGTGCCAAGAAGTTCCAAAACTCCCTTGGAAGCATTAATTTTTTTTTTTTTAACAGCCCATTTCACCAGCTACACCTCTGGGTCCTCACTGAAGCCTTCATCCATGAGCAGGAGGTATGTGTGGCTTCTGCATCGTCAGGAACAAAGTCAACATTTGAGAATGGGGACAAGGGGACTCTTCCTCATTTTTAGTAATTTCTGAGGCGGTGGATTATCTTCAGTTTCTGAGAAAGATGGAGATGCAAGTAGCCAGAGCTTAAATGTTAAGAGTCTGACGCCGGGTCACAGCTGAATTAGCGAACAAGCCAATCGCTCTGGGTTTCAGCTACGCCCCTGTGCTCTCAACCCCAAGACACAATTCTTCTCAGTTCTCTTAAAGATGCTAACGTTTTCTTTAAAAACAAAAAACAAAAACAAAAAAACCCCAAAACCCAAAAACAAAAAAAACCCAAAACCAAAAAACAAACAAACAAACAAAACAACAAAAAAGGAAAGCTTTTTTTTTTATTCATCTAACGCCTGTCAGCGCAATTGAGTTTCAACACGTGATCATCCCTAAGCTATTCTGGGTGAGAATTAAAACACAAGAATCACATTCGAAGCTGTAAATGTGCTCCGCGGGTGTGTGTGAAGGGGAGGAAAGAATGACTAAGGAGGAGAGCTCTGAACCAGCACATTCTAACTCAGCAAAGTGGGAATTCAAAAATAAACCCAGGCGGCCAGAAGCAATGTATACTAAAGCTGGGAAGTGTTAGGTTTCCTAAAAATGAACTGGAATGGGTTTAGCTGGAGGTATCTGCTGTAAGATGCCTCTGGGGTGTTGTAATAGAATAATGGGTCCTTAAAAGGATCGGGTTTCCTAGGAGAGTCATTTCAAACGAGCCATCAGCACCTACTGTACTTAGAATCCTGCAGCAGGACAACTTTTAGTGCAAATAGAAAACGGAAAAGCTTTGCATTTCAAGTAATACAGGAAACAATAAACCTTCAAAGGTGTCACCTTACCCAAACGGTCAAAGGAAAAAAAAGGTCACTTTGTGAGCAGGTTTTAAAAGAATGGCCTTTCAGGGCGTAGAAGCGGCTGATTTAAGGAAGTTACTGGAAGGAGAACGGAACGACACAGGGTCCTTCTTTTAGGTCTTTAGTACAGCGGCGGGTCCTATATCATCTGCGTGTTAACTGGGAACTTAATTCTAAGGAGAAATGTAGTGTGACTCCATAAAAGTTAACTATCACCCAGTCAAATCTGGACCGGGACAAGAGACGTTGATAAGATAGATGATATGTGTTATATGACCTTAACCACATTCCCACAGTCATCCATCATATAAAATGCCTCATGTGGCACAGAAATTATGTCGGAATTTAACGACACCGGACGAGTATGAAGCATGTGTTCTGAAAGTGGAAAATGGATTTAGTGTCACTTCCTTCACCAACTGTGTTAGGGTGATCACAGTCAAGGTTACGTGGCTCACCAAGTAGTCAAATGTCAAGAGCATACGTTATGAAGAATGTTCACTTCTATTTCTTGTTTATCTATGGAATGCGGGGCTAAAAATTCAATGAATGATAAACAAAGCTTCCACACATACACACACTTCAGTCACTTTCCTCTTTTACAGAGAACGCCTATAACTGCTTTATCTAATTTTCAGGATTGGGTACCAAGGTTTATAAAATTGTCTTTTAAAATGCTGACTATTTGTGGGAAAAAGCCAGATTTATTTTTGAAAGCCACAACCGCATATCTGAAGCATCATTCACTGGCAACAAATCCTCTTCTAAAAACAGCAGTGAGATCATTGTACAAAGCCGGTGGGAGCCACCACACAGATTTCAGGAACAGATGACTGCCTGGAACCCATGTGTCTTGAATCCATTACGTTCAGAGACGTTAACCTTGAGGACTGAAGTTCTGAGGCTGTCGGCTTGGTAGGACTGCTGCGGTCCCGACACGGAATACGGACATGAGTCGGAAATGGGGTTCAGCAAGCACATGCCCGCTTTTATCTTTCAAAATACAGTTTCTTAAAATGGGGCACCTGCACTTCTCTGGTCACGAACTCTTCAAAAGCTCAATATCATCAGATGTCTTACTATATTTTCCCTCACTAGGAATTCTTCCTTCCCCCAAGTAAAACCCTAACAGCTTGTTTAAATGATAGCCAGGGTGTGACTTCTAAAAAGCAGCAATGCAAAGACCAAGGAGCCCATAGCTCACAGCCAAAGGGGACCCCAGAGGGGCCATGGCAGGGATCCTGACGGCCTTACTGTGGTACAGGTGGGACACAGTGAGTGCTCCTGGAGGGAAGGCCAAGAGGGAACCTCTCCGGTAACAAGGTGCCTGGAGTTACGGAGATCCTGGTTAGCTGAAGCTGGATGTGATAAATCAATGACCGTTTTGCAAGAATACATGCTATTTTTGCTCTTGCCACTTCTACCTAACAGCTGATCCATTCAGCAGAGCACAGGCGCACAGGGGATTTAATGCAGAAGATTCTTCTCAAACGATGCATTTCTAGGCCAAACAGGAAGTGGTCACCTTTCCTTTGATAGAATTTGGGGAATTTTGAAAGGAGCCACATCAGATATCAGTATGGTGGCTCGGTTGTGTGAGTAATCAGATCTGGGAGGAACTGTTGCTCCTTTTTATCTGCACTGTGCTTTCTTCTCAACGCTTTTTTAAAATTTTTTTAAAAATATTTTTATTTATTTTTGAGATAGAGAGAGACAGAGTGCAAGTGGGGGAGGGACAGAGAGAGAGGGAGACACAGAATCCGTAGCAGGCTCCAGGCCCTGAGCTATCAGCACAGAGCCCGACTCGGGGGCTGAACCCACAAACCATGAGATAATGACCTGAGCCGAAGTCAGGTGCTCAACCGACTGAGCCACCAAGGTGCCCCTCTTCTCAACGCTTTCTGAGCCAGGGGCTCCTGGCTTTTTTTTTTTTCTTTTTTTAGCTCGTTCACCTTCTCTCTCTCCCAGACAGTATACAGAAACTAACCCTGGCCATTGCACCTGCATAACACAGGTACCACATCTTGGAATGATAGAGCACAGTTTTCAAAAGGCTCCCACATAAATGCCAGCAGTATGGGTATTTGTAATAGAGTAATGTTATTTTTCCTGAACTTGGTTTCCTATTGATTAATACGTTTCCTTGAGGCTTCATAAATTTATAAGTGTGCCTGGCTGGAATAAATAAAAAAATACACATACGCTATGTAAAACTCCATCCAGGGAAGAATTCCAAGCCTTCATCAGTTTAATGAGAAAATTTAATTTGTGCATCACTCAGGCATGACCCCAACTATGCAAACCGTCCTAAGTCTGACGCAATGTAGACTTATTTTCTATTATCTGGAAGGTAGAAAAACAACTCCCCATCCCCCGCTGAATTCATCTGGGTGTTGGAATCATTTGTTTAGCTGAAGGCAATGAACTACCAGCTCCCTCTCCGACTACGGTCCTACCTAATCACAGCTCAGCAAGATCCACAGCAGGTGCAAACAGCCTGATTTCCAACTTGATTCAGCAATTTCTTTCCTAATGGACAGCAATTCCATTCAAGTTGGAGCCGTGACTGTGACCACATCTTTAGTGGCCAACTTCAAAGGTAGTTTGCATCTTGCAGGAATCACCTAATAAGACCTGAAATAACCTCATCTTTCAAGTTCAGTCTTTAACTTCTTTTAAAATGCCACCCCCCCCCCCCAAGCCCTGACCACAGACCTCCCACACGTATACACACAAGGAAGTTACCCACAAGCTTTGCGATGAGATCTGTGTACTAGCAGGGCCCGGTCTGGATCTCCCACACTAGAAATTCTGCTATTTTTTCCTCTTCCTTTGGAAGCCCGTGGAACATCCTGATGTAGTAAGGACCTCGCAGTAGGCTCATCTATTTTTTCCCCTAAGTGCTCCGATTTCCAGGTCAGTTTAGTTGTCTGTACCCTCTTCCCTGTTCGTGTTCCCTTACCTGTTCTATTCTCCACAAGAGCTCTTTCTTCTGCCGCTCCCACTCCTGCCGGTCTCCGTCTAGACGGTCGAGAAGCTCCACCTTCTCCCGGTTCCAGTTCTTCTCGCTGTGATGGATCTGCCAGCGCAGGTCCATAACCAGGCCGTGACTGTCAGCGAGGAGCTTCTGGTGCGTCTCCCTCTCCTTCTTGAAGGCCCCTTTGCTGTCGGCGGGAGAGCCTGGTTCTCCCAAGTTCTTCTCCGTCTTCTCTTCCAGCTGGGAAGGAGAAAAGACTTAGACCTTAATCCCTGGCCAGTCTTGTATTAACAGGTGAAGAACATCTCAGCACGTTTGCATATTGTCCCTGGAGACATGTTTCAGCCCAGATCTGACCAGTCTCGTGGAAAAAACAATTTTCAGTTTTAAAGTCCTAGTTAGGAGCATTGGACAGAGTCACACGGAATGTAAAGCAGTGAGTCCGTTTAGCTTCCTCTCATCTGCTTCTCAGCTCCACTTCCTGACTCGGTTACCACCCTATCTTGTCTTCCTTCTGCAGAGTTCCTGGAGGGCAGGTACGTGTCCCTAAGTCCTCGGCCCCTGTATGGACACTGGTGATGGAGTAGCAGTGGGACCTACCAGTTCACAATAAATATCCGTTAAACAGCCATGAGATTAAATACCAAAAACAAACAGTCAAAGAAACTTCCATCTAGAGGCGCCTGGGTGGCTCAGTCGGTTGAGCGTCCGGCTTCGGCTCGGGTCATGATCTCGCGGTTCGTGGGTTAGAGCCCCGCATCAGGCTCTGTGCTGACAGCTCGGAGCCTGGAGCCTGTTTCGGATTCTGTGTCTCCCTCCCTCTCTGCCCCTCCCCCTGCTCGCACTATCTCACTCCCTCAAACTAAATGAACATTAAAAAAAAAAAAACCAAAAAACAAAAAAACAAACTTCCATCTAGACATATCATATTCAGACTGCTCAACACCAAACAGGAAACCTTGGAGGCAGACAGAAAAACATACCACACCCAGAGGTACACAGACACGAATGACAGCTGACCTCTCCTCTGAAACTATTTGAGTCAGAGGATGATGGAACAACATCTTTAAAGGACTGAAGGGGGAAAAGGTCAACCTCGACAGACTTCAATGCTCAGCAACAATATCTTTCAAAACTAAGGCAAAGATGCTTTTTAAACAAATTAAAATAAAAAAAAATCATTGCCAGCAGACCTGTATTTCAAGAAATGATGGAGGAAGTTTTCAGGCAGAAGGATTACGATACTAAGAGACACTCTTACTTATACACACAAAAAATGAAGAACACTGGAAATGACAGAAGTACAAATAAAAACTCACGTTTCCCCTATTTAAAAACATTTTTTAAATGTTTATTTTTGAGAGAGAGAGAGAGAGAGCACGAGTGGAGGAGGGGCAGAAAGAGAGGGAGACAGAATCTGAAGCAGGCTCCATGCTGTCAGTGCAAAGCCCACGAACCGTGAGATCATGACCCGAGCCGAAGTCGGATGCTCAACCGACTGAGCCACCCAGGTGCTCCCAAACTCATGTTCCCCTTTTTAAAAATTTATTTATTTATTTATTTATTTATTTATTTATTTATTTATTTTTGAGAGACAGAGAGAGAGAGAGACAGAGCACAAGTGGGGTAGGGGCAGAGAGAGAATGAGACACAGAATTCCAAGCAGGCTCCAGGCTCCGAGCTGTCAGCACAGAGCCCGACGCGGGGCTCGAACTCACAAACTGTGAGATCATGACCTGAGCTGAAGTCGGACGCTTAACCGACTGAGCCACCCAGGCGCCCCTTAATTGCTTTAAAATATTACTGAGTGCCTAAAGCAAAAACAGTTGCAACGTGATGTGTGTTTACAGAACAGTGTAGAAGTAAACTGGGGCAACGACAGCAGAGGACAGGAGGAAGGAACTGGAAGTTTACTGTTGCTGCAGAACATGATACATTTTAGCAAAAGATTAGTGAATGTTTTCCCCATTCCAGTTCGGCAGACCCCCGGATTTTATGGATGGAACCATGTTACTCTATTCAATTCTACTGGGCTTCTAATCCATCCTCCTCCTTGAAGTCAGGACAATCTTTGCAAAGGTAAATCCAAAATGCTTTACTTCCGTGATACAGTCCGGATTTCTGTTTCAATCTTTTGCACATTCTTCCTCTCCCTCATAACCTGACTAGGTGCGGCTCCTCAGATGTACTATGCTCCTTTCTTCATTGTGCCTTTTTTTGTCTGAAACATCCTTTCTCTCTTTTCCCATGTACCCACTCTTATTCATCTTCCGAGACTTATGCTAAGCAGCAGCACTTTCATGAACACCCCCCCCCTGAAACCTCCGGCTGAGGGGGGGGCGCTGCATCCCCCCCCCCCCCCCCCCCCCCCCCCCCCAGCAGCACTGCGTATAGGCCTCGTGGGACACTTATGACAGTATTACAAATTGCCGCCCTTGTCTAGGTCTCCTACTGCACTGACAGCCCCTTCAAGAAACACTTATTTGATGGCATCTAGAACAAGGTCTGAGTTGGGAGTTAAGTGAAGGAATCACAGACATGGGCATTGACACCACATGGCCTTCACGGAGAGAAAATACTTAACTTTTGATAGAATTCACTTGTTTTGCTTTTAAGTAGAAGAGAGTAAAGACGGGGGGATTATAAGTGAACAATCCTCTGCCTGCATTCACTGCTTCCTGGGTTGCAAATGTGTCAGAAACTTCTTCAACGATTTGGGTGGAAGATGAATCTTTACCTAGTACCGCCTTGCTTCTAGGTTTGAAGTCCTATTTTTATTTCTCAGTGTTATTGACTTTTCCAGAGGCTTTATGTGTAGCACACGTGTGGGTGGATGCCAGGTTTCTCTAAAACAAAGATGAAATATTTTGAAATTGGCTCATCTCAAAGATTAGGCCTCCTTTCTTTAGCTACACCTACACTTACATCTTTGAAAATATTTAGCTTTCTCCCCCACAAACATATTTTAAAATAGGCTTAAAGAGCATCCTTACTCATTTTTCCTCCAGTGCGGACGCTTCAGGCTGTGCACTCAGATAAACCAGAGCATCTAGTAAGAATCTCCTACCGGGCAGGTAGACAGGATTCATAACTGGGTCAGCAGCTCCGCCAGCCTGGCCTGGTGCTTTGGTTTTGCTCTGCTTTGCTGCTTCCTCTGCAGAGAAGGCTGTGTCTCTGCTCTACCTAGGGCTATGAACCTGATAGCGATGCTCCCTTGGGCCAGCTGGCAATGCATTTGAACTTGTGGGTACCAGGGAAGCTGTTTGCTTTTGACATGACAGGCCCTTTCATCTCTTATCAAGGCCATTTGGAAGATGTCTCCATTCTGGGAAAATTTCTTTGTCTTTCATGACTTGGCCAATTCATATAAAATTTTAATTAGTTTAAGATTTGCCTCAAAATAGGGCCTAGAAAGTAGATTATCAAAGATGCACAGATTTCCTCCCATGATGATCAAGGGGCTGGAAGAGATCTGGAGAAACAACCTGAGCGAGCAGACCCTGGGCAGGAGGTGACATTGCTTTTAAGGATTTCCAGGGAGAAAACACTTAAGAAAAGAATGTTTCTGGAGAAGTCTGACCTTAACAACCATGGCCCTGGTCTAAAATCTCCAAAGAGTCTCTGCTCTGTTGGGAGGGTGCAGGCAGGACCCTGTTCTCTGAGCACTGAAGGTTCCATGATCTGAGACCGGACACTTCCTCTGGGCCTCCATTTCCTCCAGGGGAGATAAGGACACGGAAACTGATCAGACCTCCAGGGCACGTAGTGGAAGGTCTACAAGCTCTTTTCAGTATTTGGAGAAATCTAAAGGAATGCACATGTTTTCCTTTTCCAGAGATAACTAAGCCACAATCTGCATTTTCTTTGTTCCTATCTGAACTGTGTCAGCGTGTTCTGATCACCACTTCATGCTGGGCCATCCTTCGATGGGGCTAAGTACCGCCTCGTTCAGTGCAGAATGGGAAAATAAATGCTACTGGCCAAAGGCGTTCAGTGGAGACTGTGTTTCCTTCTCGGGAGAGGGACTGGGAAGGGGGACGAAGGTGTCTCGGAAAGGCCGGGAATTAAAAAAAAAAAACGTTTTTTAATGTTTATTTTTGAGAGACAGAGAGAGAGCATGAGCAGGCAAGGGCAGCGAGAGGGGGAGACACAGAATCTGAAGCAGGCTCCAGGCTACCAGCTGTCAGCACAGAACCCACAAACTGCAAGATCATGACCTGAGTTGAAGTTGTACGCTTAACGGATTGAACCACCCAGGCGCCCCAAGGCTGGGAATTTTAAGGAGAGCGAGTGAGCGACCGAGCGAGCTTGCAGCTGTTCCAGGCTTTCGCCTCGGAGTCGATGATCTCTTTGGACAAGGACCACCCTGGATCCGAGGTACTGTGCCTTCTCCCCACCTGGCCCAGACAACGGAGGCCCCACAGTTGGGGCAGGGGAGACCCCGCGGGCAGGTACCTGTTCCAGGCGGCACTTGAGCGCCGCCCACTGCACGTCCCAGGCGGCCTTGTCGCTGGCGTACTGCTGCTGCAGCCGCCGCCGCGCATGCTCGTCCTCCCGCAGCTCCGCGTGCAGGTCCTCCAGCAGGGTCTTGAGCGCACCAAACAGCTGCTGGTTTTCCACCACCTGCAGGGGGGAACATGGAGTCGGGTCTGCCAGTTCGTGCCAGGGTTTTCTTTAGGTCCGAAGAGGAGGGGAGCCTAGCATCAACGGGGTGCCGGGCTGTGTCCAAGGGGCTGTTGCGGTGGGCGTATGCAGAGCAGGTGCGAAGTCTGCACGGTTAGTGGGACGCAGCCAGGGGGTCCCCCTGCTGCCGTCTGTCAGGCTCCTGGGGCTAAGACTCCTAAGGGCCTGTCGGAATAGGAGGGAGGCTGGCACTCAGGCTGGTCCTCCAGGCCCAGAAGCAGAAGGGAGGAAGCTGCAGGAGGCCACGGGGAACCCGGAAGCCGGGGCTGCGAGGACGCTACATGTGACTTCAGACGTCCAAAGCTGTGACTGGGGATGCAGATCTAGCAAGATCTGAACACTCACCAACATATTCTGTCATTTTAATACCAGCCACTGAACCAGAAGGGAATAAAAAAATAGGCTCTGTGTCTCTTATAAGCACAGCGTGGTCATACTGTGTGGCTTGTATGGATCAGTATGGCCATGTGGGGAAGGGCATGCTGAGCTTTCATAAACAAAGCCAAAAGTGAACGCTTAACTTGTTCGTGAAGGCTTCCTCGTGGTCCTCTGAGATAGAATCACTGTGCCCCTCCTTTCTGCCGCACCAACAGCATGAATAACCATGGCACCTACTGGTTTTCTCGTGCCGCCCCTACTCACTCCACCGCCACGGTAAAGTACAGGGGTGGCGGGCGGGAGACAAAACCTTACCCACTCCTGATTTCCAGTGTTTCACACAGTGCTCAGCCTGTGGGAAGTACGCAAACAGGTCTCATAAATGAAAATGGGATTTTTATCCCTAATCTGCTTACACCTAACTTAGAGATTTTATATTTTCTAAAATCCACCCTGCCCTTTGAAGGCACATTTCAAAACCATGCTGGCTATCTTAGTACATTTTGGCACGGACACTATACCAGAAAGGTTTGTCTAAGTGCATTAAATCCTGAATCAATTATGGTACCTGGATAATAAAAGCCCCATGAGCTCCTCTCTTCCAGTTGGGCAGAAAACACTAAGTGCATCATGAGCTTCCAGACTGTCTCCGGGGAATCTTGTTTGGTGCATTTATGAGGCAGGTAGAATTAAAGCTCTCTCAGTTCTGTCTGGATGCAGACCATCTCGACTTTGGGAACACAGGACCCCTTATTCTCAGAGCAAATCCCCCCTGCTTGATAAACCTCTCATGCCAAGGGCAGCAGGACGCTCACTACTCCCAGCTCTCCTGCATCACGTGGAGAGTCGGTCGTGATTCTAAAACTAGTTAATCCCCTAAACACATGTGCACATAGATAAAAATGGTCAGCCACATTTGGGAAGAATTTAAGATACTTTGGCTATATGTTTGGATTTAAATGAAGTTGAGTTAGAAAAGAGAAACTCCTGGGGTTCCTGGGTGGCTCAGTCGGTTATGTCTCTGACTTGGGCTCAGGTCATGATCTCGCGGGTTGTGAGTTTGAGCCCCGCATCGGGCTCTGTGCTGACAGCTCAGAGCCTGGAGCCTTCTTTGGATTGTCTCCCTCTCTCTCTGCCCCTCCCCCCCCCCTCACTCTCTCTCAAAAGTAAAATAAAAACATTTAAAAAAAAGAAAAGAGAAACTCCTTAACATTAGCAAATTTATTGCTGAAAACTCCCCAGTTTTCCCTGTAAGTTGTCTGAAGTTATATGTGGTAGACTTTCAATTGGGTGGAAAAAGGCCTATTTGTTACCGTTTATTGGTCTTTCATTTTTCTTTCTTTGAACACCAGTTTTTACTTTAGTAGCCCTGAGACTGAAGCCATGAAGGGTACAGTTCAGTTAACATTTTCAAGATTCAGCCACTAGAGAACCTTCTAAAAATCCTACACATTCCTTCCAACCACCTGAAGGTAAGAAAATTACCACTATACTCAGCGAGCTGCTCAGGATATATGTACAACTATAATAAATAACTATAATAAATCAACCTGACACCAAAAGTACTTAAAAATTATGTAAGCACAGGTGAGTGAGAAGAGGTATTGCGATTTTTTTGTTTCAGAAATACACATCCTTCTGAGTACAGAATTTCTTTGAAAAAATGTATTTATATTTTACGGTAGATTCGTTTGGGATTTTCATCTTTGGATTTTAAATTTAAAAAATATATACATTACTACTTTTGGGCTCCTGGGTGGCTCAGTCAGTTGAGTGTCTGACTCTTGATTTTAGCTCAGGTCATGATCCCAGGGTCATGGGATCGAGCTCCACATGGAACTCCACACTCAGCGTGGAGCCTGCTTGGGATTCTCTCTCTGTCTCTTTCTCGCTTTCCTTCTGCCCCTCTCCTTTACTCATGGCTTGCTCACTCTCTGTCAAAAAAACAAACAATCACTATTTTTTAAGTCTAAGCATTTTAAGCATAACCTAATGGTAAGAGGTTTGATCCAGTCTGAGTAGTCATCTCATGCTCGTGGAAGAAAAAGCAGAAAACTATATAATCAATTCTTGTATGTAATGGATAGCTCCCTACAAACCCCACTTTGTGAATGTAGCCAGCCTGTAGGGTTCTTAGCCCCGCACTAAATGCCTCTGACAACATTAGGACCGGAACTTTGTGGTCCTCGAAAGCAGGTCACATTAATAGTCCTTTTGCAGACTGAAATTTTGGTTCCTCTAGAAATAAGTACTTGCTGCCATTAGCAAATATCAGATTAAATAAAATTAAGCCTTAATGTTTTCATGCACATTTGGGTCAGAGTGATCAACATAATGTGCTGTTATACCAGTAGAATATTAATCATCATGGCAGGAGTTCAAAAACTGCTTTGGGATGAAGGTGGCCAAAGGGAGCAGGAGAGTCCACAGAATCAATGTCATTGATACTCGTTATTATAATCACCCAGGAGCAGCATGTGATATGGCGAGAAGCCAGACTAGCTCTCGGCCATTGGTGCACAACGCCAACGATTGATGTCCAAGAAAAAACTTCTCAAGACCCAGATGGGCCTGATGCTTATCAACTTTTCACAACAAAAACAAACAAAAACCCCAAGCCCCAAACCCAGTAATGAAGAGTAATTCTAATTGCTTCTAATGGGTCAGAGGGTGTGCTAAGATCAGGTATGCTGATCATTCACCTGCATGATGTTACCTGCTTCTTGCATCAGTGCTGGGTGCATACCGTCACGTTCCCTGTTACAGACGAGGAACCAGAACACGCAGCAACTAAGGAACTGCCAGGCTCTCTCTGCTAGGAAGTGCAGAACACAGACTGCAATCCAGGTCTGTCCCACCCAAGGCTGGACAAACCGAGCCAAGATATTTAAATTCTGACATTATATTCTACCCAGGTTTTTGTTGTTGTTTTGTTTTGTTTTGAAACGTTGCCTAAGAGAGCCACTTAATCTCTAGGAGCGATTTCCATCCTCCATATCAAAGGTAATAATATTAGTGAGCCATCCTGAAAGAATGCTTTAAAGTTACTTGTGTTACTTTTTCTTCCCGCGGTGGCCCTTGCTGGGCAATGTTTTGGGTAAAAAGATGATCCTAATCAGGTTAAGAATGGAATCAAGATTCTCTGGTTCGTTTAGAGGTCTTTGGGTGAAAGTCTTCCTGGATACAGACTTTTCGGAAACTTCTGTGCCAGGGGCCCAATTATGCAACCTTTTAGCTTATATATCTGTTAAGCATAGGTCAATTTCAATGAAAAAGGCCAACGTTTCAATCTCTTCAAGATCAGCTTGTTGGCTTTCTTACAAAAAAGCAGGAATAAAATGGCTCCACCATTTCCTTTTCCTTAGGCTAAGGGCATTTGAACCCTTCCAAGTTCATCTCTTTTGGGCAAGCCTTACAATAATTCCAAAATTGGGATCAGGAGCTGGACTGTGCTATAAAGTGTTAAACTTTATACCAGGTTCAAGGTTGGGCTTCAGCTAATTAAGGCTGCCACCCAAATCTACAATAAGCATTAATGGAAAGTGAAGAGGAAGTTTCTGAGAAAGGTAACACACCAAGATATTTGTGATGCAATGCCAGCTATTTGATAAAATCGTTCCTGCGTAAGATTTCTAAGATATGTGTTTCATAATTCTGTGAAAGAGCTAAGCTACCATCAAACCACTTTGCCTGTATCAGAGCCATTAATGCTGGAGATGAGTGTAATCTAACACTGGAACAGATACATTGTTCTGTTCTGTTGACCTGCTGCTAAGGGCCCACCCACAGAATGCCAGATGGCCTCTACTTCCTATTCATTTAGGCTAGTAGACACAGGCAGGGAGTGCTAGAATGCTGTGGTAGCTGCCCTTGACCCCCAACACAGGGAGGCATAGGTCCTATTTCGTAATTACAAAGAGGGACACCTCATACACTATTCAGTAAAGTAACCCCTCTACCGGCAAGAGTCCCAAGACAAGTCCTTTACTGTGCGATCAGACAGAAAGGATACATTTACACATCCAACAACATTTTACTATTAATAAGCCATTTGTCGTTCTTACTTCCGTTGTTCCATTTGGATTATTTTTAAGATTCTTTTCTAAAACTACCATCCTCCCACAGATGAAAGAGAAGGCGTCACTGACGACCGGCCACGAAAACATAATCTCTGATGGAGGGTTACAGAGACGAGAAATTCATGTTTGTACAAAAAAGTCGTTTGTCCTTTGGTTGAGAATATGCAGCTGATCCGGGCCACGTGGGCTCTGTGCTGCAGGTCACTGTAATTTTCAGAGAGGTTCCCAAGAATAAACGTGGGTTTGTGAAGGAATTGATGGACATGTAATCAGTAAGTTATAAACCCAGAGTTACCAGCCAAAGGCTTCAAAGAAACCGGGGCAGGTCTGATGGACATCAAGTGGCCAGATGTGAAGAAATCACTTAGTAGTGAGGTTTAGGGTTTGTTGCACACGTAGAAGAGTATGTCATAAACTGCTGACCATGGATGGCTAACACTGGGGGGGGGGGGGGGGATGGGGACTGAGAGAGTCCTTTCCTGAGTATCCTTCAGCATTTGTGGCTCTTCCCCTCCTGCATCTGTGCTATTTGCACAGTAACAGAAACAAACAAAAACACACAGCAAACATGAATTATGTTTCATAATTATAAGCTCTGGTCTGGTTCTTTTTTTTTTTTTAATGTATTTACTCTTGAGAGAGAGCAAGCAAGTAGGGGGAGGGGCAGAGAGAGAGGGGGACAGAGGATCCGAAGCAGGCCCTGCACAGACAGCAGAGAGCCCAACATGGGGCTCGAACCCACGAACCATGAGATCATGACCTGAGCTGAAGGCAGATGTTTAACCCACGGAGCCACCCAGGCGCCCCTAGTCTGGTTCTTTTTATAGAGTTGCTTATCTCCTAGGTGAGGTTATATAGTTGCAAAGTCCACAGAATAAACCATGGTACAACATACAAAATTAGGCTCAAGAGGAGAGCTTCCTTATTAAAAAAAAAAAGGGGTGGGGGGGGCGTCTGGGTGGCTCAATTGGTTGTGCGTCCGACTTCGGCTCAGGTCATGATCTTGCAGTTTGTGAGTTCAAGTCCCGCGTTGGGCTCTGTGCTGACAGCTTGGAGCCTGGAGCCTGCTTCAGATTCTGTGTCTCCCTCTCTCTCTGCCCCTCCCCCGCTTGTGCTCTGTCTCTCTCTGTATCTCAAAAATGAATAAATGTGAAAAAAAAAAAAAAAGAGCAGATCACAGTTCTGACATACAGGCCCTGTCTGGCAAAGGTGCTCTTTCGGAAAGTTCCTGCATCTTGGGCAAAACAGAAAAGTGGGTACCCACGTGAGTCGAAGTCTGGGAGGCCCGGGGAGCCAAAGGCACTGACTTTTACCTAGGATGGCTCTTGAAGGCCCTAAGCTCCAAATGAGTCCTGGACTAGTGAGTGACAAAGGTCCAGGGGAACAGATTCTACTTGGTCCTAAAGCTGGGTCCCAAGGGAGGCTCTTAAGTGACCAGCTGTGGTTGGAGACTAACATGAAACATAATTTCATCAGATCTTGCTCTGAGTTTTTTTTTTTTTTTTTTAATTTTTTTTCAACATTTTTTATTTATTTTTGGGACAGAGAGAGACAGAGCATGAACGGGGGAGGGGCAGAGAGAGAGGGAGACACAGAATCGGAAACAGGCTCCAGGCTCCGAGCCATCAGCCCAGAGCCTGACGCGGGGCTCGAACTCACGGACCGCGAGATCGTGACCTGGCTGAAGTCGGACGCTTAACCGACTGCGCCACCCAGGCGCCCCTTGCTCTGAGTTTTAAATCAGGTTCTCTATATTTATACTCAGATGGTTTTTAAAAAAAATTTTTTTTTAACGTTTATTTATTTTTGAGACAGAGACAGAGCACGAACGGGGGAGGGGCAGAGAGAGAGGGAGACACAGAATCGGAAGCAGGCTCCAGGCTCTGAGCCATCAGCCCAGAGCCTGACTCGGGGCTCAAACTCACAGACCGTGAGATCGTGACCTGAGCTGAAGTTGGAGTCTTAACTGACTGAGCCACCCAGGTGCCCTGATGCTTTTTTTTTTTTTTTTAAGTTTGTTTATTTTGAGAGAGAGAGAGAGAGGCAAGGAAGGGCAGAGAGAGAGAATCCCAAGCAGGCTCTGCACTGTCAGCACATGAACTCATGAACCGTGCGCGAGATCATGACCCGAGCCGAAATCAAGAGTCGGATGGTCAACCAACTGAGCTACCCAGATGCCCCTATACTTAGATGTTTTAATAAAGAATATTATGCCACATCCCTGGAAGAAAAAGTGACTTCTCTTTGAATAAATTAATCCGACTCACAGGCGATTACCTATTAGAACCACACAATTCTGGCACTGTTAATCCCCTTGCATTAAAAATCTTGATTTTGGGAATTACTAGTAGATATACAACACATATGAAGCCTTAGGTCTCTAAAGCTTAACATAGTGGCAAGCTTCCTGGAACTAGGTGAGAGCTATCCAATAAGATCTTGCATGTTTTCCAGTTCTTCCAGAAGACCAGGTGAGCTAAAAGTGCTTTCTGTTGTTGAGGACAATCGGGTTCCTGCCACTAGATCACTAGTCGTGTGACTAAAGATCAGTTAACAGGGAACATTCACACAGCTGAGTATTTTCCAACATGATAATTAAAAACATTTTTTTAACGTTTATTTATTTTATTTTTGAGAGACAGACACAGAGTGGGAGAGGGAGATGGGCACAGAGAGAGGGAGACACAGAATCTGAAGCAGGCTCCAGGCTCTAAGCTGTCAGCACAGAGCCTGACACGGGGCTCAAACTCATGAACACTGAGATCATGACCCGAGCTGAAGTCAGCCGCTTAACCGACTGAGCCACCCAGGCACCCCAACCTGGTAATTTTTTATGAATTATTCCCAAAGTTGACTCGATACATTTTACCTCTTTGGACATGATGCATTTTGCCATTTACTGAGTGCAGCTGTGAGAATATTCACTACGACCCAGAGCGAAGACCGAGGCCTGGGAAATTGCCTTCCTTGGGAATATAGCCTTGGGAAAGGAGTCAGGCCACGCTCCCCGTTCTGATTATCACCTTGGCAGGATCTCAGGGTTTCTGCAAAGGGCGCGGCTCTCTGAGACACGTGTTCTTTTTCTTGCAGGCAGGCTGTCCAGCTAATACCCATGCCACGAAAGGGAGGCAGATCCGCTAACTGAGAATGTTCACTCCCAGGCAATCAGCTGTCGTACAGTAGAGCTCATTAATCTTCTGTCCTCGGATGGACGGCATTGTGCACTTAACTGCTATGGACAGACGGGTCCATTAAAGGCAGTCCTGATTCTGCCCGTCGGCACCCTACCCCGCAGGCCCCCCGTGTGCTTCTAGCGCAAACTGTACAAAGTGATTAGCTCTTGCAAGGGGAAGACCTAGGAAATCAGCTTGGGAAGGACGAGGCAAAGCGAGATGACACTGAAGTACACTGAACGTGAGGTTCCAGCTGAGTGACTCTGCATTATTTCCCACCCCAAGGGTAAAATTTTCCATGAGAATTGTTTCGAAAACCAGATGTGTTACATTTTTTTCCCTTTTCCTAAGCATTTGGATGCACGCGTGGGAAACACCCAACGCGCGATCTCAGATGCGGCAGGTTTATGGCGAAGTAGTAATCAACAGATGTATTTGGGCTAATCACAGATACTTTGTAGAACGGACTGACAACATCTCTTTTAAAAATAATACAAGTGGTAGGTTTTAAAGGATTATTCGCAAAGGAGTATTTTATTTTCTAACCAAATCAATTGCTGGAAAAACTCACTCCATGAGCTAAAATCTCCCCAGGGACACTGGCATAACGACAAACTTCCTAATAATTGTAATTAAACGTTCATCTGAAAGTATAATCTCTTTCTTGAGTCATAGTGTTCAGGGAAAATGAAGGACGGATGGGTGAAGAGCTGAAAACAGCTCTTCAGTTGTGAAAATCTGATTTGACTGTGGAGAGAAAGCCGACGCAGGGAAACACACATATCCCTCAGGACTGTGCTTAGACATCATTCCTTTTCCTCATTTGGATTTGAGCCAAAGATCTGATGCCAGCCCTCTCCCACTTGACCCCTCTGTGGCTCTGGGCTGAGGGAGGAGCCGCAGCTGTGGAGTCCAGTGCACAGGGAGTGCCCACAAATGTCAGCGGCTGAGTGGTGACAGCCACACCCGGGGTAACTGCTGTGCTCTGGGTCCACCCGTCCCTGCCCCTCACCCCAGAGCCAGGGGTCTAGGGCGTGGGGCTTTGGGTTCTGCCCTGCAGAACTGTCAAAGAAGCAACACAGGGTCAGAAAGGACTCAGTCCAGAAAGCCTTTAACGCTGGATGCCTCCTAGGGTCTCAACACTCTAAACCCAACACACGTGCTGTTTTGTACAGAAGCGTGAAAAATCTGGGTGGCAGGAACACTACCTTTTGGTTTATTAAGCAGGGGCTACCTGCTTAATAATTAAAAGACGTGGCATTTGGCAATAGTTAATAATTATTTCACATTATACACTGAAATCCCACCTCACTTTAATGTGCTTTCATTTTTTTTTTAACTCATTTATTTATTTTGACAGAGAGAAAGAGAAAGCATGAGCAGGGGAGGGCAGAGAGAGAGGGAGAGAGAGAGAGAATCCCAAGCAGGCTCCCCATTGTCAGTGCAGAGCCTGATGTGGGGCTTTATCTCACAAACTGCGAGATCATGACCTGAGCTGAAATCAAGAGTCAGATGCTTCAACGACTGAGCCACCCAGGCGTCCGTCCCCATGCTTTCATTTTTTTAAGTCTCATCAAATATTTTTATTTCAAGTGGCCCAAAAGGAACTTAAAACACTTTATACATGTTTAGGATTAAAAAAAATACTTTCTCTTTCCTCCTTATGCATCATGTTGCCATATGAGTGATGTTTCTGATGCCTATTCAGCTAAACCTCAACAAAAAAAGCCCTGTATATTCTGGCCACGAGGAGGGCGCTGCACTCCTGTGGCCAGTACCGTCTTCCCAGGAAGTACTGTCTCTTCCTGGGAAGAATGGTCAACCTCTGTAAAGCCACAGATCACTCTACACACAGCTCAACATTTCCCCCTTTCTCTTTCTCAGGGACGTTTGCTGACCTCTGCAACTGATCTGATCCTACTATGTCCTTGTGTATACATGTAAGCCTAACAAACTAATGGGCTGACCCTGAAATAAAAGACTTAATGATACAATTTCTAGCACAAATGCAGCTACCAGGCAATCACAGGCAGCCAGAGGAGTTTCCTGCTCCCTGGAACACCAGCACATAAAAAAAGATGACACAGACATAGACTGGCAGTCTCCTCTCCCACATGTGGGTAGAATGAGGGGCTGGGACCTCGGCACCCACCTGCTTGTGGAGCTGCCCCCCATGCGCAGGCTGCAGCCGCGATCCGTGGTCACCAATCTGCACAGGGGAGTGTGGAGAATGCTCTCCCATCGAAAAGCCGCAGCCTGGACCATTGTCGTCCCGGTCTGGGCTGTCCCCCTTCGGGTCCCCTTGCTCTCCAAGCTCACCGAGCCTGGGGAGGGTCTCTGGATGCTCACTCTGAAAACAGCAGGAGACAATAATCACAGCTCCACCCAAATCCTTTGCTGTGCAGCCTGGTTTTTATTGTTTGAGGATAATTCTCCACTTTATGGCTTATCAAATCTTGACTTCTTAGCCTTTTCCCAAATGTGCTCATTTAGCCCATTTCATGAACTCACTGGCCACCTTCTTCATTTATTTATTTATTTTTTAAATGTTTATGTATTTATTTTTGAGGGGGGGGGTGGGGCAGAGAGAGAGGGAGACAGAGAATCCCTAATAGGCTGTCAGCACAGAGCCAGATGCAGGGCTCAAACACACAAACCATGAGATCATGACCTGGGCTGGATGCTCAACTGAGCCACCCGGGTGCCCCAACCCTCTTCCTTTGAACAGCACATAACGGGTGCCCAGTTGGTCAGCAAAGATTGGAAATTTTACTGTAAGTTATTTTGGCAATGACAAATTCTATGATTTATAAATGATTATTCATTAAAGTTATGGTTTTACAAACTAGAGGAGAAACTCCAAAGGACTGATGAGAAGGAGACTTTACAACTACTTCTAGGTTTTGCTTAATGATGGTTTTCTCAGTCATGGCTCTTTGGAAGCAGGTTGAATTGATTTTGGAAGACTTTCTTCCCTCCTGGAGGAGAGGGAATCCAAGTATCTTCCCCTTCCTAGGATGACTGCAAACTATATACACTGCTCACTAAAGTAAAAGCAGACAAAAAGTTCCTGGGAGTCTAAAGGAAACTGACACTTATGATGCCTTGAAGCCCCTGACACAGGAGTCACGGGTGCGGATGCTCAGAACCTCAGTGGTCCCAGCCCTGCACGCATCAGAAGGCAAGGCTGGAAGGAGCCTGCAGAGCTCGAGGTCACACTGGCTTAATCAATAAGATCAATCAGAAAGGAAGTGGCTCTGTCCTTGTTCTGGGATGAATCTGGGAATATGGAGGCACAGGAGGGAACAGGCACGTGCACAGATTCTGAGGGCAGCAAAAATCTGGCCCATCTGGAGCTTATAAAACGGCATTGGCAGAACGGGCTCTAGCATTTAGGAACAAAAACCAAACGGAAAGAAGAGAGAAAGATTTAGAGCTAGGTTGGACAAACCAGCAAGGCGGAACGAGAGATGGGAAGGGACTCCAGGTGACAATGTCCATGAATCCATAGATGAGCGGCAAAAGAAATGGCAGCAAAACCGTGCTGCACGATGGAGTCATAGACCAGGACTCTGAAAACAAGGTCAAGGGGCGCCTGGGTGGCTCAGTTGGTTAAGCGTCCGACTTCCACTCAGGTCATGATCTCGCGGTTTGTGAGTTTGAGCCCCGCATCAGGCTCTATGCTCACAGCTCAGAGCCTGGAGCCGCCTTCGGATTCTGTGTCTCCCTCTCTCTGCCCTTCCCCACTCATGCTGTCTCTATTTTATTTAAAAAAACAAAAAAACAAAAACGAGGTCAAAGGACAGCACGGGATTCTTGGTCTAATGTATAACTCAGCAACCTGTTGCATTTCCATGGCCTGCGTTGGACTTGATAAAATAATGTGAAATGGCAGAGTGTGACTCTGTATGTAGAAGGCAGAGGGACAGCAGTGCCTGGGGGGCAAGAACAAAACGGACGCAAATAAAACAAATGCTCTGGGCAGAGGTACCTCCGTGAAATCCTCGCCTTCCTCCTCCATCTGTTTCCCTTGCCGCCAGAGCTTCAGCAGCCACCTGAGTTTGACGTAGAAAAGGAAAATGTTCTGCTTCAAGGAACGGAGCTCCTGCTGCATCAGATTTCTCTCATCACTCCAGGTTCGCTCATGGAGGGTGTTTTGCAAAGCCAGGCTGTGCATTTCTAGCTCTTTCCACCTCAAGGCGTAGAGGTGCTCCTCCTCCATCTTGAATGGAAAAAAGGAGAGAGTGTGACAGTGGCTCTTCCCACCTGCCACCCAAGCCAAACCAAAAGTCTTCGCAAACTGCCGTTCAATCCTTACCATGTTGCACCTGGGACGTGAAACACGGAAACTCCCTGAGACATGTACTAGTTATAAAAACCTCAAGGGTTTTCCAATTCAGAAGCAAACCCAATTTCAAAGTAAGGGGTTATAATCGATTTTCATTGTCAAGTCTCTCGGGGTGTTTTTAGTGGTCTCTAAACTTCAGGAAAATGGTTTTTTGGATGCACTACCTGCAGCTGATTTCCATGCAGATTCCATGTGCCCTCTGGATGTGGGCTTGCACACAAAGGCACGCTGGGATTGTAAAGGGGGGAGTAGGTGGAGATCCTTCCCCTTGGCTTCCTGAGCCTTCTGGTGTGCACACCCCCAGCAGAAGGTGGAGATCGCCAAGCTGACGGAGAGGCCCGCAGAGAGCAGGCGGGCGAGGCAGGTCGGGGAGCAGGGATTTCTCTAGATGTGAGGTCCTCTGCTGCATACAGTGGTGGGCAAACAAGAATCTGACAACCTGCTGCCACACTTAGGACTTCACGTTCCTATCAGTTATGAGTGACCCTTAGGGAAAGAAAGCATTGCTGAAAAGGAAGTGTTTCCCTTTGCTATGCTAAGTTCCTGCTTTTCAGCATGGGTACAGGCACCTTACAAGCAATAAACCATCATTATGTCGATAATGACTAAGCCAAGGGGTGTGAATAAAATCTTATTGCACAGATTAGGGCACAAGAATAATATCAATAGTAGCTAAAGTGATAGACGGGATGAAAACTTTCTGTTCCACAGTCCGAAAAACAAGCGTTAGGATGCCAGCCTTGTTTTGAGCTGTCCTCTCCCGCTTTAACACGCCCCCTGGGCCAAAGATCAAGGCAGTGAGTTTTGTTTTGTCTCACTTTCCTAAAGTGCTAGATTCGTGCGCAGAAACCATGGGGATGCGACAATGGCTGCCTGAGGTCCATGCCTATGTGTCCCATGTGCTTAAAGCCACTGAAGAGAAGCAGCTCTGGGAAGGTCCTGGGTCTGCGCACAGACTTGCGTGGCCAGTCGTTGTACCGGATCTTTTTTGCACTTCAAGCTGCGATAACACAAAATAGTGGTGATTTAATTCACCACCTTGGCAGCCTCAGAGTCCTTCCAGGGGTTCTCTGCCCCGTGGGCACAAGAGGAGGACAGAGCGGGGAGAGGGGCAGCCTCCCACACTGGACATTCACCGTTTGCAGTGTTATCTCAGGCCATCGACCAACTGGGGAGGCTTCAGCACCCTAGGCCGCAAAGCGAAGCTAACTCGGGATGTGCAGAGCACCTAGCTCAGGGCAGGTATGCCAGAGGTTCTAGAGTGTTAGTCAATGGAGGCCAGGGAGGGCGGGGGGTGGGCGACTGGGGGTGGGGCTGTTCTGTCCGCTATTCTGCAGCCTCCTGCCAACGTTCCTTCCCAGACTCTGACTTCCCCAAACGTCCTGGCTGCCTCCGCCTGTCCCATGACGCCAAGCACTTCTCAAGTCTCAGGGTCGGTCCTCTGCCCTCAGGACACGTTAGGAAAAACTGTCCCTTTCCCTCTGAACAAGCCTGGATGACCTCTCACCCCCTCCAAGCTGCAACACACTCCTCTACCCTGAATCCAACCACGAGGCACACCCGGGGAACTGCCATTTTGCATCTCCAGGATGGACTCACTTCTCAAACATGATTTTTGGTGCAGTTAAAAAAAAAAAAAAAAGGGAAAGTAAGTTATTTAGGAAATAAGTGCCCGTGTCTGCTAATCCTTTCTCTTAGCAACTCTGGTAACAGATTTAACAGATAAAGGATGATTAGCCAGGTTATTCGAAAATAGAAGAGTTAATGAGGCCGCAGCTCAATTAATGGCAGGTTTTTGAAGACAACCGTTTAGGGTGAGCTGCTAAAGTTTCTACCAGAAAGCTTACCACATCGAGAAAGCTTACAAATCTGCGGGACAACAAAAGT
Organism: Panthera uncia; assembly: GCF_023721935.1. Lineage (NCBI taxonomy): Eukaryota > Metazoa > Chordata > Mammalia > Carnivora > Felidae > Panthera > Panthera uncia. Next base: position 58,060,865 of record NW_026057586.1, on the reverse strand, counting down.
TATGGACACACTTTTCATGTCCAGATGCATGAAGGCCCTTATTTGATTTTTCTTTGCTGGCCATGGCTGCAGGAAAAGGTAGATTCGATGTTCGGAAGAACTTCCCGCAGACCACAGCGTAAATACAGTCAAAGCACGTTCTAGAAGAGAAAGGCAGACAGTTCTCTTTAGGAGACGTCTGAGGGGCCGCTCAGTGGAGGATCCTCCAGCCCCGTGAGTCCAGGAGCCTGTGCACGACAGCTTTCTCTCAAATACATCCTGCCATCTGCCTCCAGGGGCTGCGCAGTCAGAGACCTGGTTGTGCTGAAATCGCGTTACATATTTACCTTACGAATCCTGTCTGTAAATTTCTCTGTCTCCTCTTGATGCAGTCTGGCCGCCTGTGCAAGCTGACCCTGCAGCTCTTCTAGCGATACACTCTGTTCAGGTAAAACAGGGGGGCCCCTGAGCTGATCGGTGGGATAAAGGAAGGGGTTTAGTGGACGCGAGGACTCTGCCTGACGTGAAGACGCAGGACAGACATCTGCACAAACCGGGGACACACACGGAGCGACACAGCACGTGCGGGCGCTGCAGCAGGGGAGTGAGTCTGGGGCAGCTCCCCCAAGATCCTGCCCTGGGCTCTTGTGTCGTCTGTGACGGAAGCCTGGACGCCCTCATCTCTCTCCTGGGAGACAGGTGCGTCGCGGTGCCTGTGACCCGAACTTCGACCACCATGGTACCCACCAACCAGGCTGAGACCCAATTAGTCTCTGCTACCACAGCAGGTTTTCAAAATGCCGGGGCGGTCAGAGCTGGCAACTCTGATCGAGTCAAACGTGACCGCCTCACACGAGTCGGTCTCTGAGATTCACTGCCCGGGTTCGTTCTAAGCTGCATAATTAATTTGCTCATACGCTTTCTTAGTAGAGATTTTCGTGCTCAGTCCAGAATGCCTTTTTCTTTCCTGGGCAGCGGTAGGCTGGATGCTCAGGATAACTGGGGTGGGGGTGCCCAGAAACACTGTCTCAGCCTTTTCAGTTGCACACAGTGCCTACAAGGAGCTGCACAAAGTTCTGCTTATTACATTTTAGGTTAAAAATAGTCAAAGGAATCTTTTTTTTTCATGCTTCTCATTGGTAATGTCTACCTACTGGTACAGCCTATCTTTTGTGTCCAAATGGCAACAATAGAGAAATCAAAGCTACTATTTTTGAAAGAAACGGTTTTTTTTTTTTTTTTTTTTTTAGAGATGGAAACAGTTACATTAAAATCAGTGGGGGTGGGGGGTAGCTATGATCTTGTATTAACCTGGGTTGACCATGTGCCTCCAGATGGTGTGTGTGTGTGCGGAAGCCAGCAACAGAACATAAACTTTCCTTTCCTTGGGGATTCCTAGGCCACCGGGTGACAATCAGTTCAAAGCCTAATCTTGGTGAGGCTGGCTCTCATTATGGTTATGTGAGGAAGACTTCATGCTGGTCGATAAGCTTCCCTCTACCAGCAGGCAGATGTCTGTCCAGTTGAGCCCTACACAATGTGCAGCCCTTTGGAGCCCTGGTTCATTGCTTTCTCTGCCTGTGTTGGACCCAAGGCCCTGTGTCCTGTCCCCATGCAGCTATTAAAACCCAAGGCTCTGGCTTACCAATCAATTCTGGCAACTATCCCCCTAACAAGCTCACCCAAAAGCCAGAGACTGCTCTAATGTTCTCTTCCAAAATCAGTTCCAACCCTTGAAGATTTCCCCAAATTTCTCGGGAATTCAGCTACATATTTAAAACGGCATTTTATTCTTTATGCAGCACTTAAAAAATTTTTTTTTAATGTTTATTTAAAACTCTCTTGAGGGGCGCCTGGGTGGCGCAGTCGGTTAAGCGTCCGACTTCAGCCAGGTCACGATCTCGCGGTCCGTGAGTTTGAGCCCCGCGTCAGGCTCTGAGCTGTCAGCACAGAGCCTGACGTGGGGCTCAAACTCACAAACCGTGAGACCATGACCTGAGCCGAAGTTGGACGCTTAACTGACTGAGCCACCCAGGCGCCCCTACTTTATGCAGCACTTTATTCAACAAATATTTACTGAGCACCTACAGTGCTTGGCAGTGTACTGGGGATTTAGGAGTAAATAAAGCTGCCCCAAATCTCTGCCCTCATGGGGTATCCCTTCTGACAGTTTAGGGATTTTGAACAGGAGTGCTTTCAGGTGACCCAGGCTACTCTCCTCCCAGCTTTACTTTTCAGTTACTCATTAGTCTATACATTTAAAATGTAAAAATCCTTCATGTTTTGATACATCTAATACTAGCCCGAAGCTCAATATTATTAGATGTTGAAACAGGCATCCTAATCAACCCTTTTAAGAAAATCAAGTATCTGTTAATTTAGTTTCTATAGTATTAAACCAAACTAGTTAGTTTGGTTTTAATCTTAATAAGTCATGTACAGGGGCGCCTGGGTGGCTCAGTTGGTTAAGTGTCCGACTTGAGCTCAAGTCATGATCTCACCATTCCCGAGTTTGAGCCCTGCGTTGGTCTCTGTGCTGACCGCTCAGAGCCTGGAGCCTGTTTTGGATTCTGTGTCTCCCTCTCTGTCTCTGCCCCTCCCCACTCGTGCTCTGTCTCTCTCTCTCAAAAATAAATAAACATTAAAACAAATTTTAATAAATAATGTACATAAACTTTTTTTTGTTTATTTATTTATTTTTTAGAGAGAGAGAGAGAGAGAGAGAGAGTAGGGGAGGGGCAGAGAGAGAATCCCAAGCAAGTTCTACACTGTCAGCACAGAGTCCGATGTGGGGTTCGAACTCATGAACACTTATGACCTGAGCCGAAATCAAGAGTCAGACGCTTAACCAACTGAGCCACCCAGTTGCCCCTACACTGTTTTTATTTCAAACAAATATATGAGCCTCATACTTCAGCATTGTTTGACTAAAAATGTGTCCCTCTGTCGGAGCCACATCTTTGAAGCGTCACAGAAAAGGACCCGTGATGTCCTACGACATTGTTTCTCTGGGGCATCTGATTTACCTACAGTGGCTCTGTGTCATCTGTGGAGTATGGTCAACAACGGAAACTCAGTCCTCTTCGTCTATTAGAAGTTTTATTTTTCTTTACTGTCCGTTTTTGCGCATGGAATCTTAAAACTCCTCCTGACAGCTAACTGTTCCTAGCTGGGATGCTGTCACTCCAAATTACAAAAAACAAAGTACAAACATGCTCTGGTCAAAGTTTCGGTCCAGAATTATTCTACCGTCACACGACTGCATCCAGCCACATACATTTGGAGGAAGTGTTCACATAACACCTAGACCTCTAGACAGACTCTATTCCACCTCTACCACGAGGACTTCATTTTCTGGTGAGTTCCATTTTGTTCTGGCCAGTTTTGTTACTGCTTCTTCCAGAAGCCATAGATGAAGTCAGCACATGTGTGCATATACTTGGCATAAGACCCCATGTCATTTTATCCATTGTGGCTGGTATTTCACAGCTGGGGCATAAGGGGTCACAAATGCTTCATGTGTGTCGTTGACTAAGGGATCAAAGGAGGAGTTGGGGAAGAGAGCCCTTTGAGATTCCTGCTCTAGAAACTCAATCCTCTGGTTTCATTTATATCTGAAATGTGACCAGTGCCCATGCTCGGCCACTTCTCATTCAGAACTATTTTTAAGGTGCCCCACACATTCCGAGCTGCATATCCTATACGTTGTTCTCTCTTAACAAGTGGGACTCTCGCAGCAGGGTTGTCGGGAGCCACAGGGAGCAAAGTCAGGGGACAAATCTGGTGCGCAGTGGGAGAACAGAGCTAACATGTACTGAGATGAATAGGTACGAGGAATATCTGTCCTTCTGAGCTGTGAATTTTGGTGTGCCTCATGAATGGGTTAGTGGGTATTAGTGGGTTCTGGCTTCAGCTTTCTCTGCCTGTGATCGTTTTAAGAGTGCTGGGTGTGGATGTTCCCGTCCCCTCCTAAGATTAGAGTGTGCACCATCTGCGAGGCAGGCCTTCTATTTGTTGTCACCTAGTGACAGACTCGTCATGTCCCAAAATGCAACAGTGTGAGAATATAGCTTTTCTTTTTCTCCTTCTTGGGGTTACTGCTGCTGCCGGTGGTAGTTCTGGTAGTAGGTGGTTCAACCCGGCCCAAATACCCACATCTGCCAAAATAAGAATGCATCTTCTCTTCTCTAACCCCAAATATGAAAATCTACAAGGCAAATAACATGGAAGGCATTTCACAAATGGAGCTTGAGGAATGGGTCCATTTTTAAAAAAACTTCTGCTTAAACACAGAAAGTTTCTGCCCCCCACCCCCTGCCTTTTTTAAGCTATTGATAGCAGGTATCCGATCAGCTCCCCACCCCCAAAGAGCTAAAGGAAATTCATGCAAGTATAGTAGTAATCGGCTTGCACAGACGGTAATTTCAAAGGCGACGTAAGAGGAAGTGAGACAACTCCTCGAGGCACGCCGGCCTCAGTCTCGGCCTCGTTCTAGACAGAAGTGTCTGGGTTCGCCTTTTCTGCACTTATGGGGGCATTGTGCACTGTCACACTGACGGCCTGCATGAGTCTTCACCGGGAGATGCTTCTGGGTGGGTCGGGCTGCCCTGCTCACGGACAGGAGCTCTGTGTACCGTTTCACGACAGCCTCACGGGAAAGAGGTTGCGGGCCACAGATCGGGGAATGTTTTCATTAGAAGGCTTTTAAGAGTTCTACGTCTAGCATTGTCCACTGTACAATTCTTTAGCCCAGTGTCATATTCGAAGACCAAACTAAGCAGTCTGTTGGGGTGACATCCACCCCAGGGACACAGCAGCTCTCTCAAGACCCCGACTCTACAGACAGTCTATGTTGGGTTCCTCTCATAAAAGGAAAAATGACAGAGCTATCAAAGTGGTCATAGAATAGGTTTTATCTTTTAAAAAAATACTTTAAAATATAATGTGTTTGCACATATATAACTGAACCTTCCGTCTGAAATGCCTTAGGGAATAGTCAGAACAAAGGATGCTCAAGTCCCGATTAATACTATTCCCCCTTCTAGGAAATGATGCTGCCTGGGCCTTGCCTTTCACGATGAGCTTTTTCCCTTTGTCATCAAAATTTATAAAATGAAAGGAAACTGGACAGATGTGTAAAGAAGGCAACATACCATGCATGGCAAGAGAACTAGGTGTGCCGTCACTCACCCCAGCGATCTGGGTTTCAGAACATCCTCCACAGGAGATGGAGCTCTTCTGAGCAGCACCCCCCACCCCCCACGTCAGGGTGGGGAAAGGGCTGAACCAGGCCTGAGGAGTCCCTTCGGGACCCGCCCCGCCTCGAGCACCAAATACCCGGGGACTTCCTGGCAAGCCACCTCACTCTCAGACCTCGATTTTCTCACGCTCAGAATGAGGCCCTTAGCCTGAAGATCCGACATTCCCTCCCGAGCTCTATCGTGCAGGGATCCTAAGTCACCACGTGGCACCAGCTAACTCTGCTAATCTATCGCTCACGGAGGTTTATTTTCGCACAACACTCAGTTTGATTCAACACAGTATTTTCCTCTCCCCGAAGTTGCTGGTTTCCAAAGCTACACAATGCCGTGTGTGTGTATGGCAGGCAATGGGGAAGCTTCTCGACGCCCCGGCATTAAGCAACATTTCCTCAGAGTTTAACTAAGCAAGGCGGCATGTGACGTGCCTTGAATGTTAAACGAGGAGGAAGCTGCAGTTATCCTCAAACAGCGATCAGAGAGCGCAGGGCTGCCTTGTTTAGCCGGAGCTATGCTGGTACAGCATCAGGAAGCAGCCAGTAAAAAATCTGCGCTCTGGGGGGGCAGAGGACACTGGAACCACAGCTAGGGCAGCTGTGACACCGCTTCCCACCTGGCCATCTTCAGTGGCAGGGCATATTTCCCTCTTTATCCATAGCCACACTTTACATTTCCAGAGCGTCCAGCGCTTTTCGGGGTACTTTCTCAATAGCTCATCGGCTCTGAGAATCTACGAGTAATCACGTGAGTCAGGGGGAACAGTATTTCTCCTCCCATTTCACAGATGAGAAAACAAGAGGCTGAGACTTGCTTGAGAAAGAGCTAGTAACGGACAAAGCTGGGCTTGAGCCCAGGGATCCTGACGCCCGTGCCAGACTGGATTCCAGCACAGCGTGACCTCCCTGCTAGAAAGAGCTAGTGGTACAGTGTTAGCTGCGGACTAGGAAATGTGTCTTCCTGAGGGTTCCATCCTGGAGAGGAATCATTCAGTTCTTTTGAAATGTACACAATTGTGAGGTTGCTACTGCCCAAGCAAAGCAGCATTCTCAGATAAAGACCCTGTGTGGGGCACAGGCCGATCAAAGGGGCTTACCGCGAAAGTTGCAGAGTTATAAGACACAACAATCACTAAATCTGTATTTGGGGAAACCCCCAACTAGGTGGTGTTTGCTTTCACTTTTGGTATAAAATCTAGGGACATCTTACCTGCAAGTTTGGAATGAAACACACTAGAAATGATATGCTGCGATATATGCCCAACTCCGGGCCCAAAGACAGTGTCCAGAAAACGTTTTCTAAATTACAGATGCTCGTTCTTCCAGCCGGGAAGGCCCGGGGTACCTGTGATCGTCTGTGGAGGCTCCGCACAGCACACTGGGCTCCTGCTTGCTTTCTGGGAGCTTGGCCCTGACGTGTGCTCGGCCCTCAGCATGAGGGCTGCCTCCTTGTCACGGCTCTGTGTGACTCATCGTTACATTCTTCCCTTTGGGGCAAGGACCTGGATGCTACCTTCTCGGACAAGCTGGGCCTCTGCCAAATAATATAAGGATGGTGGGACTACACAGGATATTTCCGAAAACTGTTTTTGTTTTCATGGAAGCCTTTCAAGGACAGTTTAAATGTGTTACCGTACGCCCAAATCAATGAGGGTAGGGATGTGACATACTCTTACAGGACAGGGGAAAAGCCCAGACCAGAGATACGTGAGCTCAGCTCTGGGTAAGCCAGCAGCCCTGTGCGCCGACCTGTGATGTCAGGACCCGCAGCTACCCAAGGCGCTGGCTGCAAGCTGAGCTCAAGGGCACAGGTGCTGCTCTACCCCAAGTGCCTCTGTGAGCATCCCTTCGTAGTCAAATGCCTGACTCTTTTGCTGAGTGAGCTTCAGTGTGCTTCCAGGAGTGAGTCCCCTGTCTTTGTCACCTCTGCTGTTTGGGAGCCACCGGGATGTCTTAGAGCTGAGCAGTAACATCCCTGCTGGGGCTGGGAAATGAAGCCTCTTCAGCTAGACCTTTCCTAACGTGGAGCAGGATGCTCTACTCCTGCAATCACTCACCCTGACCAGCAGTACCGGAGCCAGCGAGTCATTCCTCGGGGACACCTGTCTCTCTGTCCTGGGTGGAATTACTTGGCAGGAAGAGCTTTCACCAACAGGACGGCTGACAACTGTTTTGCGCGATGGAGCATCTAGGGTGTCTGGGAGCTTTGTTGACAAGAGGTTACCATGGCAACAGAGCCTGCTGAAGAGCCCCCAGGCCGGGAGCGCACTCCCTGCTTCTGCTCACCGGCTGGAGCACTGTCACCAGAAACTACAGGACAGGCCACATGAGACACAGGGAAGGACAGTTTCCTCCACACCAGCAAACACAGTGCTTGGTTTTCATGCCTGCTTTTTCTAGTGTTTGACACAAAGCTACGGAACACTCACCAATCAGTCTCCTATGTTTTGCTAAAGCTCCCGGCGCCCGTGGGCGGGACGATGGCCGTCGGACCCGGGTGCTGGCAGTCCGCTGGCATTCACCCTGTGCAGACCCTTGTCTTCCATTTGCATGCAATGGTTTGAGTACCCGGGAGTCCTGCCTCGTTCCATCTCAGCCCACCACATCCCCTAAGGGCCTTGGACCCAGGGAGGAAACATCACACAGCCAGCCACACAGCAAAAGGAGGGGTGGGAGGGCAGGGGGTGCTGACCTCTAGACTGAAGTAGCTCTGGCCTGCCTGCTGGCAGCTCCCAGCGTCCCCATCAGCCCGGCGGTGCAGCTGTTCCGGCTCTTCCCCGCGTTCCTGACCCGGCTGCCACTCCGGCTGACCTCTCAGTTTGGACTGTTAGGTGCATGGGAGGGATTTGGTTTGCTTTGGTTTGGTTTTGAATTTTAAATAAACAACAAAGGGGAAGGGCGTGGTGGTGGGGGGGGGTAGGGACTGGGGCTCGAGAAAACAAAAGTGGGCAAGGCAGACAACTGAAACCACCACCAGACGAGGAAAAGCATGAACAGACACAGCACCGTACAAGAGTGACGAGGACAGAGCCAAAATGGGGATGCGCAAGACGATGGGTGAGAGATCTGGAAAGCAAAAAGAGAAACAGAGGGGGGAAGAAGGCAGAACACTGGTTATGAGGCGCATGCAATGGGGATGCGTGAATCAGACTGAACTGCAAGCACACACCCACGAAGGATACGGAAACAAGGCTCCTCCTTCCTCGCTTGTGGTCGAGCAGCAAAAGCCATAATCCAGGAGGCAGCTGGGTCATGCACCCAAGGGCGATGCATAGGAAAGCAGTCCTTGGAAGGCCACTCCACTCCGCCATACCCTCGGCTCACGGAGGGCAGCGACTTTCTCCATCAGAGCCATCCTTCTCCCGGGGGCCGACTCCTCTCCCCACTCTGGCTCATCTTCCAGCAGGAGCCGCTGGGCCTGGCTGCCTAGGGCTTTGCAGAACTGTACTGTGTCCCTCCAGCAATCAACCCAAGCAGGGATGCAAACGCTCCTGAGCGAGTCTGCTAAGTATCCTGACTGTGAAATGAGTTTGTACTTTGTTTTTAAACTCCTCTGCTTCTTCATCGGGACAGCCGGTCGTTTGAGACACCAAAAAAAAAAGGAGAAAGGACGGACTGCGTCGATCCCTATCGCTTCCATTGGGGTGAGCCTTGTGTCATGAGGGAGGGCCTCTAAGCCAAGAGCAGCGGCGCAGTTTAAAAAAGAAAAAAAAAAAAAGAGGGGAAAAAAGAAAAAAAAAAAAAGAAAAAAAAAAAAACAAAAAAAAAAAAAAAAGAAAAAAAAAAAAGAAAAGAAACCCAGCCAATAGAAAGGATTTGGTTGACACTTGAGGCTTTAGTACAATGCAGGTTTGAAATCATAACCAAGCAGCCGTGAGCAGAATGAGTTCAAGTGCAGCAATGCCAGCGAGAAGGAGGAAGAGCAAAACGGAGCAGGGAGGCAGAGCCAGGAGCCCCCTTACCTGCAGGTCCGGGACCAGCTCCTTGCCCAGGTTCCCGACGGGGGAGTCCCGGGATACAGAGGTCACAGTGGAGAGAAAGCTGGAAGACTCCGTGAGGTGGGGCAGCGGGGACAGGCCCTCCAGGCGCTCCCTCAGGCCGTCCCCGATCCGGTTCACCTGCTCCAGGAAGGCCTGCAGCTCCTTCCTGAAAGCCTTCATCCTCGAGTTGATGGTCCCCAGCAGCGGGGGCTCCTTCTTGCCCCCCTCGCCCGTCTCCCCTGCCCCCTGGACGCCAGACCCCGGCGAGGCCTCGCCACCGCCCTGCGGCCCCACGTCGTCCCCGAAGCCGGCGGTGTCTGTGATGAGGCGCTCCACGGTCCGCTCGAGGCGCTCGGCCTCGTGCTTTATGCTCGCCAGGCACTCGGTGTCCTCCCTGGCCCTCAGGAGCTCGGCTGGACACGGATCGCTCGCCTCCGACGGCTTCCCGCTGCCAAAGCCCGACGTCTTCTCGCACATGTCCTCTGAGTCGCTCTCGCCGCCGATAGGGCCTTCCCGTTTGGGCTGGGGCTGGCGGCCTTCCTCCCCGTCGCTCTCCTTCTTGCCCTGGTCGCTGTCCGCGTCACTGTCCCGGGGGCTCGGGGCACGTAGGCCCAGGTGGGCGGCCGGGTCGTAGCGCTGCGCGTTGGACAGGAGCACCCGGTTCTCATACTGCAGTTTCAGCACCTTCCCGCTCAGCTCGTTGATCTGCAGCCGGGCTGACTTCAGCTCCTCCTGCAGAGGTGCCCCGCTGCCCACGCCCGTGCCTGTGCCCGTGCCGTCCGCCAGCCACCCGGGCTCCGGCCGGGGCTCAAACTTGACCTTGCTCAGCTCATGGGTCAGCTGCCGGTTGTGGTCTTCGATCTCGGATATGGACCTCCGGAGCAGCTCCGCTTCCTCCTGCACAAACTGCAGGTGCCGGCGGAGCTCCGTCGAGGACTCCAGGGAGTCGCCGAAGGGTGAGGTAGGAATGCTTGGGGCGTGGTCCCGGCCCGCACCCTCTCGCTCATACTGGACCCGCAGGTCCTCCATTTCTGCTTTGAGGCCTCGGTTCTCCACCTCCAGCTCCACGACCTTGCGGCCTAAGATGTTGGCTTCTTCCTCAACCAACTTGAGTCGCAGCTTCAGCTCGGCCTCCCTGGTGCTGGGCGGCCCGCCCGCCTCCCCCGTGGGGAGAGGGCTGTCCACGTCACCGTAGACGGCCTTGTACTTCTGGAGCTCCTGTTCCAGCTCGTCCTTCTCCCTCCCCAGCTTGGCCATCTTTTTACGCATCAGGGAGCCTTCCTCTTTGGCAAACTGAAGCTGGCACTTCAAATCGGCACTGTCATCCTGCCAGGAGAGAACAGCCCGAGAGAAGGGTTATTTGAAAATACCAAATGTTCGTGTTTTTGATGATTTCCCTTGCACCTCGCCCCCGACGCGCACACAAACACAAAACAACCATCTTTCTGTCAGTGCGTCGAGTTACAGGTAGAAGGAGCCGACAAAGCCGAGGTGAGCCCAGGCCTTCACGTAGGGGACACCGCAAAGGCCTTCGGTCTGTTGCTTTCTCACAGAAACCAAAGAAACCAAACGATTCGTTTGGGGGGAAACATGCACATGGAATCCATCACACAGGTGATGAGTGAAGAGGGCAGAAAACGGAATGAAACCCAGTGTCTGTTAGCAGCACAAAGGTTCGTCCTTATTTTGTGGGTCCAATCCGACTAATCGCGAGCACCGGTGAGAGAGGCCAGAACCCCTCACTAAGCCCGGTGTAGCAGACAGGCTTCGGTAGCTACTTCCACGTGTCGCCACTCACTTCCTCCACAGTGTGGACCTCCCTCATCTACGGTGGCCAGCAATCCACAGGTATTACCAGGACAGAGAGGTCCTAGTCAGAGCCCCGCATTCTATGGATTTGCTGAGACCCCGAGACGTGGCAATTCAGCTCTGCTCCTGCCCTCGTCTCCCCACCCCCAGCATATCACAAGGATGACGGAAGGATGACAACACAGGATGATAGGCAGGAGGCGGTTTTGGAAGTCGAGGTGTGGAGCAAGTACCACGTGGTCAGGATGAATTGTGGTTGCAGACCTAACACCTGGGTTACTCACAACCTTTCACCAGGCAAGGGCAACGTCAGAACTTTTGTTCTGTTCCGCTCCCTTCACTTGCTGTAGCACAGCAGGAAATTAAACTCAGAAACCCAAGGGTGGAGTTAAGTGTTCCAAAACTGGAGAAGTGGTTCTCACTGGTAGAAGATTCTGGAGGGTCCCTGAAGCAGACTCTCTGCTGCTGAAAGCCCTCACTGTGTGGTTGAGGTCCAGAAGGCACGTTTTGAACCATTTGGAAAGTTGATTGTGCCTTCTCAATGCAGATCTCAATGCCTCGGAACTACATGAGCTCTGATACAGGCCTGCACAAATGTTTTACTAGGCACGTCCAGCGAATGGGAAAAATGACCAATTTCATGAATCATTCCCGTTTGGCTACCAGAAGTTTCAAAAGACTGCCGTGGGGGCAAAGACTTCAGCAAAGGCTTCCCCATCACCCTGAGAGTCTCAACAACATGCTCCATGGTAGCCATACTCCATCCGCCCCAGGAGAGGGAGAGTCATCAAACCAATCTCTAGAACACGTCAACCCTCTTGGGGAGAACGAACTTTTAATCATTGTTTTGTGCTCAAATCGTATAGTGGAGTTAGATGCAGCTTTCACACTCCTTCTCTGCCATGGTCTTGCCACACGCTCACCCTTGGGCAGTAAGATACAGAAATAGCCACATTGGTGCCTCCTGTCTTCCTTTTACCCTGCCTAGATCCCTCCTCCTGCACCCCAAGATCATGGAAGGAAAAAAAAAACCCTGATGAGACAGGGAAGACTCAGGAAAAATCTAAGGCCAATCTGTGAGCCAGTGCCATATGGAGAGCAGGCCCTGGTGCTACCTGGGTGCCTTTGGAGGGACAGGCTCTCACTGCCACCCTTTGAGCAAAGGGTAAATCAGTCCTGCCAGAAGTGGGTTCCGCTTCTGCCCCTTCTGTCCATGACACCATGGGCTGATCACAGAGCCCTGGTGAAATCTGTCTCCTTATGCCTAAAGCAAGATCCTCACTCAATGACAAGGTCATTGTGAAGGTCAAACGGGATAACGTACTGCACAAATTGTACATGGTAAATCTCCACAGTAGCACCCTGAAATTACCTCTCCTCTTTGTCTGAAGAGTAATTAATATTGGAAAAAGGGGTCAGTAACTCTGGCTTTTGTCTTCTTTGTGCATTAGGAGAATAATACAAATGTCACTGACAGGAGAGTATGGTATTTGTGCTCTAAGAACCCAATACACTAAGGATTTGGTTTGGTTTTGGTCAAGCAGACATAAAGAGGGTTTTTGTGACCAACTGGTAATAAAGCTGTCTGCCCACTCATACTGAGCAAAATGGATTATCATCACTGCTGGGGTAACAAGAGATCTATTTTAAAGGGCCTACATAGAACACATAGGCTGTAAAAGACATTGTTTTTAATTCTAATACTAAGGATAAAAGCATGCTTATTTGTGGATTCATTCATTCTTTCAGTGAATATTGAGAATCTACCCTGCACCAGAAACGGGCATGTTACTTTTAAATGACCCCAGCTTCTTAAAACTTTTGAAAGCAGATCAAAAGCACCCTTTCCATTATTTGATAAACATAGATTTGCAAGAAATCTATGCATCCAAATACACAGAGAGGTCTCTGCTGTTCACATGAAGGAATGGAGTTTTAATACGCAAACGCACATACCAGTGGAGACAGATGGTCAACGCTTTGTAAATGGTTTAGTTTGGGAGTGAAAGCCTAGGATAGGAAGGTATCGCAGTGCCCTCAGCCCCAGCATTAACTTGGTAGTCAGTGTGTGCCCTTTGTCCTTAAATGATCCCGTCTCCACCTTGAACCAGAGAAATTCACCTTTTGTGCCTGAAAGCGGCAGCTGATATCATGGAAGAGAGTGTCACCAGCCTCAAGGGAACCCCACCATCTGCCCACCTTGAGCCTGGGCAGACCCAAGCAGGGGCAAGACCCCCTGCTGTGACCCATGCCCTGACGCCACTTCCGTGGAAACCTGCAGCTGGTGAGGCCTCGGTGCGGTGGAGGCCAGGCCTGAAACGTGGGGATAAGGGGCAAGGTGACCTGCACAGCTCAGGAAGTTTTTGTCTCAGACCAAAATCTGAAAGTCTCACGTGATCTTCCCTGAGGGTCTTCCCCCAAAAGTTGAACTGAGAAACTGAGGAAAGGGGTAGGATCTCTGAGAGGCGCACGCAACCCGCGTCTTCCCCAAGGGTTCGGAAATGCTCAACTCTAAATGCTTAGTGTAGAAAGTCCCAAAGAGCCTTCTCATCACCTCGATTTCTGGAAACCTTAAACCTCACACCTCCTTTCCCCTGCCCACCATGACCCACAAATCTGACTGAAACCAAAACCATTCCCCTCCTTCTTCTTGAACCTAGACCCCAGTCAGTTAAAGAAGAAGATTCTATGACATACCCTAAGGAGGGTCTGATTGGTAGATTACCTGATTGATAAAGTATCCAAAAAAAATCTTCTTGTTCCTTAAAGACAGAAACTACACACACACACACACACACACACACACACACACACACACAGACACACACACCCCAGGAATTCTAACACGATTAAAGCATGCTGCCATTTCTACCCAACGCCCATGCACTACCAGGCCTGCGACCGATGCCAAAGCAGTTTTCCAAAGAAAGACAATCTCTGAAGCCAAGGGAGTGTGTGTATTTAGCAAAAGGGTCAGACTTGCTCCCTCGGGTCCAGGCGGCTGGAGCTAGGCGCTGCGCCTGCCGGTTCCCATTGAGCGGGGGAGGGGGGAGCAGGGAGCCGGGCTTCACCTCTTCTGGGGGCACGGAGCCACTCCTTCTCATAAGATGGGGAATCACAGCCTCAGCTAGAGCAGCAGGAGGCTGGGTCCCCCCATCTTATCTTGTAACCATACACTTTCTAAGACTCTGCCAGCATTCTGGGGGAGGGGTCTAGGCTGAATCCTAAGCTGAAGGATATCAAGCTCTGGTTTCAAGAGATCATCAGATAGCTCCAGGAACGCAGTATGAGAGCAGAAGGTCCAGTCACGCTTTCCACACGACACAGGTCCTGTGGCAGGCAGAGAAGGCAAGCACGGGATGGAGGGGAAGACACACACGGGACCACCACCACCACCAGCAGCAGCAGCAGCTGGAAAGGCCTTGTCAAGCAACAAAAATATATCGCTCTGGGTATATATTCTTTGGCTTGCAAGTCTGACGTCTAGCCAGCACCCCAAGCGCTGACTACTCACGTTCCTACCTTGCGCCGGGGTGCCGGTTTCCTTTGAGTTTTGGCTGCAGACCTGCAGTTTCCAAGGCGCTCGGTTCCACCGCTCTGCTGGACAGAAACTCCTTTCTCAATGGTACCGCGGGCGGAGGGGGAACGTAACGCATTCCCGGTGCCCGGAATATTTCTCAGACACTCCTGAGAGGCAGTGACGGCCGTTCACAGCCTGGGTTACCCACAGGTGAAGGCAGTGCTATGTTCCGTAGCAGGGAAGCTGTTACCCTTTGAAGGGAGATCTTCCCTGCTCAAGAGCCAGGGAGCTGAAGCACACTCAAGGCCCGGGACACTCCAAGCCCCCAGCACAGGGACTGCAGATTTTACTTTCCCTGTTACTAGTGGATGCCAAAGTGAGGTCAGGGGAGGAGAGAGGGCAGGAGAGAAAGGTTAATCTTCGGCATTCCTGCTGTTCACACGGCCCAGTCCTCTGTGAAGGACATTCTGGGCATCAGTGAGTTTGGATAATGGCAAAACCAAAGGGGATCAAGAGTGGAGTTCACGGGGCAGGTCAACGGAGCTCTCAGTTACCCGGACTTCTTGAGTCTCTCTAATTACTACTTGCTCCGATCACTCGGGGAGCTGATGCCCCACGAATGCCTTTGTTCTCTCCAACACCTCATACTAGAGGCATTTCTTTTTTTCAAAAAAAGAAGGGAGGAATCCAGTAAAGCCTGTGTTGGGAAGCGCTCAGAAAATTCTGCAGAACACAAACCGTGTACAAAGAAAGGGCTACGTTTTTACCATCTTCTGGCGAGAACATCTCACTTTCAGTAAGGACAGTTTAAGATACTGTTCAGCTTACCCGTTAAACAACAACAAACAAACAAAAAAGCCAATGTTCAAAACAATGCCTTATGAATGAACGAGCCAACACCTCACTAGCTGACCTATTTTACTGTGTGAATGACTGACGGCCAAAATACGTTTTACCAGTTGTGGATGCTGCCAGAGAGCCCTGAATTACACAAAATTATGTTTTGCACAGAGCCAGTCTGTTCTTGTCTTTCTTGAAGAAGTCACCAGCTTATCAGTGTGAGAAACAAAAAAGGAGGAGTTGGTGGTTTAGAAAGAACATTTTCACCCCATGGAGGTTTTGAGCAAGTCCAAATTTGTTGGCAGGTAACGTTTCTTTGAATATTTTAAAGGCAGTGTTCTCACGCTTTTGAGACCATTCAAAATGAGGTGACAGCCCCTCGAGGAGGTGTAACATTAGAATGATACTTCTGCTTACCTGGTTCAAGGTTTTCTTTTCTTTGTACGTTTCCCGGCTGCCTCTTCTTTTCAGGGAACTCTGAAATAGATCCAAGGGACATTCTGTTACGGGGAGGTCACGTGCAGGAGCTGGACTAGGCACACGCCGTCCCCACTGGTAGGGGACACACACAATGGATGGAGGTCCTTTTCTTCCCCACAGGAATCAAGGAACCACTCAAAGTCAATGTTTATTTATTTGTTTTTTAAATCTTTATTTATTTTTGAGAGAGAGTGCAAGCAGGGGAGGGGCAGAGAGAGAGGGAGACAGAATCCGAAGCAGGCTCCAGGCTCTGAGCTGACAGCACAGAGCCCTACGTGGGGCTCGAACTCACAGACAGTGAACTCATGACCTGAGCCGAAGTCGGAGGCTTAACCGATGGATCCGCCCAGGCGCCCCTCAGAGTCACTGTTTAAATGCTGTAGAAGAAGCCTGGCAAGGTCTCTGAACCCTAATGATTGTGTTTGGAATATTCTTCAATTATTCAGTTTAATGAAAAGGAAGGGTGGTTTGGACGATTTGTAACAGTGGGAAGAAGAGAGGAGAGAGGTAGGTAGTTTGGGAAATAGACACAAGGTATTTCTGGAGCTGCCCTGCCTTCCTAATTAGGCTTTGTTGGGGCTAATATCAAAGTCAAACGCTGTTTCCTGAGTGCCTAAGGGTAAATGGCCAGATAACAAAGTGGTAGGAAGGAAGAGAAGGGTGGTGCAGGTTTATGGAGAACACCTAATCTAGGATGCAACAGTCTTCAGCCACAGCCCCCTCCAATTCATGACTAACCCTACATCTTTAAGGTCTTGTAAGGCCATAACTCATTCATGTGAAGTGGCCTTGGCCGTGTCCTTCAGTGGGCTGGGTCCCTGCCTAGTTTCACATACAATGCAGTATACCTATGCCTGCTTTCGGCAAGAAATGTGTCTGAAATACTAAAATAAAGTATGAATACCGCAAGGACTGGCGGGAAGAGCCAGAAACATCCTAGGGGGAGATAGAGGGATGTGAAACCTGAAAAGATTAATGGAATCCTGAGACAAGCCAGGAGAAGGCAGTTTGGAAAGCTAAAGACTTGGGGGCTTTCATTCAGACCCTGGTAAGCCTGAGACTGGGAAGGAGTCTCCCTGCCCTCCTTGAGGCGTGGACCTGGATGCTTGGAACATCTGGGAGTTCATCTCAAGGGTGCTCAGAGCCTCTTTGCTTCATTCCTTTGCTGCAACCCACCTGCCAAAATAGCCTAGGAAGGAGGCTCTCACACAAGTCACTTACATCACAGTCAGACCTACGGTAATGAACTCAGTTCTGTTTGCGTTCAAAGTGCCCTCACTCACAGATGGCCAGGCAGTGCCCTTCACTGGATGAAATTTATCGAACAATTAAAATTCCAGCCCCTTAGCCTCTTAGGAGGCCGGAGGCCAGAGGCCTAAAGGGGAAAAAAAAAAAAAAAAAAAAAAGGTAATTGAGAGAAGGGTGAGAAAGTTACAGAATCAGCAGGGAGTGTGGGCACTCCCTGGTCAACCAAGGCGGATGTGTGGAAGCTTATTTCTAAATCCCTGCTGCAGAAGCAGCTTTACTTCCTTTAGCCTTTTTGGTAAAGGCAGGGTCAAACTACAAAGAGAACCAGCTTTCTCCAACAGGCTATGTGAAGCCCATCTTAGGGTTTGAGATTTACCACCCATAGTATGTAGGCTTTCCAAGATTCTTCATGCTGAAGTGAAGAGTTTCTTTGATTTGAATGAGCTGAGCGAGATGAACACTTCTGGCGATTTACTACAGAGGAGAGTTCCAATAAAGAAGCAGGGAGAGAAACCATTCCCAAAGGTTCAATTTCTGGGATCTAATTCCAGGACCGAGGTCAGCGCGGTGAGCCCGTGGCTCTTCGAGTCACCCTGTACCACATCACCTTCTCCCTATGAGTGCAAAGCACATTCTGCACACAATGAAAGAAAAGTATCTGGAGGTGAGATGAAAGCTAGAAGTGGAGACAGAATAATTATGGTGTTGCATTTCGGCGGGGGAGGAAGGAGCACCTTCTGTGTGAGCACTTCCGCTGGGAGGCAGCCAGTGGGGAGTCTGGACACAGATTCCTCCTGCCAGCCTGATGGGTCTTTCCCCTCGCTGAGCCCTGAGTACAACTACCCGAGTCCCGTGATCCTTCTAGAGAATCATGGAACAGTTGGGGGGGCATGGGATCCCCAACACAGATCCCAGTTAAAGGGAGAACTACAATGAAAAACAATGCAAAGATTAAAATTAACCAGAAATTGGCAGGACCTAGATGAAAGAAACCATACAATTTTGGTGACAGATGTAAAGGAATGCTTGATGCTGATGAGAAGACCCTATTTTATAGAGATGTCACATTTCTCCCACATCATTGTTTAGTACGATGGCATTTTAACCAAATTCCTCTCTTTCCATATATATACTGTAATGTGTATGAAAATAAAATATACAAACATATATACACGAAAAGTATGAGTGTGTGTGTATATACACACGCATATGCACACACACACATATTCACACACACAAACACTACTGTGTATACGTGAAGGAGGTAAGAGTGGGAAAAGACTTGGTAAAATTTTAGACTCAAAAATTCATCTAGAACAGGGGTTGGCAATCTAAAGCCCTCGGGATAAATCAACCCACAGTGTGTTTTGTAAATGGGTTTCACTGGAGCACAGCCTTGCTTATTACCTCTTCTCCTGCTTTGCGCTACAAAAGCAGAGCTGAGTAGCAGTGACAAACCATATGGCCTGCAGAACCTGCAACATTTACTATCTGGCCCTTTTCAGAGAGTTTGCTGACCTCTGACCTAGAAAAATACATTGGTAAAAACAGCCAAGAACACCGAAAAGGAAGAATAACGACAGTAAGTTTGCACCCTCAGATGTAGAAATACAATATAACGGTTTGGAGCTGGTGCCAAAAGTCAGATGAACAAAACAAAACAGCTCAGAGCAAAACAGCTCAGAAATAAAGTTGAGAGTATATGAGATTTTGGAAGTTGATACAAGTAGCATTTTATTAATGTTTATTTTATCTTTTGAGAGAGAGACAGGGCACAAGTGGGGGAGGAGCAGAGGGAGAGGGAGACCCAGAATCCGAAGCAGGCTCCAGGCGGTGAGCTGTCAGCACAGAGCCCCATGCAGGCCTTGAACCCATGAACCATGGGATCGTGACCTGAGCCAAAGTCGGATGCTCAACCGCTCAACCGACTGAACCACCCAGGCGCCCAGATATGGGTAGCATTTTAAAAGTGGGAGAAAGAACAGGCTATTTAGTATATGTTGGAGGAACAACTGGCTAACACAGGGGGAAAAAATCAACACCATGTATCAAAAAAAATTCCAGATGAGTTAAATATCTAGATGTACGAATTCATAAAGGAACTAGGAAGAAAAGAGATGAATTTCTGTTTGTTTTGGGAGTCTATCCTTTATACACAAAAGCCAAAACATCCAAGGGAAAGACTGAGTGGATTGGTAAGATATAAAATGTTTATATATCAAAAGAAGCCATTTACAGTATTAAAAAGCAAGTGGCAAAATGGGGGGAAAAAGATGTTTCTAGCACAAGGCAGACAAAAGACAATATTTTGTAAGAATGGAAAACCACTTTAATTAAAAAATAAGTTGCCAACAAACACATGATTACTAGCAATTGAAATAAAGTACCATTTTTTTTCACGTAGAGGCTTACAGACCAAAAGACGTATGACCCCCCGAGTGTTAGCAAGGGTCCACAGAGGAAGGCACTTCATCCAGATCGATGAGAGTGGGGACTCCCCAGAATGTCAGGTGGGCAACTCAGCCTGGTAAATGGACACACTGTGACCCAGGGATTCCACCTCTGAAAGTGACTAAGTGACTAAGTCCTGATGACTAAGTCCCTCACTCACCCAGCATGAATCCAGTACCTACTATGTTGCCTTGTCTGGGCAGCAGGGTAACAAGACTTTTTTTTTTTTCCTTAAGTTTATTTATTTTGAGAGAGGGAGAGAGACAGGGAGAGAGCTCGAGGGAGGAGCAGAGAGAGAGAGAATCCCAAGCAGGCTCTGCACAAACAGTGCAGAGCCTGACGCAGGGCTTGAACCCACAAACCATGAGATCATGACCTGAGCCTAAATCAAGAGTTGGACGCTTAACCGACTGAGCCACCCAGGTGCCCCACAAGTGTTTGTTTTTAAGGAGCTTACATGAGAGTGTGAGGAGTCAGACGATAAGAAAGTAAACAAGAACAAAACAATTTCTAAGGAAATTGGTCTAAGGAAACATGCAGAGATACGTGGGAAGGTTTATGGGTAAGAACGCTTATCGCACTACCTTTGAAAACAGCAAATGAATGCTGCGGAGGGTATTACAATGATGTTTTTGAAGAAAAAGAGGAAACACGATACATAAAAAGAAAAAATGCAGGTTACAAACAGCATGCATTTTGTGATTTCAATTTACATCTAATAAAATATAAATATACTTATGTATTACATATGTATGTTAGAAAAGTAGACCGGAGAAGCATATATCTCATGTTAACAGGATTCATCGTCAGGTGACAGAATTCTGAGGGATACTAATTTTCTTTTCTTGTGGCTTTTTATAGTCTCCAAATTACTTATGGTGAGTATTATTTCCTTTATAATTAACAAGAAAAACCCAGGAAATTATTAAAGAGGTCAGAGAAAAGAGGCTGTCACCGATCTCTTATGTAGGATTACAGTGGTGCCTCATCAGAGGTTATTTGCCAGCTTCCTGGATCTCTTTTTGTATGCTGACATTTTTTTTTATTAGCCTGATGTTTCAGGTATAACACACACACACACACACACACACACACACACACACGTGTATAACCTGTGTGTACATTGGCTAAAAAGACCAGGAAACCTCCTGAGGAGTCAGGGAACTGGTCAGGCACCCCACTGCACTGCAGGTTACTGGCATATGGCTCCCTCACAAGCTGTCATGCAGTCACCAGGCCCCCGGCCTGGGGTACAGTGTCCTCCTGGGCTCACTGCTGTGAGTCTCAACCAGGGCTAAGAGCTAAGTGCTTTGTATATTGGCCAAGAGACCCTAGGTATAGAATGATATCTGTGGACATTATTCATGGCCAGTGCATTCCTCTAGATGACTCAGAGATCCAGTGGAAAATCTCTTCCAAGAAACCATAAGGAAAAGAGGAAAATGTTGCCCATCAAATAAACTGAGCCCAGAATGGGAGACTTGCCTGCTGATTCATTCTACTCTTTCCTTTTCGTCTGGCCAACTGCCAGCAAATCAACTCTCAATTCCTACTGAAAAGGAAAAAAATCTGAGTTTCTAACTCCAAATTGAAATCCATCTAAGCCTGATGCATTTGCTGAGTATTGAAAATGATTAAATAAAATATGAAGTTAGGCAACTGCTTAATGCTTCCTATTTTAAGTTAGCCAGTTTCTTCCAGGCAATTTTGGAAAAAAAGAACAAGCTCTCAATTGCTAAAATGTTTCAGAGACAGACTTTGGGCTTAAAATTTAGATTGGTAACAAAAGGAGACAAAAATTCGGATGCTGTGAATTTTGACCGAGGATGGGAAAGAGGGGACAGATGAAGGCAGCTGACTTTAAGAATTCTTACAGATCCTTCATTATTTAGAAGGTTGTCTGGGTTTTTTGGGCTGATTTACAGCACACATGGTTTTAAAATCAGAATAAGATGGGGCGCCTGGGGGGCTCAGTCGGTTGAGCGGCCGACTTCAGCTCAGGTCATGATCTCGTGGTCAGTGAGTTCGAGCCCCGCGTCGGGCTCTGTGCTGACAGCTCAGGGCCTGGAGCCTGTTTCAGATTCTGTGTCTCCCTCTCTCTGACCCTCCCCCGTTCATGCTCTGTCTGTCTCTGTCTCAAAAATAAATAAACGTTAAAAAAAAATTTAAAAAAAATCAGAATAAGAAAATGAAGATGCATACACCTTATTTCTTTTCAGGAGGAAGTTACCAGGATTCTTTCACCCACATTAAAGTCCTCATGTAAGTGTTAGGAGATGGGAGAGATGAGTTACTAGCTTCTCCTTTGGCCAGAAGCACCAGGTCCGCGCTGGTGGATACTTTTTTACTTTTCCTACTCTCCACTTGCCCCTTAGACGGCCCCCCACCCCGCGACTCCCACCTCAGGGAGACTGGCTCCTGTCACACCATGGAACCACGGTACTCAGCCGAAGTCTGTGGCACCACCCTTACACTGCAGGGCCCTGGAAACACAGCTCCCCTGCCTTCACAGCCCCCTTGGCCACAACTGGAAGGAAACCCTTCCTCCTTGGCTCTCTTTGGAAGAATAATGGTGATATTAACAATTACCGTTTGTTAGGCATATGCTCATGTCAAAGGCAATGCTAAACTCTTTTCTTTCAGCATCTGATGTAAGCTCATCCTCACGAAAGCCTTGAGAGGATACACGGTTATCACTGATTAACAGAGGAGAAAACACAGTCAGAAGTTAGGTGACGTTTCAAGGTGCCCCAAACTCAGAGATGGGGCTCCAACCTGGCCCTGAGTCCACCCGCCTCGTTCACAGTCACAGCACTGAGACCCTAGGAGCTGCCTTCTGGGCCTCTGACAGCTCAATCTCCCAATTTGTGCTGCTTTCCTTTCTGTTTTCTTGAGATTTTTGAGCCCCAAACTGCTGACTCTTCTCGCACAAAGCGTCTCTCCCTTTTTAGCAAAAGAGCACAAAGAACTATTACCGGAATGGTTGCAAATTGCTATGCTCACGAGGTACTTCATGGCCATGAAATATGTGTTGGCACTGGTAATTTCTGAGGATCTGAGGCTGCAGACGGCACGGGTCCTTATATGGAAAAGGCAGAAACTATTATCAGAGGACAAAATACCACAAAGTAAATGAGGAGAAGAGGAAAATATATTGAGATGCTTTGGCCGAAGAGAAATCCAGCCATTAAAGTCAGAGCTGGTTGGGATCCCCGCACCCAAGGGGAGGAGGAGGAAGGCCAAGGGGACAACAGCCCAGCCACAGGCCACACCGTCCAGGCTACGAGGCCCACCTGGGAGGGACAGAGACCGCCCGCACACCCAGGCTACCAAACGCACTTTCTCCTGGGGAGAGAATGTGGCAACACAAATGACAGGCTGCTGCTGTTGCACGTTTGGGACACGGGACACGCATTTGCTTTGCAAATACGATGCATTTTAAACCTTAGAGACATTTATCTTGAGTCCTGGTAATTGGAAAATTGTGGCTAAAACATACAACACAGTAGTCTCAGCCAAACACCACAAAATAAAAAGGGAAGAAGATAATGCAACAGTGTACATTATCATTAACATGTAAACCGAAAAATGGAAAATCATGGCCAGCGTAAGACCAAGATTGATGCCTGCACAAGAAATAAAGTGTCCTTCCCCCAAATTATAGGAATCCTGACTCACAGTGAGCACATACACCTAGGCACTCAGCAACACAACCAAACAAGACATGAAATACCGAATTGGAATCTACATTTCAGAAGCTTCTACCGACTCACTTAGTAGGTGACCAATAAGTGGCTCTTGGGCACTCATAACAGTTGAAAATCTATAAAAATGTATGTTGTTTGCCAATCAGAACCGAAGATAAGGTTTGCGTCTTATAAATACTAATCTGTTCCCGGCTCCCACTGGTCTGGAAAAAATATACTTAGTCCACTGAGAGAGGCAAATTATTTCCCAGTTTAACAAAAGAATACAAAAAGTGAGAAGTACTTTGAAAAACAAAACAAAGCCAGGGTGCCTGGCTGGTTTGGCCTGTAGAGCATGGCTGGGCTCTTGATCTTGGGGTCCTAAGTGTGAGCCCCACACTGAGGCTCATAAAGCTTTCGTAGAGCTTACTTAATAAAAAAGGCCAAAAAATAAATACATATATACAAATCAATGATAATGTTGCCCCTTTTTGGAGAAAATTAATCACTCATTTTTTTTCAGGAGCATGTAACATAAGAAAATATTTAGGACTTTGTTTATCTTTCAAACAAAAGAGCACATGAATAAAGTTCTGAGTTACTTGTGATACTATTTCCTAATCATCAGCCATAAAACCCTTTGGATCTTCTAAATGGACTCTGAGTATTGTTCTAATAATAAAGTGTGCGATTATACTATGAAAATTTAGGCACACATTTGTCAAAATTCAGTGACTATAAACTTAAGATCTGTGCATTTCAATACACATAAATTACTGCAAAGTATAAGTAAAAATTAAGTTCTAGTTAACAATGTACATTTAAGGAAAGTGAATTGGTGCCTCCATTTTCAAATATGTAAAAAAAAAAATAAGAGGGCTTAACAGATTAAATCGATGGGTAAACAGATATAGGATAAATCAAATATAGTAAAATGTTAATACAGAATTTACATGGTGAGTATACAGGCGTTCACTACAAAATTGTTGAAGCTTTACTATATGTTTGAAAATTTTCGTAGTGTTGGAAAGAAAAAAACATTCTGCGCATAAATTTCCAATTTTACTGAAAACAAGTTAATATGATATTGGCTAGCCATGAAAAAGTATGGTCACTAAAAATTTTTCATGACGTGAGAAATGTTTCATAAAATGCTAATGGAGCTGCAGGATAAAAAAACATAAATTTAATATCTCACCACGATTACTTTTGTTTTTGACATATTTAGAAGCAAATACACCAAAATGCTAATAGGTCTTAGCAATGGGCAGCAGCGTCATGGGTGACTTCGTGTTTTTCCTTACAGATTTTTTTTATTTCCCTGTAACATTCAAAATTCATATATATTATGTTTTTCAAATCAGAAAAGTTATATTTTAAGGATAAGAGAACTGACCCATAATACAAACACAAATCGGAAAAGTTATATTTTAAGGATAAGAGAATTGACCCCTAATACAAACACACCCACTAAACCTGTGTTGATTTGGCTGGGCTCCCCCTTCGGATGTACCTTTGGCCCTCAAGTGAGAAAGAAAAGAAATTAAGCTAAGGGATTAGCTCCCAGGCAGGATTAGCTGTGTCCTGCTGGAGATCATCAAGTAGATTTTCACACAGAGGACAAAGGAGGGCCTAATGGACATCTGGGGACAGCAAATGGATCTGAGATTCTAATCACCTTCCCCAGCTGAAGGCTTCCTCTTGGAGAGGCTCCCCGACCAGGCGGAGGCTGACCTGCTGACCCACGTCTGTCCTGGAGCCTTGTTATCTGAGGAGCTCGGCTCCATTAATCATCCGCCAAAGGCTCTGAAATCTCAAAAGCATCCCTGGGCTGGCATTCTGCACGAAGCCAATCCTGTCCCGTTGGTTAAATCATCTGCAATTCTCATCTCCAAACCAGAGCAATTTGGATTTCCACCTCTAACAGCAAGGCACGGTCTTGAGTGACTTAAGGGGAGAGTGGAGATGCCTGCCCCACAATTTCATGACTTCTATGGAGCCGAAGCTCTCTCCGTTCCCTGTTAGCCTGCACCACGATTCAGGGGACTGCAGAAGATTCAGTCAGGCGACAATAAGTGAGCTGCAGGGTGGGGGCAGGATGCCACTTGCCCTTGCAGCAGGAGAAATCCCTAGGGCCCCAGGAGCTGTGGGGACACTGTTGGAAGGGGCAGGCCAGCCCTGCTTTCTGAGGTGGGCCAGCCAGTGAGCACACGGAAAGAAACACGCTTCCAAAAGAATGTAATCTGGGAGGAACGTCAGCAGGAATACTGGCCCTGGGCTAAGGACTGGCACAGAGCAGAGCAGAGGGCAGGCCCTGGGCAGCACAGCCCTGGGTTCAGGTGAGTCACGCTTTCATCATCTGTGGTGCTGTCATCTGTAAACACACGGGAAAGAAGCTTGACGCCCAAACCATGGGTATTTCTGCTAGCATATCACGTGGATGAGACAGAACACCTGCAAAGGCCCCGCTTCAGTCCACCGGGCCCCAGGCTCTGACAGGGACGGTGGCCGTGTCACAGAGCCCGAGGACAGAAGTGTCCTTTATGTGGACTCGTAACAGCAGTTTGTTCAGATGGCTCCTCCCGGGGCCGTATATAAATCCATTTGCACAGTCAAGCCAGATCCTAATGGCTTCTGAGTCAACAGAGGACAAGAGGGTTACTCAGGAAGCACCGTCTGCCTGCAAGCTTGTCCTGCCTCCTGCTCTGAGGCAGCTGCAGGGCCACTGCCCGCTGGGGACATCACTCATCTCTGACAAGCCTGAGGGCCTGCTCCTGACCCCCGCCTGTCCCGGGATAAGAGCAGATCTCCCTGGTCTCTCCAACCTTCAGATCCTCTGATTTCTCCCGTTCAGCAAAATCACTCCCACCGACAGCAGCCTGGGCTGGGAAGAGCGTGGAGGAGGAAGGGACACCACATGTGCCCACAGCACATGCCCACAGCACATGCCCACCTTACTGCTCACACTCTCCAGGATGGACAGCAGGAATGGCGGTACCTCACTTCCCAGAGGAAAGTGATGCTGGCAAAGGCTACCTGATGCGTCCAAGGCTGTAGGGCGAGGAGGCTACGCCTCACTTTGGGGTGTTCTCTCTGAAGCGCACCGATGAGGTCACTGACGGCTCAGCGACTTGGGGCTTTGCCCCAAAGCCATCTGTTCAGATGTCTCTGGCCCTCTGGGGGCACCACAGCAGGTTCGTGCACTTGGTGTCACAGCACCAAGTTTCCATCCACCTGACGCCTCCAAACCTTCTGCAGGTTTCCAGAAGGAAAGCCGCGGTGAAGCGCCGGCCCCTCTACTCCCGCCTTCTGTGCTTCTGCCTTGGCTCAGGGACACATGCTTGACCAATGCTGCACATCTACCTGGGGCGCCACGGCGCTTCAGAAAACCAGCTGGCGTCCACAGGAAGACCAAGTAGCCTGCAAGTGGGAAAATGCTGGTGGAAAGGCCTTTTCTCATCCCAGCGGACGTCCACTAACTTTTTCTGTGTGCCACACAGCTCACGCTTCTGCAGGGCTTTGGTCACACATCTCCCTACTCCACCATTTCACCCTGACTCTCCTTGTAGAGATTTTATGTCTTCCTTTTATCGCCTGGAGTACTCGCACCTGAGAGATCTCAGAGTTGAGTGTGCAATTTCAATTGGTTTTAAAAAGCTTTCATAGTTTGGCTTTAAGAGAAACTTCGAGGGGTGCCTGGGTAGCTCAGTCGGTTAAGCGACGGACTTTGGCTCAGGTCATGATCTCACAGCTTGTGGGTTTGAGCCCCTCATCGGGCTCTGTGCTGGCAGCTCAGAGCCTGGAGCCTGCTTCGGATTCTGTGTCTCCCTCTCTCTCTGCCCCTCCCCTGCTTGGGCTCTCTCTCTCTCAAAAATAAATAAACATTAAAACATTTTAAAAAAATAAGAGAAACTTTGAAAATTCGAATAAGACTTTTGTGTTCCAAAACTGGTCCACACCTTCGTGAATTTTTAGTTTTCCAGCAAGCATGTGAAAACACATATGTTATGTGTGTAAAAGGAAAGGTGAGTTAAGCATGGGCATTCATGGACAAATCTAGGTGCATCACTCATAGACTGTGACCCTATACTCGTCTCTTGAGCTCTTGGTACCTCAACTTCCCTATTTAAAAGCGGTATTAATATTAATACCTATTTTATATAAAGGTTTCTCATAAGGACTACGTGAAACAACATGCTTAATAAGTAACAACCATGAAAAACAAACATTAGCTAAACCCCTATGATTCTTTTCTTGACCAATATTTTCAATTGCTAATCATCTTTTTTTTCCCCCAGAGTAGAGAGTAAAAGCCATTATTACTCACTCCAGCTTTCTTCTGTCTGCAGGAGCAAGCCAATGTTCGCAAAACTGTCTTTTTCACTTTACATGAGAAATGTGCTTGAAGTGTGAACTTTTTCAACTGTGTGCTTTCTGTATATTCTTTTTTTGCATGTGTAATGGAAATTGGATATCTTAGAACTTTAAATTCTATCACAGGTCACATAAAATCTGTTGTGAAATGTCTTGCTATTGTCTGTTACCAAGTCACAGAGGAAATTTCAACTGAAAAAGAAATTCTCTCTGGGGGCGCCTGGGTGGCTCAGGTGGTTCAGCATCCAACTCTTGATTTAGGCTCAGGTGATGATCCCAGGGGTGTGGGATCGAGCCCCATGTCAGGCTCCGTGCTGAACTGAGTATGGTGCCTGCTTAAGATTCTCTCTCTCTCTAAAGTAGAAGAAGGAGAAGGAGAAGAAGAAGAAGAAGAAGAAGAAGAAGAAGAAGAAGAAGAAGAAGGAGAGGAAGATGAAGAGGAAGAGGAAGAGGAAGAAGAAGAAGAAGAAGGGAAGAAATTCTCTCTCCCATGGAGTGGACGTTACTTCTATCATTTCAGGGAGGTGAGTAGGTCAGATTTTCCACAATGCACTTACGCACGCCAAGAGACACTGGCAAAGGTACATAGGATGAGTCAAACCACGAGGAGAAAAATGAGGACACCTGCTCTCCCTCACCGTCAGATCCTATCAGAGACTCCGTCTCAAAGGGAGGCCTCCTTTTTGTTGACTGACAAGGTTTTTCACTGACACATTAACACAAAGTGAATAAAAAGGTTGAGGGAGATCAGCTGAGCCGAGGGACAAGTGACAGCACGAAGCAGGGGACAGGGAAGTAAAGAGAAAAAGGATTATGAAAGCTCTACCACATGACAGCTTCTGTCTTTGGTTTCAGACGGAAACTGAGAAGCACCTAGAGTGTGAAATAAAATGTTCTGGAAAGACCTCCTTCTTGGTCATGGCATCAGCCAGATAGATGCGCAAATACAGAAATCTCATCTGGATATAAACAGACATCCAGTTGGGAAAAAATGAGAAAAGAGAGATTATGCACTTTCCAGGCCCTTAGGGCAGGTCGGACCCCCGTGTCCTGCTCTGGCCCCATGTGGGAGTCCTGCTGGCCTGCCGCCTGTCTGTGCTGCGAGGGGCCCTCCCCCTGGTGTGGTTCTTTTCTTGGACGCTGTCTCCCTCCTTCTTATTTCTAACCCCCCGATAATGTCTGGGTTTCGGTTCTCTGTTTTCTTCCACAAAACTGAAAACGGACACAAGGCCTGGTCACAAGATCTCCTTCACTCTGGGCAGATATTGTACATGTTGTTAAAAATTGGGACGTTTTGAATAGGCCTAATTGTGGACTCACATTCTAGGGTAGAGATGTTCTTCGTGCAGTTAGCAGGTTATTTCAGGCTACATAAAATGTAGAAGGCCCTAGCTACAAAAAAATAATTAAGAATAACACTGATAAGGAGGAGAAAGTATACACGGAGACTGAATTCTAAGGGAGCACAGGAGCAGTGACAGCGGTGACAGGCGGGCGTAGACACAGCTTATAAAGCCCCGCGGTGGGACAGGCTTTCTGTGCACATCCCGCTTAACCTCCTGTGTCATCTGTTTTATGCACGGTCATCTCCACTTCTCACCTGTCTTGAGAGCCTCAGACCTTGTGTCTGTTACTCACGCATAAGTGGTGATACCAAGTGGTATCCTTCTGCCATACCCTGTACCCCATCTGCTGATACCTTCTCATTCCTCCATCTCGGCTGCCAGTATTGCTCTAGTCTTCGTCCCTGCGGGGGGTTCGGGCAGCCCCCATATCTGTCAAGAACAGAAGCCACACATTTTCATCCACCCCTCTTCTCTCCTTACCCCACAACTGTAACATCCCATCCATTGCACATAATCTCTGATATTTGTCCTTCTCTCCTGCAGCTAAGAGAAGACTAGATCACCTTGGCCCGGTAGGCAGTCTCCTTGGTGGTGATGCCCCCCTCTTAAGCCATGCTCAACTAGTTAGAAATGTTTTCTTGGGCTGGGGGGCAGTATTTCCATCTTGTTTACACTTGTGCATTTGCCAGGTGGCTGCCTCGGGGGAGGGGACCACATGCTTTGTGTCTGCAGCCGCCACAGGCACGAGGGCAGATCTAACTACCAACATTACACAACACAGCACCAGAGATGCTGTTCAGGCAGCAAATGGGCGTCATTCACTGATGTGGCCTTACCCTTTCTCTTTGAACATCTCAACCTACAGACAGGTACCTTTTAAAAACACTAATTATCACGGATGCAAACGGATATTTGCACAGTAATGTTTACTGCATCATTATTCCCAACGGCCAAGAGATGCAAACAATCCAGGAGCTGAATGGATAAACAAAATATGCTATGATTCCACCATGGAATATTAATCAGCCACAAAAAGGAAGGACATTTGTGTGATACGTGGATGAGTCTTGGAAACAGGGTCGGTGAAATAAGCCAGATGAAAGAAAAAGGAAAAATATTGCGTGATTCCACTTATATGGGATCCCTAGATTATAGGCAAATTCGTAGACAGAAAGCAGAATAAAGGTTACCAGGGGCTCGGTGAAGAGGGAACGAGGAGTTACGGCTTAATGGATGCAGAGTTTCCGTTTGGGATGATGGAAAGTTCTGGAAATAATGGTGACAGTTGTATAACATTGCGAATGTCTCTAATGGCACAATTATACACTTAATAAGAATAAAAATGGTAAATTTTACATTATGTATATTTCAGCACAGTAAACATATATGTATCTGTACCTAAAATGGTCTAAGAGCCATTAACGAAG
Source organism: Panthera uncia (assembly GCF_023721935.1). Taxonomy (NCBI): domain Eukaryota; kingdom Metazoa; phylum Chordata; class Mammalia; order Carnivora; family Felidae; genus Panthera; species Panthera uncia. Next base: position 58,030,471 of record NW_026057586.1, on the reverse strand, counting down.
CACTCCAAATAAACCTCTATGGATTGTTATAGCTTATACTTCGGATGTCACTATAAGAGCCCATGATTTATCTCACTTTCCATGTGTACAATACTATAGATTCTCCCTCTCCTTTTATGGCCAAGAAGCTAAGATTCACTAGTACTGTTTTTAATCTGTAAAACACACATTCAGATGGATTCAAACTGTTTATAAATGTTTTGAAGGGAGCTTTTAAACAGTGACCAAAGCTTTAGCCAGTTGTTTTCTCAAGAGGCCTTGCTTTTTTTTTTTTTTTTTTTTTTTTTTTTTTTTTTTTTTTTT
>NW_026057586.1:57895896-58029768 GCF_023721935.1 Panthera uncia | reverse complement strand
TTTTTTTTTTTTTTTTTTTTTTTTTTTTTTTTTTTTTTTTTTAGCAATGGCACATTTAAAAACTTTATTATATCACCAAAGGTAATTTTTCCTCTATTGGCATTTTAAGTCCATACGTTTTAACCAACTACTACATCCGTGTTCGCTTCATAAGAAATACAGGACTTAATTTCTCTGCAATCACAACTTATTTGTGGGGGGAAATAAATCTAAAATTTACCAGAATATTTGGATTTTTTTTTTTCATAGAGATAGAAAATCTTAAAACTTGTTGGAAGCGACGCAGGAGTACCTTCCACAATACGTTATGTCTGTTTTCTGCATATACACTCAGAAAAACATTGCTTCGTGTGGAAACGTGGGAGGAAAAAGGAACGGAAGGAGAAAGCCGTTGGAAAGACTGGAGGTAAGACCGAGGGATGAGACCAGGGAAAAGGGCAAGCATTATGTTCTGTTCCTAGATAAGAGTTCTAGCTGAACGGTTTCCTCATCAGCCCCTGTGTCAACTGAGAGGTCAGGACCCTGACACTTGCTTTCCGGTGGGTCAGCAGGGCGACAAAACACCCCGCAAAGGATTGCCAACCACCGCATCAGGTTAGCAGACATGCTGCTTGATTCTGTATCTAACAACTTGTTCCAAGATAGCCAAACACCTTCCATTCGAGACCTGTCCTCCTCACAACACCTCAGTGGGGTCGGTGGTCTTATGTGCATTTTGTAGGTGAGGGAGAGAAAGTAATTCACCTGCCCCCACAGGTGGGACTTGAACCCAGTCTCTCCACAGAGCTGAGCTGCCTCTCTGCTGAGGGGGCTCGGGAGGGGAGGGGTCGGAGCCCCTGGCAGGCAGCTCCCCTCCCTGCTGACTGTGCTCACATTCCAGGTGGACTTGTGAGGTTGGCCCACGTCCCAGAAGAGAATGTGACAAAAAATAGTGCTGTGCCTGTGATAGTTTGGGGGCCCCAAAGGGGGCGAGGTGGGGGCTAAGCACCCCTTGCCCCACCAGAGTCGCTTCACGTTTATCTGTTCTTCATCATGGGAGCCGAGCTGGCCTCTGAGGACTCAGGGCCCCTACAAGCTCAAGCCCTTCAGGGCCCCCTACAGAAGCTGGAACCCCAAAGACCTTCCTGTCAATCGGGACACCCACAGCTCCCCACTGTGTCTCCCACTGCGCCCTCCTCATGCCAGGGCACCCCGCAAGACCCGGCTCTAGGGTTCTCTGGGTTACTGGTGGGCACAGAAAACCTATTAGAATAACAGTTTGTCATTTATGGACACTACTCTCCTCTAGAAATTTAGGCCAGTTACCAGCTTCTCTAAACACCCTGGGTTTGAGAGGACAGCCTTCTTTTAAGGATCTCACCACGGTGTTCTGCTTTTTAAACCTCCTGCCTTTCCAGGAAACCGCTTCCACATTGTGACAGATGAGAACCTCTCGACCCCCCACCCCCATCAGAAGGGTCACAGAGGGTCCTGGGGGTGGGGGAAGCGGTCTCATATGCACTAAGGGCACAGAAAGAACCCATCCTCCTGTGCGTTCTTGGCTGCATGGAAGAAATCATAAGCGACTCGTGAACCTCAGGGAGTGTGTGTTCCAGCAATCCGTGGGGTCAACAGTATTCTTTCAGAATTCCTCCTCTGTGCCGCCAGAGACCAGAGAGGGCCTGTGCATGGGGACAAGTACCGAGCTCCAGGAAGGATCCCGAAAACATCACAATTTTTTTTCTGCCTGGAGGAGAAGCAGCATTGTCTTTTGGCCCTTTTACCACACAGATGAGCTTTACAGAGCGGGCGCTCAGCAGCCTGTCAGGAGTTTAAAAGCACTCGACGTAATATGTGCGTGTGATCTACTTAAGTCTTTCCACTCAAAGGCAATTCTCCTCCCAGACGGATCACAAATGCAGAATTACAAAACAGTAACAGCGCCCCTTAATACACTCTCCAGACCTCTCGACCTTTTATTCTTCTGTTCCTCCGTTATTACTATCCTGGACTGGTATTCTGGAGGAGGCATTTCAACTGTATTTCACTGCCTGCAGTAAGTGGAGAAAAAGAGGAATCTACAATGTTGGTATATTCAGCCCTCTTCGTCTCGGTTTTGAAAACCCTGCATCTGGTTTCCCGGGCTATCAGCACAATCTGCAATAATTGTTTCGTCCCTTTGCATCACTTAAGATTATCTACCTGTTATGTGATCACAAACACCTAATAACCAAGAATTTACAATTCATGCAGGTCCCTGGCTCCCGAGAGGTGAAAGCATGCCCAATACAAAATAGGCATCAACAATTTGCAGAAAAACTTCCACTGCGCCGAGTAACCCAATCGTAGCTCAAGTAAGGCCAGACTTCTACAGATTTAGCAAGTCTTAGGAGTTTAACTAGCATCTTAAGGCAGAGTGCCAAACTCATCACAGATGAGATTAATCAACCTGAAAAACGTATCCACTGTCTTTAGCCCAAATCCTACAGATGAAGAAAAAACCCAGGTGATGGGCACCGCTGTAATCAGCAGAAAAAAGAAAACGTCACGTGAAATTATCTTCACCTAGAAAATGTGAAGTGAGCCACGGTTAGGTAACTGGGAAAATCTCTCTGGTGTTTTCTGGCATCACTCTTGAGGGAAGGCTTAGCAGAGTGGGTGCCACCATGCAAATTATGAGTCACCATTGAAAAGACTTCCTTTTACCTTTCTTGGATGAAAAGCTGACAAACCAGTCTTTACACCCTTGTTTAGCCAATTCCATAGTTATAAAACCAGTTAAAAAAAGAACATCTCTATCAAACAAACAGGTGCATTTTATTAATAACACTAAAACCATAAAAGTAGGAAATGACAGTATTTAATACAACAAAAACACATTCCTTTTAAAGAACTATGGCACTTTATCAGACTGCCTGTATTAGAAGACAGTATTCCACTGAGCTATTGTGATATATAAGAAGTCTATATTTGATCTTCATTGGTATTTGGTCTTTCTTGGAATTTCCTAAATGATTAGAGCAATGAAGATGGTCTTGACATTCATAATAAACCCCTGTCAACCTGAGTTGGTGTTAATGAGGTGACTTTTGGAAAGCTCCTAGATCACCTAAGGATGGGGGCCGATCACTAGAAGAACCACCTAGATAATCGGAGAACTTTCGGTCCCATCCCCAGCCCTCCAGGAAGGAGAGAGGGCTGGAGACGGCCAGTGATGGAATCAACCACGCCTACATAATGAAGCCTCTGTCAAAACACAAAAGGATGGGGTTTGGAAGGCTTCCACGTGGGTGAACATGCGGACAGAGCATGGATGCTCCTCGTCCCCCCATGTACCTCGCCATTCATAAAGTATGTGTGATCTAGTAAGTAAGAGATTTCCCTGAGTTCTGTGAGCCGCTCTGGCAAACTAATCACACCTAAGGAGGTCCTCGGTGGAAGCTCTGCTCTATTGAGGGATGGTCACAAGCACAGGTGGCAACTTGGACTCGCAACTGGCATCTAAAGGGGGCAGAGGGCAGTCTCGTGGGACCGTAGGACCGGATGTGTTCTACAGATAGACAGTCGGAGCTGAGTCAGTTGCTTGGTGGTATGGGAAAAAAAACCCACATGTCCGAACTGGTATCAGAATCAGAGCCTCACAAACCGCTTCAAAAATGCCAACAACCTCTTTTTACTCGATGTGCATCTCCAAACATACCTTTGTGTTCTGCAATGTTTCCTGGGTTGGAACCTGAAGGCTTAACTGTTTCCTGTCACACGTCCTCGGGACTTCGAAGATCCTCCATGGGCAGTACTGCACTTCACCTGGTCCCAGGTGTCCCTGTTCCCTGGCCTTCTCTAGGTTTGTTACTGACCTGTATTTCCTGTGAATCACTTGCTACAAAGTCTACTGGGGGTTTTACTGGTCACTGGGACACACATCTTTACTCTTACGGTGCCTGTTGGCTATTTGGGCATCCTCAGGGAGAGAGTCCCGGGGACATGAAAGGTTTCCAGGGACATAAAACTTTCCCTGTAGAAGGGAAAACTTCAAACAATAAATAAGTGGAGTTAACCATTATGGGTGATCATGAGGTTCTAGACTCCCGGAAGTTTGGAGTCTAGTAGGAGAGCACGGAGAGGGCCCACAGGCCTCAGGAGTGGGAAAGCTAGCATTTCTAATTCGCAGTTACTCTTTTAGAAAACATATCGTACTTGTCCTGCCTTCTTAAATGAAACTTACAGAATACAGGTCAACCTTGTCCTCCTATCTGGGGCTCCGTTACCAACTTTTGTGGGGACCCTGCCGTGGGTTCTCTGGCTGACTATACCCTAAGGCCAACACCATCTCCTCAATTATTAGGGCGTCAGTGGAGCCTTTCCTTCACCCCGCTCCAGCCTGTCCCTGCAGGTGTCAAATCAGCTGGGGGCTGGGGTACTGACCTCGGCCATTTTAAGCAGTGGGAAATCCAGCTAATATCAGGACGAAGGGCTCCAAGAGGAGACCTTGCCACTAAATGTATCCCTTGGCATTCCAACAGCTCCTTTGGGGCTTCAGGGCCTTTCCTTTTCTTTCTTTCTTTTTTTTTTTTAAAGCACTCTGGGATTTGTGACCATGTTCCAGATGTGTAAAGCTGACAGCATCTGAATTTCAGATAAAGAAATTCTCATCATTCACAGTTTATCTTTTCTCCCTCTCCTGTTGTCTCTGAATGTTTCTTTTCTCCAAAAAGTTTGCCTTTGTCCTTCTGTATTGCTGACAGTCTACAGAATGAGAACCTCAATCTCTTGCTGTTGATACATAGAATTCTTTTTCATGGCGAGTTACAGCTGAAATCTCAGTGTTCCCTAATGGAACTGTGACAAGGGCCAGAAGTCACCAAACTGCCTTACGACCTCCCAAAAGCCTGGTGACCCTACAAAAGGGACCACAGCACTCAGGTGCTAAAGCCTGAGCATCCCACCCCCCGGGACAGAGCTGTCTGCTCTCGCTCCTTGCCTGCTCATTTCTAATTCTGAATACAAGTCTAACAGAACAGATGAAAAGAGTCATATTTGTGTGAGGTTTTATGAGTTGCTGTATGACCTCTACCTCAAGCCCTGTTCCACGCACAACTCCCTGTGAGCGCACTTTCTGTGGACTTTAGAGGATTGTCTTCTCTGCAGAAGTGGTAGTGTGTCTTTCAAAGGTGTCTTAGGCATTAAAAATAGTCGTGACCCATCACAAAATAGGTCAGGTCATCCTGGGGGCCCCAGAGAGATGTCCTAGAATTCTAAGCAGCCATGTTGGCGTCAGGAGGATTTTCTGGGACAGAGCTGGTCCCAGGAAAAGTGAGGAGAAGGGCAGGACGTGCCCATCAAACGTCCTTGGTGGAAACGAAGCCTTGCTCAGCTGCAACTCTTCCATCAAGGGTAACAATCGCACGCGCTGCAAGCATCAGGGCTGCAGAAATTTCTTGGCCACCACCCACCGCTTCCTAAATTTGAGCTTGATAAGCAAGGTAATCAAGGACTGTAGACCAGTTTTTCTGGCCCATGTGATACTTTTCATCTCAAATAAATCCTGGTTTACAAAACAACAATAATGACAAAAACCAAAGCCCCAGGAGCACTTGCAATCCTGGGTTGGGGTCAGAAGGATCAGAGGCCTGAGTCCTGGCCCTTGTGTGACGTCAGGCAAGTCCCTTGGCATTCCCGAGCCACGCCCTCCCGCGGGTAGACCAGTTAGCTTTAAGACAGCACGAAGGTGAGTGAGGAGTGGCCTATGGCACAAATAGGGAGCATCTAGTGTTGCTCAAATGTGCTGTATCCTTCTCCAGCAACCTCCACGTAAAGCGTCCTAGGGCCTCTAAAGTAATGTTTTCAGTGACTTTCAAGTGAAGTGCTTCCCTCCCCAGTAGAAGCAAACGGTGAACTGGTTACTCAAAGCCAAGGGAGGGAGATTTTTTGATACTGTCATGTGGAAAGGACCAAAGAGCTGGGGCAGAATTAGGGAGAGTTGGGTTTTTATTTTTCACATGAGCTCCCCCTGCAAGCTTTTTTCTTCCCACCAAAAAAGCCCGAAAAACGAAACCCCGTTTCCATAAATACTCCTACGCTTGGCACATCAGAGGGACGGAAGCAGAGAGAAATGAAGAAAAAGAGAGCATGGAAGATGTAGAGACCCGGTGGGGAGGGGGAGGCAATATCCAGTAGCGGGCATCTTGCAGAACTACACGCACCTGTGTTATAGCAGTTGGCAAGGGTAGCGGCTGCGGCTACAGGAATACATACCAAGGAAGGAATATGTAACCATTCTTGATCAAAAATGTTACAAAATGATTTGGTTTACTTTTCCCTCTGACATCATTGGTATTTTATTATTGAGCACTTGATAGATTTACTTCGATTGTTCCAGGTAAGCCTGTCTCATTATTCTAGTAGGTTACGAAGCCAAGGGCAAGGCCTGAGTCATCTACTGCCTCCATATTCCCAACAGCACCTGGTGGAATGCTACACACGCAGGGGACATTTTATAGGTGACTGTTTAAAAATAAGAGAGAAAGGAAGTGGGGGAGACTTTTTTTTTTTTTTTCAAATAGTTGCTTCTCGAGGTCTGTAGGGAAAGCAATAGAATTTTCAGACAGTTTGAAAGAAGAATTCCTATATATTTTAAGTTTTAAAAATATATAGGCAAATCAAAGGCTGTGAAATGGTTCTTTCTTAAACAGATGCAGATTTTAAAACTCCTCTCAGATTTCACCTGTAACAAACATCGAGATGCTTAGGTGTTTATATCATTAGGAGACCGTCTCCACGGGTCTCTCACATTTCCACACGTCTTGCTGGATGTACCAAGGACGCAAGGCTTGGACCAGTCCTTACCTGGACCGTTTCCCAGGACTGTGCTTGCAGGAAGCAACCTCGAAGGATGAAGTTGCATCTTTCTCTGCAACAAAGAGGTGTGCTTACCGCTGCTATGAAAGTGCCCCCCGCACCCTGCTCAGTGTTCCCCAGCTGCAACACAAGCCCACTGTGTGCACAGCATCTATCTGGGCCCTGTGGGTCCTGCCCCTTGCACTTGAGGGCAAGGGGGGGCCGGGCTGCTTATGCTGCCTGATGCAGCCTAAGAAAGTCCTCTCTGACACAGGAGTCTCGTGTCTTCCATCAGTATCCCTGGAACAGGAACAGGCCAGCTTAGCTACTTGTAACTTTGGTAAAAGCAAAATGCAGATCTGTCAGTATCTTATTTCAAATAATGTTGGAGTGTCTCCAGTTGACTTTACAGTTGAATAAAGGAAAACTGGGTTAGAAGGCCACATGTTTATAACGATGGAATTTAGCATCTGATACATATACAGATATTTAGTATGTGATACATATACACATAGGTATTTTTTTTAATGTTTACTTATTTTTGAGAAAGAGAGAGAGAGAGAGAGAGAGAGAGAGAGCGTGAGTGGGGGGAGAGCATAAAGAGAGGGAGACACACAATCCGAGGCAGGCTCCAGGCTCTGAGCTGTCAGCACAGAGCCCGACACCGGGCTCGAACCCACAGACAATGAGATCATGATCCGAGCTGAAGTCAGGCGCTAAACGGACTGCGCCACCCAGGCGCCCCTAGTATCCGATATTTTTTAAAGTGATTTTAACATTTTGTAGAAACTGTCCGGCCTACCTTGGGTTCTGCTACATCCGGTTCTGGTGTGTGCACAGAAACTCCTGTCTGGGACATGCACATCTACCCAGCGAGGCATCCTTGCCTGACCAGGTGCATCTGGCTTATCTGACTCGACTTTCATCTCTTCTTGAGCCCCCCTCCCCCCCCGCCATGGCAATGCTGAAGGCAAATGGCTTTGTAACCATTTTACTGTTTGGGTCAACAGTAAAAACTGAAGTGCAACCAGCCTCTGCCTCTGGCCTGGGACCACCCTTCCTCCCCGTAGCAGTAGGTCAGGATGGCCATGTTGGGTATGGCGATGCTACATACCTTTGGCTGCTTGCCATCTGTGTTCTAAGACCTCCCACATCCTGGTCGTCTATGGCCCAGCTTATCCCTCACTCATGGTTTACCGAGCACTGCACGAAGCCCAGCGCCTCCTCACCTCCTCCCTCTTGGAGGTCAGGGGCTATGTGCTTCCTAAAATAGCCTACATGCCCAGCAAGAGGGTGCCTGCACCCCAGCAGCACTTTCACAACACTTGATCGGTGAGTGGATCAACTTGTCATCCTTTCTACATCTCTACATTGACGACACTGTTCTTCAATATGCCGTTGGGTTTAAAAAGTGGGAAAGCAGCAAGTAAGATTTTTAAACAGTTAGCCCAAGAAACTCAGAAGTGCACTGTGTGTGTGACATAAAAACGACAGCACATCTGAGACTGGAAACATCCCCACTCTTTGCTCAATTTGCTACTCTGGGTGCTTTCCTCGGAGACAGAGAGCCAGATCTGAAAATTTCCTCCGAATCAAAGGTGGGAAAATAAGTACCAGTTGCTAAAGCAAGCCATAAAACTTAAAAACTGATTTTCTATTTCAAAGCTATCAACTATCAGCTCTCTTTCAGTTATTATGCAACTAGAACATGAAAGCTTAAATGTTAGAAAAGTTTAACCAACTCTACAAAGCTACCATTCAGTACTTCTCATACGCAAGTGATCTTTATGAAGCCATGATATTTACACATCTTGCTCAGAATAAAAGTACAGACAGTCCCCGACTTATGATGGCTTGACTTAATGACTTTTCAACTTCATGATGGTGAGGAAGCGCTATGCCTTTGGTAGGAACTGTACTTTGAATTTGCAATGTGTGCCTTTTCCTGGGCTAACGATGTGGGATGATCCTCTCCTGTGTGCTGGGCGGTGGCAGTAACACAGTGCCTGGTCAGCCACGCGGTCATGAGAGTGAATGACCAGCACGCAGCCATTGTTGGTCACTTCCAGCATAGTATTCAACCAATTACATGGCATGCTCAATACTTGCTATAAAATTGGCTTTGTGTTAGATGATTTTGCCCAATGGTAGACTCGTATAAGTGTCCTGAGCGCATACAAGGTGGGCTGGGCTACATTGTGGCATTTAGTAGGTTGGGTGTATTAAATGCATTCGCAATTTATGATATTTTCACCTTATGATGGGTTTATTAGGACACAGCACATCGTACGTGTAGAAAATACTGGAGGATGTTTAATTTTATCTCACTCTCCAACTCAACCCTGACCTCGGCCTCTTTTCCCAAAGCAGCCCCCTCCTCTCTGTCGACAAGATGTCCCAGAGATTCAAAGCACCGGAATCCTCTCAAGCTCTCCCCTTCCCTTCCTTTTGGTCTTACAGGTTCATTCACAAGCCTCCTGTGAAGACACCTCCACTTTTATCATTCCTCCTCATCTTCAGCTTCACCACCCTCACAGCCAATTGACCCAGGTCAGTGAAACGATTTTCCAAAGAAAATCCCACTGACTCCGTCTGTCCCAACTCAAAGCATTTCTAATCTAATACAGTCTCAACATGACAACGACCAAAAAAAAAAAAAAAAAGGTTACTTTTCATTGTGACGTCTCCCTCTTCTAGAAAAGCTGATGGCTCTCTTGAGCCAGCAGCCAACCTCACTTGTGCTGCGCCTCCCCCGTATCTCACCCCAACACCTACCCCAGCCTGCTGTGGATCTATGGGATTCAGAACAATGAGAAACTTTGTCCTTGACTGCTTAGGGGCATGTAGCAAAACCCCCAAGAACAAAAAGCAATTGTTTTTTACTGTTCATTTATCGGAAGGAAGCATCAAAAACAGCATCGCGGTGAGAAAACATGATGCAAAATTTAAGCTACCTCACTACAAACCAACATCAACCTATTCTGGAAGGACTGGGATGGCCAACTTTTGAGACAGCCCAGAACAGCAGCAACAGCATTACCAGTATCCCCAGAAGCACAGATAAAATATCACGTGACACTCTTGGGTGGCCACTGAAAGAGGCATGTTTAACGTCTCTGCACACAAAACTCAAAACAGAGAAGCAAGCAGCCGGTAGAACACCCCTCTGGAGCCTCCTTTTGACAAAACACACACAAGCTACGGCCAAACATGTCAAAAATTCCTTACAAACATTCAAGTCCAAGTGCAGAGTCAGCAGCAGCTTGAGCCTTACAACCTTTTTGTTGCACAAATATTCTCTCCTCCAGAGAATCCAGACACACACAACCCATGAGCTGAGAAACAGGCACTTGGAGCATGAAAACGCTCAATCACACGTCCACACCCACTTGACCTGCTCTGGGTCTGGTGCACGGAGCATCTGCATAGCCAGCCCTCCCAGAGCCCGGAGGGACGGCGTGGGGACCCTCAGGGCAGACCTGGCCAGGGTGCCCGCTGTGCAGTGATGCGGCACCCCTCCTCCCCCGACAGCTGTTTCCCACGACTTTCTCCCGCTCCACGTCTCATATGTCAACATACAAAGAGAAGGTTGCAGGCCTCAACCCCAGCAAAGCCACAGGTGACTACCTTGTGGCTCCCCAAAATAAGTGAAGTTTTACAGGCAAGTCGCTTCACTGTAATGAAGATAAAGGACTTTAATTAGCCAAGAACCTCTCAAGTCAGACGGGTAATCTGATTATAGCTGCAATGCATTCCGAAGGCATGTTAATAATCTCTTACCGACTCCTCCCACGCCTAGAAAAAATGTTGTCAAACCTTTCGCAGAGCAGTGTCCTCTGGATTCATTCATTTGGGGTCCAAGTTCGTAACCCCATGGAAGAGCTGGTGGCACTGTAGAGCTCCCCCCGTCCTCCATGTGATTAGAGGACAGACACTCCCTTCCTCACCCAGCCAGCCAGCCGGAAGATGAGTACATGCGGCCCCCGGCACTGGGTGCCCAGCCCCTCGCCAGGGCCACAAAGAGCAGCAGGTGGGACCCGGCCTGGGAGGAGGGCATGCTCCAGGTCTGGGCTTGCTCCAGGCCGGTCTGGCTTTGGCAGTCAGATGCACAGCCAAACAGCTGACAACAGCTTTAATATTCCCTATAGATTACCAGAAACAGATTCAAAATGTATTTTTGTGTCAGCAAATCTTTACTTCATTCAAACATCAGAACAGGCTGAAGAGGTAGGGACCATTGTCTCTATTTTATAGCTGCCAACGCTGAATTTCAAACAGTCAAGCAACCTGCCCAAGTCACATAGTTATGAAGTGACGGAGGAGGATCCGATGTCTGAATGGCGCTTGACTTGGGCTCCACAGCACCACACGCTGAGTTCTAGCGGAAGACATCGTTCCCATGGGTATTTAGCAGGTGGCAAAAGCCTTTACTGGCTCACAGACCTGTCGCCATGGCACCTGCCTTGGCCCAGGCTGCTCTGCCCATTTAGATCACTGCAAACAGTATCCGGACCACCCTCTCTCTTCCTGTGTCACTCCGCTGCCAGTTATCTTCCAAAGATACGGTTCTGATAGTATCATGCCCCTTAGGAAGTCCTCCTGTGGAGCCCCACTGCCTTCAGAATAACATCCTACACTCTGAGCCCAGACAATAGATTCATGTGGTCTGTCCTTGGCCAGCTTGTCCTGTCCAGTCTCACCTCTGGCCACTCTGTATGCCACACCCCTTTGTGGTCTCACGTGGTCTGACTCTCCGCTTCTCCTTCCAGTGCTTCCTTACTGTGATGTGACTTAATTACTGGTAGGGGCTGCAGCCTGGACCACTGCATTTGGCACATCAGCTCTTTGTGCTATGGCACATCAGCTATCTTCTCATGGCTCTTCAATGCCTTTATGAAGTAAGTTTGGAGATGCTGCACGGGAAAGAACGTCCCAGAAATGGAAAACGCTGCTGGATGATCAAAAGCTCCACCTTTTGCTGCTGCCAAATAAATAAGGTAAGTGGCCAAATATCTCAGAAGGTCATCTGAGGCAAGTCCAGGGTCGCCATTTATAACAGGACTAAAAGTAGAGATGAAGCATGACATTGTGAGGGTGGCATCACATGCTACTGGGGCTAACAGAGGACACTTTGCTTGTCCTTGCGCGTGAGAAAGTGCTTTGAAGGAACTAAACAGCCCCTGAGAAGGAGCTATGATCACCTATGACGTCTGGCCGTAAGATGCAAGGATCTATGTCGATCCCGGTTTACGAACCATTTGGCTTCCCTCGTCACCAAAAGTCTTGCACTGAGTACAGTGATTCCATCCCAAAGACAGAAGTGACTGACCCTGAACTGATGTAAAAAGAATAAAATTCTGGAGGTTCCTGGGGGGCTCAGTCAGTTAAGCGTCTGACTCTTGGTTTCAGCGCAGGTCGTGATCTCATGGTTCAGGGAATCAAGCCCCACATCGGGCTCCGTGCTGACAGTGTGGAGCCTGCTTGGGATTCTCTGTCTCCCTCTCCCTGTGTCCAACCTCTGCTCATGCTCTCTCTCAAAATAAATTTAAAAAAAATTTTTTTTAATCTGAAGGATCTATACCAGTATATCAGTAAACTTCCCTAGTTCTAACAGAAATATGTTATATATATTATATATTTTCATATATCTTATATGTTTATCAAAACACATGTATGAAAGGCATAGATCTCATGTGTTAGCATCTGAAAATGTGAACTAGCTCTATCGTTCTGTAGCTCTGAATTTTTATTCATCCTCAGTTATAAAGTAAGTTTCCATCAGCGATTTTCGTCTTCTTTCTCTTGGTTATGTTTGGTTTCATCAAGCTTGTTAAGATTTTTGTTTAATATTTTCTCCATTTGGGGGTTTAATTTATTCATTATACGTATTGTACCCAAGTCATAAAATATGTCACTAACTGTCAATAAAAAGCAACCGGAAACCATGGGGAATCTTAAGGGACTTGAGTAGAAATGTTTATAGTTCCAAAAAAATTATGTTCTATCAACTTACTGTGTCTGAGCCAACAGCTAATCTGCTGGTGATGCCAAGAAGGTCCTGCGCTCTCAGCTGGGAGGAAGAGGAGCTGTGACCTGCCTGCTTGGGGGTGCCGTGCCAAGGGACCTCGCCCTCCACAGGTCCTCACCCTCGACTGGCTGGTCTCGGCCGCTCTGCTTTCGTTTGCACGCAGCTAGGAATTCATGCATGCGTGCATAGCAAATACTCATTAGAGTTTCACTATGTGTTAAATAACACCCAGTGTGATAGAGGCAAAAATGAATAAGACAGCACCTGCCTTCAAGGAGCTTAGGGTCCAGCAGAGATGTTGAGACCAATGCCCAAAGAAGAACAAAACAGGGCAGAATGTGATGAGTGCTCACATTCTGAGAGCACTCGCTTCCAGCTGGGATCCAGGAGCCTCCTCCGGTAGGGACTGGAGGGGAGAAGGCCCCACAGAGGTAGCCGAATACACGAGCTGCAGTCCTGGAGGAGACGCGTGCAGGGGGTGTGTGACACACGTGATGGAGTGTGGTCACAAGGGCTCTTGGGAAGAGGGTGGGAGACAAGGGTGGAAAAATCTTGGGCCAAGGGGGCCTAATGCCAGGCTAAGAAGTTTACTTCACTTGCCAGAAAGCAAGTCCTCAGTGACTTGGGAGCTTGGAGGTGACTACTGTGGGAACCGTTTAGGAAGACCCACACAGCAGCTTTGTGCAGAACCGAGTGGAGGGGCGGGAGGAAGGCAGGGCCCATCACGGGACAATTTAACAGTTTGGGCGTGAGGCTCAGACAATGGAGCAAAAGGGGCAGAACCGGGGACGCTGGGGTTCTGAGGGTTTTGCTTTGGGAACTGTAGACCAGGGGTACCACCGGCACGATACGGAAGTGAGGAAAGGGGGGCTGGCGTGTGGATGATGTCCAACCGGCTCTCCCGGCAACCTGAGGGAGGCCCCTCTCTCTCTCAGCAGAACCTTGGGAGAGGAACATGAGGGAGAGGCGGTGAGGAGCAGAGGCCCAGGACAGTGCTGCTCTCTCCAGGAGCAATTTACGGGAAAAATACAATAAAATGAATTATTAAAAAAAAAGAAACAGAAAATGCAAGCCCTGTGGTTCCGTGCCTAGATGTCATGGCAGTGTGGAATTCCTACAAGGATTTCTAAGGGCTTGCTCTCAATTTCTGTGCCTGTTCCAGTGTTGTGAATTGAACGGTGTCTCCCAAGAAGATATGTTGAAGCCCTAATCCCTACTGCCGGTGAGTGTGTCCTTATTTAGAAATAGGGTCTTTATAGGTACCATCAAGCTAAGATGTATTCATCTGGAAAAGGGTGGGCCTTAGTACAACACTGCTGTCCTCGTCAGAAGAGAAGAGACAGAGACAGACGCACAGAGGGAAGGGTCCCTGGTAACGTCAGAGGCAGAGATTGCGGTGTGGTAGCCGTAAGCCCAGAAATGCCCAAGAACACGAGAAGTGAAGAGGGAGACAGGGAATGGATTCTCCTCTAGAGCCTGAAGAGAGAGTGTGGTCCTGCCAACACCTTGATGTAACAGTTCTAGACTCCAGGTCTGTGAGAGAATCCATTTCTGGTTTTTAAGCTGTCCAATTTATGGCGCTTGGTGATGGCAGCCCAGGGAAACCTGGAAGTACCTGGGTGGACCGGCCGGCACCGGAGACCTGCTGGGGAAGGTCTGGGGCTCTGGGCCTCATCACTCCAGAAGGCTGGCCGTCCTCCCAGACTCCCACTGGAAAGAGCCAGGCCATTATGGATGCTCGGGAACAATGGGCTTCGTGATTGCAAATGCGCCCCGAGTCACAAGGCCCAGTGTTAGTGGAAAGAAAGAAACAAGCAAGTCCACATCCCAAAGCTAAATCTTAAACAGGCTCCCCTGTTCATTCAGCTTTTGTCTCCTTTCTCTGAAAGCAGAAAAATATCCTTGTTTGCATTTACAGTAAGTCTCATTAGGACAGACTTTTCCCATGGGAAGCCCAAAGAAGTCAGCCCAATTAAAAAAAAAAATCCCATTGAAGGTACATTGCATTCCCAGGTCTTTATTCATTACTATTGGATACAATGAGATAATTATCTGTGTACTCATCCCACGTCAATAACCTGCATTTATCACTTCAGGGGCTCTGGGTTTGGCCACAGGGAAGATTCCACTCTTCGGCGAGTGAGCAAGTGCAGGGAACCTTCCCACTGGGTCTGCAGATCCCTAAGGTGTGGACACCTTGAGAAAAAGCTTCTTTCATGAGAAGGAAAACCAACGAATTTATTCCCAACCTTATTTTCCCTCCAATCAGGACAAGGAATCGTGTGGGAAGGCACCTGTTTTAACATGTCCAGGTTTTTCTGGATTGAAATTGCGTGTGATCCCCCTTCCCGCCCCCCACCCCCGAATAACAACTCCGTGTCTATATCCAAGGCAGTCCACACATGTCACCTCCAGTCCTCACCATAGCCTGGCTAGGTAGGCGTGAATGACCCCAATTAGAGAAGAAAATGTCAACCTCCCAGAAAAACATCATCTCCACTGGGGACATGGGGAGGAAGAGGTCAAGAAAACACCTGCCAATGGGTGAAACAGATAAAAGGGAGAGTAGACCGATCATGAGGAGTACTGAGTAACGTGTAGAACTGCTGAATCACTATATTGTACATTCGGAACTAATACAATACCCTATGTTAATTGTACCTCAATTAAAAAACAAAAAACAAAAAAACACCTGTCAGGTGGGAAAACCAATGCTGTGACCCCCTAAGTTCCACACAGTGTGTTGTTCCATTACTTGTGACACACTTGCTGACCCCCTGTCTTTATTTCTTCAGAACACAGACACATAGAAGTATTTAATACAAGATAGTGCTGCCAGATCTGATCCTGAGAGGGCTACCAGTTTCCTCCAGACAGAACTCTTCTGACTAACAGGGCCATAGGGGACACTAGTCTTTTGCAACCTGTAAATGTGTGAAATGCTCCCCCCACCATGGCAGCGGTTCTCAGGGAGGAGCAGAAAAGTCCGAGTCTGCTGAACTGTTTGTTCACAAGCATCCACACGCATCCACACCTGTTCAGGATTCATTGATCAGAATGGGAATGTGTGCAGTTTGCTAAACTCCCTGATGACTCTGGGACACGTCCCACTCTAAGTCGAGACTGACTACCCTAAGAAACAACCCAACAAAAGATGCTGGAACAATGTGTTACTCATGAGGGGTAAGGGGAGGTGGGGGGGGGGCTGTGTGTGGGGAGGATGAAAAGGCTCCCTCATTCACACCCCACCATACAAGATAAATCCCATTTGGGTCAAAAACTTAATTGCGAACATTGGCAAACCTATAAAATTATGTGAAAATATGTTCATGACCATGACCTACCTGGTACCATGAACAAAAAGACTGATAAGTTTAGCCACATTAAAATGTAAACGTCTGTTCAAGAGACATTAACTACACGATGTGGTGAGCATTGTGTAATGTATAGAATTGTTGAATTGACATGTTGTATGCCTGAAATGAAAATAATGTTGTATGGTAGCTATATATACTTCAATTAAAAAAAAAGATGAAAAAAAATTGAAAAAGATGCACCACAAACCAGAAGAAGACATCTTGCAGCATCTGCAAACTAAAGCCCCAAGAATTTATCACCTCATTCAGAAGACTGGCAAAAATTTTAAGTCTGACCGTAAAAGAGTTGGCACGGATATAGAACAAACAAAATTCTCGTAAGCTGCTAGTTACACATAAGTTGTTACAATCACTTTGCTAAACCATTTGGCATAACCTGGTAAAACTAAACTCATGCAGAGGACCTGAACAGACATTTGTCCCAAGAAGAGATGCAAATGGCCAATAGGCACATGGAAAGATGCTCAACATCACCCGCCACTAGGGAAATGCAAGTCAAAACCACAAGGAGACACCTCTTCACATCCGTTAGGATGGACGCTATACAAAAATCACACAATAACAAGTGTTGGTAAGGACGCCTAGAAATTGGAACCCTTGTGCATTGCTGATGGGTAAAATGGTGCAGCCACTGTGGAGAAAAGAACAGTAGATCCTCAAAACATTAAAAATAGAATTGCCATGTGATCCAGAAATCCAGAGAAGTGGAAGTGGGCCTTGAATAGACACCTGTACACCCATGTTCACAGCATTATTCACAACAGCCAAGAAGTGGAAGCAATCCGAGTGTCTGATGGATGAATGGATAAACAGAATGTAACATATACATACAGTGGGATGTTTTTCAGCCTTAACAAGGAATAAAATTCTGATACATGATAGAACATGGATGAACCTTGAGGACATCATGCTAAGTGAAATAAGCCAGGTATGAAAGGACAAATTCCGTATGATCCCACATGTATGAGAGACCTAGAGTAGTCAAATTCATAAAGACAGACAGAAGAATGGTGGTTACGGGGGGGGGGGGGGGGGGGCAAAATGGGGAGTCACCGTTTGACGGACACAGAGTTTCAGTTTCGCAAGATGAAAAATGTTTTGAAGATGGATGGTGGTGATGGCTGTGCAATGTGAGTGAATTTAATGCCACTGAACTGTGCACCTAAAAACAGTTTCAGTGACAAATTTTGTGTATATGTTACCAAAAGTTTTAAAAATGAAAAAACCAAACTGGGGGCGCCTGGGTAGCTCAGTCAGTTAAGCGCAGACTTCAGCTCAGGTCACGATCTCGCCGTTCACGAGTTCGAGCCCGGCATCAGGCTCTGTGCTGACAGCTCGGAGCCTGGATCCTGCTTCAGATTCTGTATCTCTTTCTCTCTGCCCCTCCCCGCTCATGCTCTGTCTCTCTCTGTCTCTCAAAAACCAATAAATGTTAAAAAATTAAAAAACAGCAAATTGAACACGTGCACACCTTATAGCCCAGCACACCTACTCCTAAGAATACTTAGTAGAGAAGTTACAGTGCGTGGGAACCAGGGCGCAGAGAGGCATGTGCACAGAAACATGGCTTTGTAATAAAAACAACCTGGAAGCAACCAAACAACCAAAAAGGCAAAGAGAAGAGATCCTCACAATGGAATGACGGAAAGCAGTAACAATGCGTGCACTCTGGCTACACACAGGAGCACAGCTGACTATCAAAAGAGTATGTCAAGTGACATCGTATGTCACAGAAGAAGATCTACAGGGCTACTTCACTCCTTTGCTTATTCAAAATAAGCAAAATTACATGACACACATGTTTGGGACACATACGCAGTCGGCAAAATACAAAGAAAAGCAAGGAAAAAATCAACACAATTCATGATGATGTTGAGGCGACGGTGGGAGATAGTCGTACGTGGATTTTCAAACCCACTGGTAATGTTCTATTGCCTAAGATGGGCATTCTTCTTGCCATTCTGCTTTAAATTGGACATATGTTTCAAATTTACATATAAAAAGGTTAGAACGTATAAATACACTTATGTACATATCCATAAAAATACATTGTGTTTATATATAATGTACATGCTTCAAATACGTTATGTTTATATATAACGTAGTTCATAATTGTTTCAAAAATCATCTAAAAAATTAAGATCAATGT
Source organism: Panthera uncia (assembly GCF_023721935.1). Taxonomy (NCBI): domain Eukaryota; kingdom Metazoa; phylum Chordata; class Mammalia; order Carnivora; family Felidae; genus Panthera; species Panthera uncia. Next base: position 58,011,398 of record NW_026057586.1, on the reverse strand, counting down.
TTATAACTGAGAGGCTCCAAGTCTCAAACCCTCTCAAATATTAGGAGGCAGGAAGGATTCATTCCTTTTATCCTTCATGTGCAGCCCGGGCCGGTGCCCACAGGTCACAATATCAGCGGAGACCCCCAGAGACAACTGCTGGGCAATCTCAGTGCCCCCAGACTTCCCATGCACAGGCTTCTCATTGCCATCAGAACAAGAAATCATGGGGCTGGGTTGGGGGATGAGGAACTCTTACCGATGGATCCTCGCAACAGATGGAAGGAACAGAAAACAACACGGGGGTGCCCCGGCCTTTAACAAAGGGGGCCTGGAGCTATTCACAAAACCTGACAGATATCACGCCATGGTTCAAATGGGACATAGACATATTAGAATTCATACTGTCCAACCAAAGTGTCCAGACTTGTTATAGGAAAAAATAAACCAGAAAGAAGGAATGTGTCAAAGACTAAAAGATACAGAAATATGGGATTCAGCCCTAAGCAGCGAGCGGCAGGAGCCAGAACAAGGAATGGAAACCAGGAGAACTATTTATCTCGGAATTTCCACATAAATCTTCTGGTGTGTTTGAACTGGGTTAATTCGCAATAAAAATCAGGCTCTAAGAGGATGAAAAAAAATATATGTATAGTGTCCCTGAGAGAAGAAAATCAGGAGCTACCAAAGTTAAAAAAGCTTGCAAATACCAACGGTACTTCAGTCAAAAAGGAACTTCTGGAAAAAGTATTATTGCCTGTGTCACTGGAGGAAAATGTGAGCTAGCAGAATGGTATAATGGAAAAATAATACCAGACAGGAAACCGGAGATCTGATAGGCAACTACCCACACCCAGAACATGGCAGAAAAAGTACTAATCTAACAACTCTGGGTATGAGTCCCAGCTCTGCCACTTGCTAGCTATGTGGTGTAGGGCAGGTCTGGTAACCACTCTGAACTTCAGTTTTCTTATTATAGTGGGAACACAAAAATGCCCACTTCGATGCCTATGTCATCTAAGATTAGACAAGAACTTGGGAGCATTTAATACCCAGGGGTACAGAATAAATGCTATGCCCCAAGCCTCAGTTTCCCAAGTATGCAACTACAAGAAAGAAGAAATGAGCTCTAATCTCATGGGCTCTATAATTTTGTTTCTCTACTGTGGTAGGCAGAATAATTCTCCTCCTCCCCCCAAACATCCACTTCCTTACTCCAGGGGATCTGTGACTGTCTGATGCCGTATGGCAGAAGGTAATTAAGGTTGCTAATCAGCTGACTTTAAAATAGGAAGATTATCCTGAATTATCCAGGTGGGCCCAGTGTAATCAGAGGGACCTTAAAAATGGAAAAGGGAGGCAGGAGAGAGAATCAGAGATGATCTCATCCCGCCATTGCTGGATTTGAAGATGGAAGAAGAGGGTTTAGGCCAAGCAAGGCGGATGCGCCCAGAAGCTAAGAAAGGCAAGGAAACGGATTCTCTCTTCACGCCTCTAGGAAGCAGTGTAGCCCTGCAAAATCTTCACTTTTAGCCAGCCAGGCTAAACTTCTGACTTATGAACTACAGTGCTGGGAGGTAATGAATTTGCATTGTTTTTAAGTCACTCAGTTTGGGGTAATTTGCTACCTCAGCCATAGGAAACTGATAACACCTGTCTGTGATACTGTCTGACCTGTGCTTGGGACTGGACCTATATGGTGCTGAGCAGGAGAGAACCATGCAGGAAAAGGAAAAGGAAAGCACTCTAAAACACTAACACACTAGTAATGTAATACGTGATTACATTTATCGACCCATTTATATGCGTTATAAAATTTGCATGTGAATATATACATATATGTGGAGATTTATTTATTTATTTATTGACAGAGAAAGAATGCGAGCGGGGAGAAGGGGGAAGGGGGTAGAGAGAGAGAGAGAGAGACAGAGACAGAGAATCTTAAGCAGGCTTTACACTCAGCATAGAGCCCGACTCGGGGCTCAATCCCACAACCCTGGGACCATGACCTGAGCCGACATCAAGAGTCGAATGCTCAACCGACTGAGCCACCCGGGCACCCCTGGATATATTTTTAAAAATCTGTTTAGGGGCGCCTGGGTGGCGCAGTCGGTTAAGCGTCCGACTTCAGCCAGGTCACGATCTCGCGGTCCGTGAGTTCGAGCCCCGCGTCAGGCTCTGGGCTGATGGCTCGGAGCCTGGAGCCTGTTTCCGATTCTGTGTCTCCCTCTCTCTCTGCCCCTCCCCCGTTCATGCTCTGTCTCTCTCTGTCCCAAAAATAAATAAAAAACGTTGAAAAAAAAATTAAAAAAATTAAAAATCTGTTTAAATTTTACTAAACTGCTATAATGGTGTTCTGTCCTGAAAAACAGGAAGATATCACTGCATCAAGGTTAGAGGATCTCCTCCAGCTTCTCCACCCTGGGCTTTTCCAGCTCCAGGCTCTACCCAAAGCAGTTCAAAGTAACTCATTCAAATCTCCCAGGTGGTTTTAAGTTCATAAGATGATGTGCTCTTGATTGTGATAAGTACAAAAATAATACGAATAATTTTTATTACCAACCACAAAGGAAATGTCTGAGGCACACAGGGGAATGAGTTGCACATGCATCTTGAAAATCCACAGCATTATCACTGCTATACTTGCTCCCTGCAAAGTCAAGGTTTTGTGAGCTTTGCTAAGGGAAACTGCATAAATTATGGGCTTCTTGAGTGTGTTATTATATGCTCCACGTTTTCTGTTTGAAAAATAAGGAATTCAGAAATACTAAATGTGAGTATGTGTAGATATTCAGACTTTGCTTTAAAATACTCAATATAAAGGGGGCGCCTGGGTGGCTCAGTTGGTCAAGCATCCGACTTCAGCTCAGGTCATGATCCCGTGGTTCGTGGGCTTGAGCCCCTCGTTGGGCTCTGTGCTGACAGCTCAGAGCCTGGAGCCTGCTTCGGATTCTGTGTCTCCCTCTTTCTCTGCCCCTCCCCCACGCACACTCTGTCTCTCTATGTCAAAAATAAACAAACATTTAAAAAAATTAAAAAAAAAATAAACTACTCAATATAAAGGAAGGGAGGATAAAACAAAAGGAGGAATAGATAAAATAAGGCAACATGTTGATAATGGTTGAAACTGGGTGAGGACTATTTGGAGGTTCGTTACACCTTTCTCTCAAATGCTTTCTATGTTTGAAACTCTCTATAATTAAAGACAATTTAAATCAGGTATGCTTCCTACCTGCCAACATACTCCCACAAAACTGGGGCTGTGTGTCCCGTGAGAAGTGGCTTTTTGCTGCTCTAGCAGCCCAGGTGTGGTCCCGTAACAGGGCACTTTCCTGCTAGGAGAGCCCCTGAGAAGACAGGCTGCAGCTCTGGGGGGCCAGGCTGAACTGGGAGAAATGAAAGCAGCTGGAATGGGGACGAGGGTCAAGGGAAGGAGGCCCTTCTTAAAGACACAGCTTTACTGGTGTCCACCAGCTTTCACTGAGACCTAAGCCTTCCCGACACGGTGTGGCTGGGCCACGGGAACTTGGGCCCAGGCTTCCAGCTGCCTCAAGCCAGCTTGTTCCAAGGGCCATTTAACTCTCCATTAACTTGATTTGATGAGCTCCTGGAAGGCCACCAAGTGCACTGAGAAATAAACTCCCGAACAGCAAGCACATCAAAATTTACCGCATCCATTAACTGATATGTGAGTCTGTACTGCTTGGCACAAAAGCAAATCATTGCTGTTTTCTGATTTCCCCTCACGTCCACCCTGCTTTGTGTGTGCATTTCTATTTAGCTGTTATTCTATTTATTTTTCCCATCCGCTGATTTTTTTTTCCATAATCTTTTTTTAGTTATGCCTGTTGCTATCACATCCATATACTGGTCACAGCCCTGATCAACATTTCAAGGCAAAAATCCTCCGACCCACAAACCATCCACTCGTCCCACTTCAAAAGGTTCACAAAACCGAGTATCTTCATGCATAAGGCCAGAGCAGTTGACTGGGACTCAAGAAAAGTCCTGACCATGTCACTTAATCATTCTGGGCCTTGGCACTGTCCTGTGCAGAAGGAGATAATCTAGGGTGCTTAGTGAAGAGAACACTGCATCTGTGGGGAGAAGAAACAGAGGCACAAGATCCGTCTTGATGCTCAGGTTTTAACTCCACTCACCAACTATAAGGGAAACAACTGTCCCAGGTGTCACCCTGGTGCTATGGATACAACAACGAAGACCACAGTCCCTGCCTGATGAAGCTTAGGGCCCAGCAGCTATGTGGCTTTTTAAATAAATGATCTAAAATGAAGTTCTTTAATCTCCTTGGGCTTGGGGGCATCTGTCCAATGGGGGATAAAACAATCAAACAGCTTGCTGCAAGAGCTATCAAGTGCAAATAAAACCAAAGCATGAGGGGCACCTGGGTGGCTCAGTTGGTTGAGCGTCCGACTTCGACTCAGGTCATGATCTCGCGGTCCGGGAGTTCCAGCCCCGCGTCGGGCTCTGTGCTGACAGCTCGGAGCCTGGAGCCTGCTTCGGATTCTCTGTCTCCCTCTCTCTCTGCCCCTCCCCCGCTCATGCTCTGTCTCTCTCACTTTCAAAAATGAATAAATGTTAAAAAAAAAAAAAAGTTAAATAAATAAAACGAAAGTATGAATGAAGTACCAGCCCGAAATGGCCGTTACCTTATTTCTCAAGGATTTCTCATACCTGAGCCAGTTCCTGCTTCCCAGAATGCAGATGCGTAAGAGAACTCTAAAGATTGGGCTGTGGTTTGTGGAAGAACCACCTCCATGAAGAGAAGGGAGTAAAAAGAGCAACGTACAACTATTTCTTTCCTAACCAACTGCTAAGACAGTTTTGCTTCCAAACTCACTCAGCAGAATGGGCTCTAGGAGACATTAACATGTTTCCCAAGTTGTTTCCAACGGTTTTACAACTGGGAGAAAGGAAATGTGACGCTCATCTCTTTACAATCATAGATATTTGCAGCAACCCTATGTACGGCCCTTGAATGTGCACACAGACCTCCCTCCCTCTGACGGGAGACTTGGGGTCAGACGGTGCTGTGATGCTCTCCCTGACCCGGTCAGTTCCTGAATTACTCTGACCTCTCTGAATAGAAGACAGATGCTGATGTTGGTCTCTGGAAAATGTATCTTAATAACATGGAGAAAACATCCCGTCTAGGATAAGATGTCTTATAATCACCATAGACACACACAGGGATTTCTAAGGGAAAGTCATTCATGACTCCGGCTCAATACCTTTCTGCCGCTGCCTCTCCCCCGCCGCGCATGAGCGCATGCGCACACCCCAATCTTGCTGGAGGACGTGCTTCCTGCTGGAGCAGACCCCGCTTGCCCCTTACTGTTGTCCCAACGCTTTAGCTCCCACATTTCAGTACTTTTTTTTTTTTAATGTTTATTTATTTCTGAAAGAGCACGCGTGAGCAGGGGAGGGGCGGGGGGTGGGGGGGTGGGGACAGAGGATCCGAAATGAGCTCTGAGCTGATAGCGGTGAGCTGGAGGCGGGTCTTGAACTCACCATCCATGAGACCGTGACCGGAACCAAGCCGGGCACTCAACCGACTGAGCCACCCAGGTGCCCCCAGGGTATGTTTTTTGGATGAACACATAACATACACTGAAACACACCATTCCAGGCTTCAAGGATGTCTTCTTGGAGCTGAGTAGGCTCTCACTTTAATCTAGCGTCTGCTGCTAAAGGTTCTATGTGTGGTTTCTCACTCCATCGGGCGTGGTTTGCTGATGTGTTATAGAGCCATTCCGGGTAGAAGTTAGCCCAAAAGGACTCTGCGAGTCCCCCTTCCGACTGCCAAAGCATTGTGTTTCTACCTTATACACGGAACAGGTCAGTCTAACCAGACTTTAAAAGGCAGTTCTTGGGCAAAACTGTGTATTGTGTGGAAGGATAGGAGGGCAATCTCAAAAGAAAGAGCTCTGCTTCCTATTCTGAAAGCAAAAGAAATGCCATGTCTTTGTTCTCTGCAAATCCTATGAGGTCAACTAGACCTTCACAATCTTCCCCAAGGTCGTTTTCTAATTATTTGTGTTCATTGGCCAACATTTCTCAAAATATTAAAGACCACCACCTCAAAAAAATCATGCTATACACCAAAAAGGATCCACATTAAGAGTACAAAAAGACTATAAAAAATAATTTTGCAGGAGAAGACAAAATATTGCCTTCCTTGCTCTTTCTGTGAGTTTCCTACTATATGTAAATGGGGACAAAACCACATCTGTGATACCTATAACTTAACTAGAATAACTTAACTAGAGTGACAATACTGCCTTACAGCAGGTAGTGCATAAAACTATCTTTTAGAACCTAAACCAGGGGTGCCTGGGTGGCTCAGTTAGTTAAGGTCCAACTTCGGCTCAGGTCATGATCTCGTGGTTTGTGAGTTCGAGCCCTGCATCAGGCTCCGTGCTGACAGCTCAGAGCCTGGAGCCTGTTTCCGATTCTGTGTCTCCCTCTCTCTCTCCTCCTGGCTCACGCTCTGTCTCTCTCTCAAAAATAAACATTAAACAAAAAAAGAAAGAAAGAAACTAATCAACTCAGAGCAGAGGCAGAATATGGGCCCCCAAGCTTCTCAATCAGATGGCTGCCAGAAAGGAGTCCTCTAGTATGGAAATGAGAGACCAGGCAAGACATATTTGGAGGGAAATGCCATTAAGCCATGACATCATTGACTAAACTGTTACTTCTTGAATAATACTGAGAGAGAAATGAGAAAAGTGAGAAATGTGTTTTTTAGACTGGATGCACTTCAGTAAGAGTTACATGATGGCTGTCTCAGAGAGCCTGTGTTTAGTGGATACAGATTTTAACTTCTAAAAGCTCTGACTGAAGTCTTTTGCTATAGGTCTGTGCACCATCATAGGGGCCGGACAGACAATGCCAAGCTACTGGACCCGGACATCAGGCAAATACACCTTGAACCAGGCAGGCTGTGCCATTACACTCGAGTGATCCTAACCATAAGAAATGAGGAAAGTGCACTAATGTCCCAAGAGGGATTTACATTGAGACTCCTCACAGTAACACTGCAGCAGTAACAAGAAAATCTTAAAAGGAACCAGAGGGAGAAGTCATATTACTGACAGGGAATAACAATATGCTAACAGTTACCAATAGACACCCAAAAATAGATACCAAAAAATAATGGAATTTTACCTATAGAAGTACTGAGACAAGATCAACTGTTAACCTAAGATTCTCTACCAAAATAAATTATTATTTCAGAATAGAGGCAAAATAATGCTATTAAAAAAATTTTTTTTAACGTTTATTTATTTTTGAGAGAGCAAGACAGAGCGCGAACGAGGGAGGGGCAGAGAGAGAGGGAGACACAGAATCCAAAGCAGGCTCCAGGCTCTGAGCTGTCAGCACGGAGCCCGATGCGGGGCTTGAACTCACGAACCATGACCTGAACTGTTGTTGGACACTTAACCAGCTGAGCCACCCAGGCACCCCCCCCCCCTTTTTTTTTTTAGAAATACAAAGGTTTCTCTTAGAAATGATCTACTTATGCTTGATGAAATAACACTAAAAGATGCAGTCTAGCAAGAGGGAAACAGAACCCAGAAAGCAACTCAAGTTGGTAAATGTAGATCTAAATGGTGAATCAATATCAGTACTTAAAAGAAAAACAAATGGAAAGTTAAGACTGGGGGTGGGAGGGTGGGGAGAGTGACCCTAAATGTCAGCAAGTCACGATGTCAGAAGGAACTTCTCTCCTTTAGGAGAACAGTAAATACACTTTAAGAACGTTTAGGGGTGCCTGGGTGGCTCAGTCAGTTGAGCGTCCAACTTCAGCTCAAGTCACGATCTCACAGTTCGTGAGTTCAAGCCCCGCGTCGGGTTCTGTGCTGATAGCTCGGAGCCTAGAGTCTGCTTCAGATTCTGTGTCTCCCTCTCTCTCTGCCCCTCCACCACTCATGCTCTGTCTCTCTGTCTCAAAAATAAATAAACATTAACAAATTAAAAACGTTCATTACAATTTCCAAGGCAATCAGTAAAGGAACAGAGAAAAGATGTAACTTCCAAACCCACAGAGGGAATGAAAAACAAGTCCAAGGTTTTTGACAGAAAGCAGGAAGGTGTTAAAAAAAAAAAAAGTAAAAACATGGTAGCAGGAAATGTGAAACAGGACAGTAGAATTAAGTCCAGCTATAAGTACAATCACAATACTCTAAATGGAATAAATGCACCTCATTAAAACAACAGACACAGTTGTTGAAAACATGACTTGGAAAAGCTGAAAACGAGAGAAAATTACACCAGCGAAAAATACCTAAAAGAAAGCTGATGTAGCAATACTGATATCACACAAATTGGAATATAAAGCAAAGGCATGAGCAGGGATGAATAATATATTTCATAATAGGAAAAGAACAATCTACCAAGTCATAATAGTCATGAATTTTTATGCATCTAATAATAAAGCAGAGACCACTTCCCCCAAAGTCACCTTCTTTATTTTACTTAAATGGCCCCCAAAAGCAACAGACAAGAAAGCCAGCCCACTGGTCAGAGGGCCCACTGGTCGGATGGGCCATGTCCCGGATTTAGCAGCAGTTTCTAACCTGCAGGTGGTGATGGAGCCCTGAGTGGTCCTGATTCTCGGGCAGTTCTCAAGGCGTCAAGGGCCGTTTTCCTCCTCAGTGTGTTACGGGACTCAAATCCAATCAATTTCTTCAGAGCTTAGAGGATGACGAAGGGGATTCAAATTCAGGGAGACACCCCCAAGGCCAGCTGCCCTGAGTTAGGCACCTGGGTGGTGTCTTCAATGACTTCTGCTCAATTCACCTGCTGTCAATTAAGTTCTGAAGACAGCTCCCCTGTCAGCCAGCTCAGGCCACCAGGGCCATCGCGTCTGCCTCACGCTGCCGGGCACCTTTCTTTGTCCATGCTCCAGAAGCCGTCTAAATCAGCCGCAGTCTTTTTTTTTTTTTTAAGTTTATTTATTTATTTTGAGGGGAGAGGGGCAGAGAGAGAGAGAGAGAGAGAGAGAGAGAGAATCCCAAGCAGGCTTTTTGCTGTCAGTGCAGAGCCTGACATGGGGCTCAAACCCATGAACCGTGAGATCATGATCTGAGCCAAAGTCAGATGCTTAACCAACCGAGCCATCCAGGTGCCCCCTAAACCTGCCGCAGTCTTTAAATACAGGCAGAAATGACATTACTATAGGCCACTTCTTACTGCTTTCTTGAAACATAACCTTAAAACTCATTAACTTTAAACTTCCCTGTCTGTTTAAACTCTTTACTACTGAATGTCAAAACAAAGCCTAGTGCAAGAACTAAACAAAACTCTTTATAATGAATGCCAACTACCTTACTAAGTTTAGTTTCATCTCTTTGTTGTTTTTAAGAAAGTAAAGGAGAAACTTGTGTGTGAACGTCTGGCCTCCCAAGACTTTTCTGCCTTGCCAGAGAGAATATGAAGGGCAGTATTCAGTACAGGTCATAGGACTATTCTAAAAAGGTGCTAAAAGAAAGTCTTCCTTGGGGCACCCGGGCGGCTCAGTCAGTTAAGCGTCCAACTTTGGCTCAGGTCATGATCTCACCGTTCGTGGGTTCAAGCCCCGCATCGGGCTCTCTGCTGACAGCTTAGAGCCTGGAGCCTACCTCAAATTCTGTGTCTCCCTCTCTCTCTGCTCCTCCCCCGCTCATCCTCTGTCTCTCTCTCTGTCCTTCAAAAAAAAAAAAAAGAAAAAAAATTTTTTTAAAGAAAGAAAGTCTTCCTTAGTCTTACAGGAATGTTTTTAAATCCCCCTTCATGTTTCTTTAGGTACCTAACTCAAGTGGAAAGTAATTTGGGCACGAGACATAATAGTGCTTATCCAAGGGAATTAAAAAATATATATGTGGGGGCGCCTGGGTGGCTCAGTCGGTTAAGCGTCTGACTTCAGCTCAGGTCATGAACTCACGGTTCGTGAGTTCAAGCCCCGCGTCGGCTCTGTGCTGACAGCTCAGAGCCTGGAGCCTGCTTCGGATTCTGTGTCTCTCTCTCTCTGTTCCTCTCCTACTTGCACTCTCTTCCTCTCTCAAAATTAATAAAGATAAAAAAATTTTTAAAAATATGTACCTTCCATATTCTACTGATTTTAAGATACACATTTTAGCATTTTAACATCTCCGAACTCAGGTTTCATGCTTTGATCTATGGCATGCAATGTCTTAATTTAAGTGGCAGCATGTTTTATTTGCTTTTAATGTTACACGTTTTCATCAATGACGGTGGCATGTGGTTTGTCAATGGAAATGGCTATTCCCAGACTGATTCTGTGACACAGGGTTAAAAAGTGAGGTGGATTCCATCCTTTATCTTCTTTCTTTATTTTGCATGTACAGAGCCTTAAGATGTAACAGTGGGCATGTTTCTGCGTTTCCCACACAAGCCCCCACTTCTCTTCTGGAAAGGGAAAGGCGTTTTGATTAAAAAAAAAAAAGTATTTGCTCTGTCTCTTATAAAGTCAATGTTACCCTTTGGTGTGAGGTCGGGTCTGCCATTTACAAGTTGTGTGACCTTGTAAATTACTTAACAAGTAATTTACTTAAAACATCACAAGTTACTTAACATCACTGAGGCTCCATTTTCCCCAGTGAAAATGGGTCTGCCCCGCCCACGCACAGTTTGCACAGTTCACCGGTTAAGGTCAGAAGGAGGTAAGGTTCTCGGAGCACCGAGCGCTCTGTCTGGCACCCAGGCAACCCAGGGCTGGGAGAGGTCCTCTCATCTGTCCTGTTGCAGAGGCTCTATACGCCAGCTTCTCCCCACTGCCTGAAGCAGAGTGAGCTCCCCGGGGCTAGCAAACCCCCCTTCACCTCTTCCTGCCATCTCCTGCCAACATGTTCTAACACCCGCCAGGGCAGGTGAATAAAACAAAATCCCAGCACTGAAGTGGCTTGGTTTCAGAGGCCCAGGCGAGGCTCAGAGGCTGATGGGAGGCCGGCAGGAGGAAGGGAGAGAGAAACTGAGATAGGAACACAGCCGCATTCTAATGAGGGCTGCAGTCCCAGCGCCGCCCTGGAGTAACAGAGCCACACGCAATCAGCACAACCTGAGGCACTCGAAAGGGGTGCTCTCTGGGTGAGTGAAAGGAGAACACGATAGAAGAGGGGAAAAAGCCACACCGGGGGTGGCGAGAGGGGCAGGTTAAAACAAACCGCAGACAGACTAAGGCCACGGTCACGCACGCGCTAGAATCTGGCCTCCGACCTGTTTTAGGAAAACTGTAATTAATGGACAGGAAGCCACACGGTCACTGCCCTTTACAACTTCTGCGGTCACAAACATACAGCGTGAGGCTGTGAGTTGGCTACCTCACTAGAGCAATTACACGCTGTAGCTCAACTGTCCGGGGCCCCAGGTTTGATGGAAAGAGGTCGCTGCAAGGCCTCATCTTCTCAAAATGCCTCTTCTGGAAAGCTCTTACTTTACCCTTCTGAACCTTCCAACCCGCAGCACCTCTCCTCTGTGGGAAATAATTAGCCGTGATTACGGAGATGCTTCAGACACACCATGGTAATGACCACGGCGGATCTCAAAATCACCCGGGAAATTTTAAAAAACACGGATGCCTGGGTCTCACTCCCAGAGGTGGTGATGTAACTGGCCTGGGTGTCGCCTGGGCATCAGGATTCTTAAAAGCCCCCCAGGGATTCTGCTGTGCAGCCAGGGTGGGGCGTCACGGGGATAAAGAGTTCGGCCTCTGCACACACTGGTGAAAGGGACCTTTCACTACCTAATAAAAGCAGTGGTGCAAGACGTACCTTGTCAGAACCTGCCCTGAGCACTGCTGCTCTCTAATCCTCCTGCAAAGAAAAGACCCACATGTCTACATGATCATTTCAAAGGGCACCTCTGAAGAGGTCTTGCAAGCAGTAGAGAGCAAAGGCAGATACGCAATGCCCACCTCCGACCCTTCTCTTCACAGAGTTAGAAAACACAGGCCAGCCCGCCCTCCAGAAAACAGAGGAGTTAACCGAGCTCTGGACTTCTAGGACTTGAAGCCAGATAGAGGAAGAAGAGAGACAAGAGAGCTTTCCTAAGGTGCTAGAACAAAACTTGTACAGCCCCCTCCCAATCCTGCCGAACAAATCCTTCTTTTAGGGGAAAGCACCTGATACTGTGGTAATGGCCAAATGTATCCACATCATGATTACTCACCGGGGTCAATCACGACTCTTCCTCTGAAGCTCCCGGGGAGGAGGCGGGAGGGGGGAGTTGGAGGGAGAGGTGTCCTGCTTAGTTTTTCATTTGCTTATCTCTCTAGGTAGTGCTCCACTGGGGGAGATTTTGGCCCCCCTCCTAAGGGCATTTGGCAATGCCCGTAGACATTGTCACAAATGGGGGAGGGGCTGTTCCTTGCGTCGAGTAGAGAGAGGCCAGGAATGCTGTGAATCATCTTGCAATGCACAGGCCAGTGCCCCACTACAAAGAATTACCCGACCCAGAATGTCCATAGTACTGAGGCTTAAGAAACCCGAGTGATTTCAATGTGTGGGCCTTCTACGATGGTTGTTTGACATCTGGGTCGCATCACTTAGGTGACCCCATGAGTAATCTCGCTTAAAAATAAATCCAAACCCAAACCAAAAATCTTAACACAAGGAAACCCTGGGAAACAAACATAAAACTCCCAGCGTTGCTTCAAAATCGAAAAGCAAAAGAGTGGCCTGGCCCAGCCCCTACATGGGATGGGTTAGCCAGTGGGAAAACTGTCTTCAGTTGACAAAAGAGAACCTTCCGCAAATAGGAGTATTTAAAGCTCTTGATCGTCAAAAGTGTTTTAAACACACACATTAGACCAAAACAGAAAGGCGACTGTTGCATACAATGACATCATCTTTAAATCCTACTTTTCTTATGATTTACAAATATAATAAATGGAAGATTCTCAGAAATTATTTTGTTTCACTCATTTGTGAGAAAAGTTGTTATTAAGGCCCATGAATAAACACAGGCCATCAAGCATTTGGGAGCCTCTTCACATCCCTACTGTGTGGTCACTGAACCAACCACAGAGAAATGCCCGATGCCCTGACGCCCCACCACTGGCTTCCCCGAACTGCCCTCCTGCTCACTCCACACCTCTGGCCAGAGAGACGAATCCATGTGTGATGGGACAAGGGTCTACTCCAACTCTTCAGAATCAAGTACATGGGGGCACCTGGGTGGCTCAGTCCGTTAAAGTCTCTAACTCTTGATTTCGGCTCAGGTCATGATCTCACGGTCATGGGATCGAGCCTCACATCAGGCTACTCACTGGGCATGAAGCCTGCTGAGGATTTTCTCTCTCTCTCCCTCTGTCCCTCTCCCCCAGTCGTTCTCTCTCAGAGAGAAAGAGAGAAAAGGAATAAACACAAATATGCTTGATATAAATAAACATTGCTTTGCCTGGGCAATCAGCTCCCATCAGCATCCAAAAGTGAACAGCAACCAAACTCAACTGCCAACCACCTGATGAACGCACCCCCGTTTTCTCCATGCCCTCCTTCTAGTACAATTACTGTGGGTCATGGGAAAGAGCACCTGCGACGTTGGGGGAAAAATGAGAACCCAACCATCCCAAATGAATGTTCTTTCAGTAAAAGGATGAACCAACCTGCACAAATAAACCATGAGGAAAAGTGCCCTGGGAATGGTTAGGGTCTCTCCTTTCTCTGAGGCTCATCAGAGGTCAGACGATGAGGTCAGAAATTCAAATTGAATTCTGAAAATTCAAAATGAATTCAAAATTCAAAATTCTGAAATTCAAAATGAATTCAGAAATTCACCGCTTGATCAATTGCTCAATAGCAAGACATCCTGTATGCTTGTGTAACGATACAGAAGTATACCTTGGTGTCTTTTCAATGCTGAGTAATTTTTGATTCCTAGGGGGAAGAATGAAAACTGCTTATCTGGCTCATAATCATAGCACTCAACATATGATGACTCTCACTTGAGTCAGAGAAACACCCAGAAAGTACACTCAGGAAATAGATAATACCATGCAGGATTTCTAAGCACTCCTATTTCTCTGACTTTGACTCTGCATTTGAAGACAAGTTACCTAAATTGTATCGCATCAGTGACATGGCTTCTAGCATATGTCTGACAGACTGAAGTATCAAATGTAAATTTTGAAAAGAGAAGTATTTTTTTATTTACTCCCAAAGCACACTTGATGCATTTAACATTCTAGTGAAGTCTAAAACAGAAATATGTGCTCTGTCTATATTTTGATTACTTTTGAAGACAAGCAATGTGAACACAGTGTCTATTTCACTGCAATTCACAAGTTCCAGCCTACTGTTCACACAGCAGCGGGCAGCGTGTTTCAGCGGCACACCCCGCATTATAAAAGAGTCCCGTATGCCAAGAAAGGTTCTATTGAGGGTAGGGGAGAAATAGCTGGGTCTCAGATCTCTGGGGGAAGTGACTGTGGCCTGCAGACCAAAGGCTGCTCACGCAGACAGCATCGCTGCTTCTGATGTGGCCATCCCAAAGGGGCCATCCTCTGCCTGAAAGACCATCTGAGCATTGCCCACAGTGCCTGTGGGTGACAATGCTGCAGTAACAGCTACAGAAGAGCCCACCCAGCTCACAGGGGACAGCTGGGTGTGGCAGGACCCCAGTGGTGGACACCCTGAGCCTGTCTGAATACACAGGAAGCTAACCAACAGAAGCTTTCCTCATCACTAACCAGACAGGGTGATATCATGACCCACACACAGTCACTGTCAAAATACTTGACCTAGAGTGCAATTACTGGTTTGTATTAACTATCCTGAAGTAATCATTTACAGACTCAGAAATTCCTCACCAGGAGATCTGCAAATATGGTGTGGCTCTTTCTCAAGGAGAAATAGAGATGATGAAACTTTCACTCATTCAACAAATATTTACTGAATGCTTGATAAGGGTCGGGATGTGCAGACACACATATGTATCCCATAAGGCAGAGATGTAGGTGTTCTGAAATGCCACTGAGGGACCCAACGAGACTCTCAAACTGCTAGCTGGGGCAGACATTGTACAGGGAAAGCACTTTCAAGATCTATACCGCTATGTAATCAAGGCTTTATTAGCAGAGATCAGTGGGACAGAACAGAGAACCCAGAAACAGACCTACACAGATATGTCCAACTGAGTTTTGACAAGGTGCAAAGTAATTCAGTGGAGGAAAAATAACCTTTTCAACAAATGGTGCTGGGCAATTAGACATCATAGGCACAAAAATGAGCTTCACCTAAGTTTCATGCCATATCCCAAGTGAATTCAAAATGGGGCTATGGATTTAAATTTAAATGTAAAACATAAAACCATAAAACATTCCAAAAGCTAGGAGAAAATATTCAAAACCTAGGGCTAGGCAAAGAGCATTTAGAATTGATACCATAAAAGGAAATATTTATAAATTGAACTTCATCAAAATTAAAAACGTATGCCAGGAGGGAGAAAGACCCCACTGAATGGATAAAAGGCTCAGAGTGAGAGAATATTTGCAGACCATATCTAAAATACAGAACAAACTCTGAAAACTCAACACCAGTCTAAAAAAGGAACAGTAAAATAAACAAGCAATCCAATTAGAAAATGGGCAAAAAAACATAAAGAGACTTTTCACCAAAGAGGAAATACAGATGGCAAAGGTCACGTAAAACTATGTCCAACATCATCAGCCATTAGGGAAATGCACATTAAAACCACGAGGGGCGTGCCTGGCAGGCTCAGTAGGAAGACTGTGGGAATCTTGATCTTGGGGATTCTAAGTTTGAGCCCCACATTGGGTGTACAGAAGACTTAAAAATAAAATCTTAAAAATAATAATAATAAAATAAAACCACCATGAGAGATCACCTATCAGAATGACTAAAGTAAAAAACAGTGACAACACCAAACGCGGGTGGGGATGACAAGAAACTGGAGAACTCATTCCTTGCTGGTGGCAATGTTAGATGGGACAGCCCCTCCGGAAAACAGTTTGGCACTTTCTTAAGAAAACGAAATATGCGGGACACCTGGGGGGCTCAATTAAGCCTCTGACTTCTCAGCTCATGATCTCACGGTTCATGTGTTCGAGCCCTGAAATCAAGTTCTCTGCTGTCAGCACAGAACCCACTTCAGATCCTCTGCCTCCCTCCTCTCTGCCCCTCTCCCACTCTTACACACTCTCTCTCTGAAAAATAAACATTAAAAAAAAGCAAAGGAAATATGCAAATACTGTACAACCCAGGAAATGAGCCCCCTCAGGCAATTATTCCAGAGAAATGAAGACTTATGTTCCCACAAAAACCTGCACACAAATGTTCACGATAATTTTATTCACAAAAGCCCCAAAAGAGAAACAACCTGGGTGTCCTGCATCTAGCAAACGGGTACATGCCAGAACACCTTCATATACTACCAGGCAGTGAAAGGGCACCAACAAAGGCCATGTGCAACAACCCGGATGAACCTTTGGAGAACACTGCAGAGTGAGAAAAGCCAGTCCCAAGAGGTTAATCACCAAACGATTCCATGTATGTAACAGTCTTGAAATGACAAAATTTTGGAAAGGGAGAACACAGCAGCTGCCAGGGATGACAGATGGGGGTGGGGACAGGAGAGAAGTGGGCGTGGCCCTAAATAGTCAAGGTGAGGGATCCTTGTGATGGAACTGTTCCACAGCTTGACTGAATCAGTATCGCCATCCTGGTTATGATACTAGACTAGACTTTACCACTGGAGAAAACTGGGTAAAGGATACACGGGACCCCTCTGCATTATTTCTTATAACTGCATGCGAACCTACAAGTCTCCAAACTAAAAGTTCAATTAAAAAAAAAAATACTATACTAGGGGAGCCTGGGTGGCTCAGTCAGTTAAGCGTCCGACTTCAGCTCAGGTCATGATCTCACGGTTCATGAGTTCGAGCCCCTCGATGGGCTCTGTGCTGACAGCTTGGAGTCTGGAGCCTGCTTCAGATTCTGTGTCTCCCTCTCTCTCTGCCCCTCCCCCACTCATGCTCTGTCTGTCTCTCTCTCTCAAAAATAAATAAACATTAAAAAAAAATACCATACTGGGGGTGCCTGAGTGGCTCAGTTGGTTAAGCATCCAACTTTGGCTCAGGTCATGGTCTCATCATGTGGTTTCAAGCCCCATGGCGGGTTATGTACTGACAGCTCAGAGCCTTCGAGCCTGATTCGGATTCTGTCTCTTCACTCTCTGCCTCTCCCCCGCTCACACTCTGTCTGTTTCTCCCTCTCTCTCAAAAATAAACGAGTATTAAAAAAATTTTTTAAATACTATACTAAGACCTATATGAACTATGTTTCCAATTCCATATGAAAAATGAGCTCTACCTCTGGGAGTTAGCATGACGGAAACTTTCTCCCTCTGCTTTTCAAACTTTCTCTAGCAACCATGTGATGGTTTGATCATATGAGAATGTTCAGAGGTCAGGAGTGTTGCAGGAGGCTTCAAGGAGGAGATGGCATTTCTGGGGGACTCTTAAAGATCGGGCAGCATTTCAACAGGGAGAAGAGGCATCCTGGCACAGTCCTGGGGGAAGAATGGCAGGCACCTCCAAGCTGGATGGGAGGGGGAGGGGCCTGGGGGGCTCCCATGGGAGCAAGTGGTAGGGCAGGTTGGGAGGCCTGCGCTCACTCTCTTCAAAGACAAGTTCTGCTCTCCTTCTTCCTATAATTTTCTCAGCAGAGATGAAAGAAGCAGCTTCATAAATACTTCTAAAAGTAGAAATTGATTTTATACAGAAGCCTTAATGGGTCAAAGAAAGACACGGGTGCCCTTCCTCACCAACCCACCAGAGCGGCTTTCCTCCAGCAGCTTCCCCTGAAGACCCCGGTCAAGCTGGCCCCACAAGCGCTCGCCTCCCACTCCGACCTGGGAAGCCGCCTCTTCCTTCTGGGCCTGTAGAGAAGGGAGGAGGCGGGTCTAGAGCTGAGGAAAGAGGGAGCGGGAAAGAGTTGCTGGGAGTCGGGGAGACCTGGGGTAGCGCCATTCATAACCCACCCAGACCTCGGTTTCCTCGTGTAGGTGATAGGAAGGCTGGCCCACTCATCTCCGGGATTCTTCTGGCTCCGACATTCAGTAGGCCTGAGGTCCCCAGGCCTGGCTCTGGCCACGCGTGCCTTCACACCTGATCACAAGAGAGCCGTCAAATTCAGTCACTCCTTCCACCGCCCTTCCTTTGTCCTCGCCACCATTTTCTTTTCCTCCAACGTAACAGCCACACCACGTGGAAGTAACACAGTCCTCTGCCATAAAACTTAACAAACTAACTTAACCTAAGAAATGAAAGCATTTCGAAAACTCAAACCTGGGCAAGCCCCACCTCCCCGCCGGCCCCTCCAGCACAGCGCACCAGCAAGAGGCAGCAAACGAGCCTGCCCCGTGCACGTCCTGAGGCCTGCCAAGGCCCAAACGAGACCACGCCCAAGGAAGAGAGCGTAAGGACCGCTGTCAAGTGGGTCCTTCTAGAAGATCTTAAGATGAGCCCTTCTTGATTTGGACAAGAAATGGCTCCAAGTGACCGTGAGTGGCCAGAAGAGACTGTAACGGGCTCTCCCTCTGCCTTTCCAGCAAGTGTGCGAAATCAGCCATTAGTACGATTTGTGGTTGTTGAACGGAACACACACACCCTCTTTCTTCCCAGACACCAAAACTGTTCCATTTACAGCTTAAGCACTCACAATTATTTATGCCAAATCTTCCTGCAGCTGCTGCCCTGTTCCTAATCCTCCTCAGCCTCTGAACTCTGGATTTCCCGGCCCGGTGTTTACTCCCTTGGTTGACATGGCTCTATTCTAATCCCATCCCTGCCTCCTGGTCTCATCAGAACGTGCAAACGACCATTTCCCTCCAGACTCCTGTGCAGACATTGCATGTATGAGTACACGCACGCACACAGGTACATACATTTGCACATGTGCATATGCACGCACACACACACACACACACACACACACACACACCAGACTCTACTCATGCTTTAGTGTTTGGGAAGAAGACTTAACCAGACACCCTGATTCTTCCCGCTCCCGCCATCATCCCATCTCACCTCATTATTAACTTAACAGGCCAGCTAACTGGGATATCATTCAGGGCACTGCAGTTCTCCCCGCCTCCTATTCTCCAGTTAGAGTCACCCTGCCCCCTTAACTCATGAAACCAGCAAATGGAACCAGATGCTACTTTTTTCCTTCTGAGGTGTCTTGGAGAGCCTGCCAAGCTAACACACAGAATGCCTGCCTGTATCCCACGCCCTGCCGGCCCTGCCGTCCACTGCTGACGGGGCCGGGAGCGAGGCCCTGACTGACTGCACAGCAGCTGCCAACAACTTGGTCAGTGTCCAAGGAGAGGCCCTGGCATGGGGACTCTGCCCAAAGATGCTTTACACTGGCTCACTTAAGCATATCTTTTTCTTATAAGGAGGACCATAAAGTCTGGAAACACAGATAATGTTTTATTAAACTATAGTGTAATAGCAATAAACCATTTATTATGTTTGTACACCAATGTTTCCAGACTTTTCAGCTGCCTGATAGTTTGAATGTGATGACACACAGAGAAAACTCCTCGCCCACTGGTTGAGAAGAAAGCAGAAAGACTGACTGAGTCTTTTCAGGCTGCTGTAACACAAATATTACGGACTGGGTGGCTTAAAGAACAAATCCTTATCTCTGATTCAATTCTGATGGCTGGGTAACCTAAGACTATGGTGCTGGTATGATAGGAAAGGATAGGATAAAATAGAGAGGGAAAGGTTAGGATCCGAGGTCCCTGGGTGGGGAAAAACACGTATTCTGGAACAATGCTGGGAACTTCTGACCACAGCAAAGTCCCTTGGGTGTAAGGTTACTCTTAAGACTGTAATCACGGGGCACCTGGGTGGTGCAGTCGGTTAAGCGTCCGACTTCAGCCAGGTCACGATCTCGCGGTCCGTGAGTTCGAGCCCCGAGTCAGGCTCTGGGCTGATGGCTCGGAGCCTGGAGCCTGTTTCCGATTCTGTGTCTCCCTCTCTCTGCCCCTCCCCCGTTCATGCTCTGTCTCTCTCTGTCCCAAAAATAAATAAAAAACGTTGGAAAAAAAAAAAAAAAAAGACTGAAATCACCTACCTCCCTCCCCTCAGGTTCCCCTCAGTAATTTGACTAAAGACCTAACTAAAAATAAGAAGTAGACCATAAAGTGTATGACCCACAAGGAAAGGCAGGCATGGCCATAGACCACCCCTCCTACAATGGAAATGAGCCAATCAGGAATGGATAACCCTGCACCTGGAGCCATCAAGCCAAAAAGGGTGGAACTTGAGAAGGAACAAGGGGGAAGCGGGGTGGGGACCAGAACCTTATAAAACAAAGTCCCTTGCCTGTAGTCTGCTGGCATTCACTTTCGAATGTCCCCTCTCTATAAAGAGAGCTCTCCTACTATTCTTCCTTTCTAATCTTCTACTCTAATAAACTTTTGCCTGCTGCTCATTTTGTGTCCACCTCTTCATTCTTCGAAGTGGTGAGACAACGAACCCTAGGTATTGAGGTAAAAAATCCTACAACGCTGGCAGATTGGGGTCTAGTGAGAACCCACTTCCTGGTTCACAGCCAGCCATCTTCTCACTGTGTCCTCATGTGTAGAAGAGGCAAGGGAACTCTGGGATATCTTAGATAAGGGTACTGATCTCATCTACAAGGGCTCCAACCTTCATAAATCAGTCACCTCCCAAAGGATTCACCTCCTCATTCCATCTTATTGGGAATTAGGATTTAACATATAAATTGGCAGGGGGGTAGGGACAAAAACATTCAGTCCCTGTCAGATACCTACAGAGAATACAGTAAGTAGAAGCCATGATGTAGCTGAACCCATGAGAAAAAAAAAAAAAGAAAACCAGGGCAAATGGGAACTGATGAGTAGCAAAGTGGAAGGAAATGAACCAAGAGGTCGGGACAAAAGTGCTGAGTCATTGAGCCATGAACTGGAAGACCACTGGGGTTACTTGTGGCACTTGAGAGCTGCTACTGGAAAGCTTCCGCTGAACCCTGAAGGATCACATCCTGTTTTGGCAACACAGCACACTGAACTATCACGAGCCCTTCCCCCCCAAAACAGCTAGAAATGCTAAAGAAAACATAAAAAGCAGAAATTTATAGACACTTGACTCACATATACACAAAAGGAAAATTCCCTAGTGTCAGAAATGCATAAGGGATTAGGGGGTGGAGGGCAGGAGGGACTGATGGAAGTTATCACACCCAGAAATAAGCCCTCAAAGCCAAGGGTGTAAGAAGATTCTTCAATTAATGCGCCCAGACAACCCACTGAAGTAAACTAAAAATCACTCAGTGAGGGTGAGAGCAATAAGCTTCTGCTTAGGACACTGGGTGGTGAAAAAAATAATCTCCTTTTAAGTATAAAAATCTTTAGATGTCTGCCACATACAAGTCTGATATCCATTTGACACAACGCATTTGGCACACAAGTCCACAAGTCCCAAATTAACAATTATATTTGGACCAATAATACTACTGAGGCATCTGGAAAAGACTAATGCAAAATCTCATTGGAAAGCATGTCAACAAACTTCAGGGAATTCCCACTAAGAAGAGCTCATAAAAAAAAAAAATCCACTTTAGGGGTGCCTGGGTGGCTTAGTTGGTTAAGCCTCTGACTTCAGTGCAGGACATGATCTCACAGTTTGTGGGTTTGAGCCCTGCGTTGGGCTCTGTGCTGACAGCTCAGAGCCTGGAGCCTGCTTCTGATTCTGTGTCTCCCTCTCTCTCTGCTCCTCCCATGCTCATGCTCTGTCTCTCTCTCTGTCTCTCAATAACAAAATAAAACGTTAAAAAAAAAAAATCCACTTTAAAGAGAGAAGTAGATCTGACAAACAGGGATTAGTAACATCAAGAATTTAAGACAATGGAACAAACTGAAAGAGGCTATGACTTTAAAATGTTTCAAAATTTAAAGAAGAAATAAGAGAAGATGAGGAAAAAAGAAATTTATGAAACAGAACAAGCTAAATTTTAAAAATACTAATAATGAATAGGAGACTCACTGAAATGAAAACTTAGTAGATGATGGGTCACCTGGGTGGCTCAGTCGGTTAAGCATCCGACTTTGGCTCAAGTCATGATTTCACTGTTGGTGAGTTCCAGCCCAGTGTTGGGCTCTGTGGTGACAGCTTGGAGCCTGGAGCCTGCTTCAGATTCTGTGTCTCCCTCTCTCTCTGCCCCTTCCCCACTCGTGCTCTGTCTCTGTCTCTCATAAATGAATAAAAAACATTAAAAAAATTTTTAAAAACTTAGTGGATTAATAAAACAAATTATTTTGTAAAGAAGATAATTTGTAACTTGACAAGAAATGAAAAAATTATTCAAAATATAGCACAGAGAAGTAAGAAGATCTAAAAAAACAAACAAGGACAGTTAGGCAAGATGGAATATAGAATAAGAATGATCAACAGAAGTTCCCACATGAGACTAACAGGAATTCTGGAAGTAATATAGAGAACAAAGAAGAAACACTATTGAAAATTATTCAAAGACAGAACTTTCCAGATTTCATTAAAGACATAAACAGACTGATAATGAGTATTTCATAAAATATAAAAATAAATCTAGATACATCTGATTGAAACTACAGAACACCAAACATAAAAAGAAAAGCATAAAAGTAACCAGGAAGTAAAGACAGACCATCTACAAAAATGAGAATTATCTGACAGCAGCCCTCTTGATAGCAAAATAGAGCCAGAAGATAATGAAAATACTATCTTCAAAGTGTTAAAATCCTATGCCTGACTAAATATCTTTCAAGGCTGGGGATGACATAAAAAAATTTTTAGAAGATACCATTAACCGAAAGAAAACTACTCAAGGATATGTTAATAGATCAATAAGAAGAAAAGTGAACTCGGAAGGAAGGAAGGAAGGAAGGAAGGAAGGAAGGGAGGAAGGAAGGAAGGAAGGAGTAACACTCAAAAAGCAATGATGACACAGTGGAAAATGTGTAAATAAATCTAAATAAGGATTAACTATTACATTAGCCAACTTATGGGGAAATGGTTTCAAAAAGATGAAACTATAATGATACTATAATAATAGTATGAAATATAGGAGTTGATTGAGTTGAAGCTTTTATTTAAAAAAAAAAATTTTTTTAACGTTTTATTTATTTTTGAGACAGAGAGAGACAGAGCATGAATGGAGGAGGGGCAGAGAGAGAGGGAGACACAGAATCGGAAGCAGGCTCCAGGCTCTGAGCCATCAGCCCAGAGCCCGATGCGGGGCTCAAACTCATGGACCGCGAGATCGTGACCTGAGCGGAAGTCGGACGCTTAACCGACTGAGCCACCCAGGTGCCCCGAGTTGAAGCTTTTCTAAGATGCCTACATTATTCAGGAGAAGAATGGAGGTAATGATTAGTTTTAGATGTTAAGTCAAACATGCATGTTAAATATGTAAGAGTAATTATTCAAATAATACAATGTACAAATTCTTAAGCAAGAGACATGAGAATTAAAAAAAAAATCAATCAATCAAAATCAACATTAAAAAAACAGAAAAAACAAAAAAAGGCATGGAGTTTAAGAGCATAAGATACAGTGATAAAAATAAATTCAAACACATCAGTGACCACAATAAATGTAAATGGATTAAATTCACATTTTTAAAGAAGATATTATCAGATTACATTTTTAAAAAGACAGCTATAGACCATTCACAAGAAATACATCTAAATCATAATGCCATAGAAAAATAGAAACTAATAGAAATCACCAAAAAGCTGTACTAGGCAAATACTGACCAAAAAAAATATGGTATACATGATAAAAGCAAAGTAGTCTTTATAATAAAAAAATAAAGGAATACATTAGAATAAAGAGATCATTATCAAATGATAAAGGGAACAATTCATCATCAAAAACAGTTCTAAACTTATGCATTTATATTCAAAATATGCAAGCAAAATTTGACAGATTACAAGAAGAAAACTTAAATACAAAATTATAACAGGTGATTTTAACATACTTTTTATCCTAAATAGATATATTTAGCAGACAAAACTGTAAAGGATATAAAATTTTTGAACAACGCAATTAACAAACCATCTAATAAAATTTTTCCAAATTGCAGCAATCCACTAATGGACTGTAAATTAAACTTGTAACCACCATTTAAAAAACAGAACTGAATAGAATTGAAAGTATCAAAATGGATCCCATATGGCAAAGATAAGCATTATTTTGTGAAACCTTTATGTTTGTGTTTTTGAATGATGATACAAAATGTACTACTTGCTGTGAGTTATAAAGTTTGAGTCTTCAAGCTAATGGATTTAAAGTCTTTGCCCCAAAACTGGAGCTTACCCTTTCCTCTCAAGCACTCGAGACCTATTCACAAAATCTGAACCGTTTACTAGGCACAAAAGAAATCGCAACCAAACCCAGAGAATCAATATCATATCCTGAATGGTACTGAAAGATGTCCCATGAGAGCAATCTGACTGCTAGTTAGTTCTCTGTGGCTTCATTCAACAATCCCTAGGGTGGATGACTAAAAGAGGCAAAGGCAGTCCAAAGATACAAACTTCCAGTTATAAAATAAATAAGTTATGGGATGTATTGTCCTGCAGAATGACCATAGTTAACAATACTGCATATTTGAAAATTGCTAAGAGAGTAGATCTTGGAAGTTCTCATCACAGGAAAAAAAATTTTATACATGTGTTTAGTAATGAATGTTATCACCAGTTATTTTGGTGATCACTTTGTAATATACACAAATATTGAACCATCATGTTATATACCTGAAACTAATGTCATGTTTTAGGTCAATAAACCTATACCTTATACCTCAGGTATACCTTATACCTTATACCTTGGGTATACCTTATACCTTATACCCAATAAACTTATACCTCAATAAGAAAAAAAAAAATCCTCATTGCCTGGAATGATCTAGAACATGTCCCTGTCCCTTGCAAGTGCCAACTAACTTGGCCAGTTATTACTGTGTCTAACATATAATAACATATAACAAGTATTCAAAAATTTTTGGTAGAATGAAATACTGTTCAGAGGAAGCACTTGGGCAATCTTTAAGAAGCTGAAACCAAGCTAAGATTAACTACTTTCAGCCTGTTGAGATGTTCCACCATAGAGTTGAGTACTAGAAGAAATATACTCTCCAAAAAGGCAAAAATGTTTCGGGCTTGTACAAGTGGAGGAGTATATGGGTGTTGGGTGCACAGACCATGATGTGAATAAGCACAAGGAAGCAGGAGAGCAAACTAGCTAACCAGAAGGGGCAATTCCTCATGGTTTCATATTGCCAACCCTCTTTTTTTTTCAATATATGAAATTTATTGTCAAACTGGTTTCCATACAACACCCAGTGCTCATCCCAAAAGGTGCCCTCCTCAATACCCATCACCCACCCTCCCCTCCCTCCCACCCCCCATCAACCCTGTTTGTTCTCAGTTTTGCCAACCCTCTTTAATCATCTTATCTATCAATGGAGAGAGTGACTTTTCTAGGACCCACTCTGTTAGTTCAAAAGGGACCAAAGGGCACATATTCTTCTCACCATGCTCTGCTGCCTTTTATTTCACTCCAGGGTTTACGGCAGTGGAGTGGGAAAACCAGCTGGGAGACAGGGATGGTCCCCAGCAGGAAGGGTCCTCTGTGTCACGCTAAAGAGTCACACTGTCAGATTTAAGGGAATGTAGAAGATAAAACAGAGAAGGGAGAAACTGAAGTACCTGCCTTTAATGTGTTGATTGCATAGGGTCAGCCCTTCAGTCACTTGAGAGAAGACCAACGCATGGATAGAACAGAGGGTCTAAAAATTTCCCTAAGACAGCAAAAGCAGAACAGCAGAGCCTGAAGCACAAAACAGGTGATCTCAATGTGCGCAGTAAGAGAGGTTTAAGGAGAAGTGCCATTGCTTAAGCCCGAGTGACTAACAGGACGGTGGCATCGTTAGTACAAATGGGAAAGATGGAGGAGATTCACGTGGGGATGAGGGTGGCAAGTCTGTTTCTGGATACTCTGAGTTTGAAGTGCGAGGAGCAATCCATCATGGGGAAGTCCCCCAGGCAGCTGAAAAGGCAGTCTGAAGCTTTAGAGAGAAGCCTCAGCAGCAGCCCCAGAGCAGAAGGGGCACAGAGATGAGCTATTTCATTGTTCTCTGAGGTTGAGGGAGGCGGGGGCGGGGGGAGGACACAGTCCTCTGCAACTACTTCTGTCACGTAGGGATGCGTGAAACGCACGAACTCTCCTTGCTTTTTCCAGAATGTGATTTATCCATTTACGAAATTTCGGAGGTGAGATTTACTCACCTCCGATGAGTAAAATAGTATCCTCGCCGGGGAGCAAAGCTCATGGCGTATTCTTTTCTGGCATCGGTAAAAAGAACCCATTCCTGGAGACCACAGCTGGCACTTTGCAGTACATACCTCCTCTACCACCTCTGAACCTTGGATCGCCTGGTCCCATCGTTCGCCGCCTCCAGTACAGTCTTCCGCATCTACCCTCCTCAGACTCCTGTCAGTTCTTACAGTTCGTTTAGAAGCCTGGTGGAAATATGCAGTCGTACCAGGCTGACTGCACCTTGGAGGTAAAATACCGATGGCATTCCAATCGAGCAATCTCTGTGAGTAATTTTAACCCACAGTGGAAGGGACAGGCTGGCCCTGTCACCTCCTCTGCATACATCCAGCCTGAGCCAACATCACGGTCTCTGAAGATCCTTGCCTCACCCTTGCCTGGCTTTGAACGTCAGCAATCATTTCTTCTCCCTCAGGAGCTATTTGTGACCTGATGCCAAGTCCTAGGCAAATCCACTGACGTGTGCAAGAGCAGCTTTGTTTGCTTTAAATATATTTATTTCCTCATTTATGGGTATATGTAACTTATATACTTATAGGTAAGCATACACACATGTAAAATTTATAAAATACATTCCTAAGATATTTTCTATACCCTCAAGGTAAGGCTCAAACTGGAAATTTTGGGAAAAGAAACCATTATGGCAAACCTTCTGGCAAACTTAGGTCAAAGGAGAAAGAAAGGGGGTGCCTGGGTGACTCAGTCAGCTGAGCATCTGCCTCTTGGACTCTCGATTTCAGCTCAGGTCATTATCTCATGGTTTGTGGGATCAAGTCCGTCATCAGGCTCTGCACCGACAGCGTGGAGTTTGCTTGGGATTCTCTCTCTCTCTCTCTCTCTCTCTCTCTCTGTCCCCTTCTACCCCTCCGCTGCTCACATGTGCACTCTCTCTCAAAAATAAATAAACTTGAAAAAAAAGAAAAAGTAGAAAGAAAGAAGTAAATTACTAGTAGAGGTAAAAAGACCCACAAGGAGAGGAGAAATTCCCCCAGTCACAGGGGTAAGTGTATGTGAAAGTTAAGGAGCAAGGGTTACCCATGAAGAAAGAACATTCTCAGACTCTACCTCCTCCGCTGGGAAGCTCACTGTGTCCCTAGGCAAGCTGTGGTCACCACAGCTCCACGTTTTTGCCCTTCATTCACTCCCCCACCCTGTGATTCCCTGATGCCACCACCGCCTAAGTGCCAGGCACTGTTCTAGGCACAGGGACCCAGTGAACTACCCAGACAAATCCTCTTCCCACACAGCTTAAGTTCTGGAGGCACATTAGTGAAGGCAACAAAGAAATAAAACCTGTGGCATTTTCAGACAAGTGCTGACAACATACAAGTAATTGACCAAAATCCATAATGTGTCAGATGGGAAGACGGATCAGGACGGCCAGGGTGGAGGCAGGGGCAACTTGAATATGCAAGTGTGGAGGGGAAGGTGGCTGAGGTGAGATGTCAGCAGAGACCTCAAGGTGAGGGACTGAGTCCCAGGGGTATGGATCCCTGGAAAAAGAATGTTGGCTACCATCCCTCACTCCCAGACTCAAGGAACAGCAGGGCACCTGACTGGCTGTGAGGGGATGGGGGTGGGGAAGTAGAAATATCCACATGTCAAGTTGAACCGTAAACATCTCGGTAACAGAGGCTGTGCTGCCATAATCCTAGCTGCATCCCCAGGGCCTGGTACAGAGACTGAATTAAGTGTGGGCAGACGCATGCCTGGATGGATGAGGAATGATTTTGTGGACTTCCTTATAATGGAAGCCAACAACAAAACAGGATTTGCAGTACTGTATGCAAAGGAAATACACACACACACACACACACACACACACACACACACTCATTTTCTAGATCGCTGTGCGAGAATACATTCACTCCCTAAAATAAAAAGAAAAGAAAAACCTATATTTAAATCATATTGGCTGAATAATAGCTATAGGGGGCATACGCCTATTATCTGTTTACATAGGTTTAGTAGAGAACCATAACATATTTTCCAGCTCATTGGAAAAGAAGACTCAAGAAAAAAGCTACTGCTTAATTTTGTATTCTAGTAATAATATACTCCATTTGGGCCCATAAGAGGAATTAATGGCCAGCTCATCTGAATGGAAATTATAAAAAAAAAAAAATAGCTTTAGACCACGGTTCACCAAGTCTTTTCTGTAGCGGGCCAGACAGCAAATATTTCAGGCTTTGCAAACAACATACTGTCTTTGTCACAGTCTTCCCTGCTTTGTTGGGTTTATTTTTGTGTGGTTGTTGTTGTTTTATAAGGCTATGAAAAATGTAAAAACCATTCTTAGTTTCTGGGCCATACTAATAAACCATAGTTCACCAAATGGGACACCTGGAGTCCCAAAACCCCCAACAGTTAAACCCAAGAAAGAAATCCCCATACATTTTGGGATTACCTCTTTCAGTCTCTCCAGCTCATTTTGGAGGGCCTGCTTGGATATTTCCACTTCAATCATCTGCTGTCGGAGACTTTCGTTTTCATCTTCAGCTTTCGCACGCTTTTCCTCCACGGTTTCAAGTTCGTGGTGCAATCTAACAGATACATCTTTGGCTACCTGTATCAACCAACAGAGATAGTCATCAGAATGGGAAGCTTTCTGCGTGCTAAAGGTACATTCGAACAACTTTTGAGGCAGAATCATTAAGTGATATGATATCACAGTAAAGGGCAAAGACCCTGGCAATATTAACAAGGAGGAGGTATTAGTTTCAAACATGAAATCCACATTATGAGCAAGGATACAACCTTTTCATCTGGATTAAAAGGCTACTGTGAATAGCCCTACCTCCTTACAGAGTATCACCAAGAATGCCAGTTCTGCCCAGGCACACATGCTTTAATGATACATTAGAAACAATAATAACAATAACAATAATCAACCAACCAACCAATCAATCAATAGTTCTGTTCCCTAAGATAATACTAAACCCTCCTGCTTTAAAAAAAAAAAAATCAAAATAATCCTGTAAAATGATACGGTCAAGTTTTAAATTGTCTACAGTAGTAAAATATCTGAATGTTAGAAGCAGTTAAATATTTTTAACCTTCTAAAAGGAAACAAGGAAAGATTTTGCAAAAGAAATATAAATCACCCTTACATCCCACTGAATGACATTTTGCTAGGGGTTTATAGATTTGATAGAATTACAAAGATTCTTTTCCTGTTATCATAATGAAAGGCGAAATGAGATTTCATAAGTGCTCCCATAATGAGGAGGACATTATGCATTATTCACCTCTTGATAAATGATTTGATAATCACGGCACAGGAGAAGCCACGCTACCCATGGAGAGAGCAAATGGTAGAAAGTCTGGAATTTCTTCACCTCATTCCCACTTCTGCCAGTGCTTCTCAAAAACACCTTAGACAATTAGCTTTAGACGATTAGTTATGATCCTCTCTCTCCTTCGGTGAAATCAAACCTCTACACCTGGGTTATGGTCATTTCAGGTTTCTGCATTCTAGAAACTTAAGTAACAATAAAAATGTTAAGTGATTATAGTCAACCTTTATGAGTGGCCTTTGACCATCACTGAATTGATAATCAATAGATTTTTTAAATATTCCAAATTTTAAGAAGGCGTTTCTGTATAATTCTACACAACTGTCAGGCTAAGCGGCGGATATCAATTCTTTCATTTTTTTTTTTTAATTGTAGATCCCTTACTATGACTTCTTTCCCTTACGTTTTGAGATTCCAGTTCATATGGCAGGTTTAAATCTTGGCCTGTCAAAGCCATATGACTACACATACCCTATAAGCCATAAGGGGAAGGAAGAATGTTTATGCTGGAATCTGTTGAGAGAGCAACACCACCGGAACATCAGGACCCTGTGTGAGTGGGGCCGAGGGCTGCAGTCTCAGATCTGTGATCCCGCCCCTCCCCTACCCCTGCAGCCCTTTCTGGGAATAAGCCGCCCTTCAACCCTGATCAGCTCACTCACCTTTAAATCCTGCTCCAGACTCCGGATGAGCTCGCCATCCACCTGACCAGTCTCAGCCACTTTCAGACTCTTCTGCTCTGCTTTCCTGAGGCGGTACTGCAGGATTCGGCAGTTTTTATTAGCACGGTCCAGCTCTCGCCGAAGCTCCTGCAGCTGGTAAACATCTTCCTCTAGGTAACTGTCTCTCATCTCTTCCATCTCAGCACGGAGTTCGTCCAATTCATCCTACACAAGCCAGATGGAGTTGACTCATAAGCCACCAGAAAAAGGATGGTGTCTCCTGCGTCCCCTGCTCAGCAATACTAAATATTAACCACCTGTACACTCACCCACCGGCTTATGGCCACACCTGTGTGACAGGACCTCTGGAAATGGTCACACAAGACAATATCCTCAGATGTCTATTCAAATCTCATGGATCCAGAAGCTAAAAACCAGGATGGATTATTCACTGCAGCCTGCCAGCCTTTATTCCCCTCCTCATATTTTCTTACATAATCAGAATCATAAATGAAATCGGCTCTGCAGATAACTAAACCTTTAGATTCACACCAAACATTGACCTAAACTTGTACGTTTAAGACACAATCTAGGTGTCAAGAGGAGTTGGACAGAGCCCGCCTTCAAAGGACATAAACTTTAGTGGGGTCGTAAAACGGAAATGCCCTGGAATTATAACATACCTGCAAATGTCTCTAAAAACTCTGTACCACCATACAAATCTCAGCACTGACTATGTGACTCAATTTCAAAGATACAACCTTTTGCATGATGTCAAATACACGCTGGGGTGGTGTTTTTCCATCCACCTGGGCTTTATTTCCTATCTCCACTTGATTCTGGCACCAGCATGAAGACGCCAGGACGTTCAGGACCTTCAGCATGAAGGTTCAGGAGAAACCCAGGAGTGGTTTCTGGCCCTCCTCTTTCCCTCCCATTCCACAGTCATTCCCGTGCTCTCAGTCCAACACAGCCACAAACCTGCAGGGCGCTCTCTTACCTGTGATGGCTGCATACCACTGCTAGTCCCTGCCTTCATCCCTCCCAAGGGAGCAGCTGCACACATAGACAAGTTGTGCGGGGCTCCCTGCCTCCCCTTTAGCCCATTCTCCACCCGGAGTTATCCTCTACTACGGAACTCAGACCATACCCCTCAAAGCCCCCAGGGGGATTCCCGCTGCGCTGAGAAATGTCCTCCCCAAGGCCTCTGAGCTGCCTCCTTCTTCCCTGCCACACTGCTGGTCTCATAGGGCCAGGACTCCTGGCCCTCTCTGTTCCTCCCCAGCTTTTACAGAGCTCACTATCACATAAGCCAGAAGGTGCACACACAGTGCCTTCCCTGACCACCCATCCCCACCAGGTCTCTAATCCCTTGCCTTCCCTATTTTCTCTCCATCTCTTACCACCACTGGCTAAAAGTTATTTGTGCTTCTTCCTATTCCTGTCTGTCGCCCATACTGAAATGTAAGCTCTGGGAGGGCAGACCCCTTGTGTGTCTGTTCCTCTGCATTCACAGCGCCCAGAGTAGTGTGAGCCACGCAGCAGGCCTTCAATAAGTATTTGTGGGAAGAATACACATAAACATCGGTCAATACCTACAAAGACCAAATCGTAAAGATGACCAAAATCTAACTTAAATGCACCCTTGCGTCGTTCCAGTCTTGTAACCGAATCACGAAAAATTTTTCCCAGACCCACAGATGTAGCTGCAATATGCGAGACAGAAATTCTATTGAAATATTACAAAAGATTTTAACGAGGAGTAATTTGGAGGGTGGGAGATTAAGAAAAACACTCTAGGAATTTTCTTGATTAGTTTGGTAACTGATGGTTTAAATGCCTCCAGACTAGGATACACTCAGTCCTTCCCATTTGTTTTGTTCAATTAACACTGAGGGTCAAGGAAAAAAACTCTCCGTGACACAGACACCTTAAGTTGTCAGGTCTTGTCCTACTATTCAGTTTGTTTCTGGATTCTCTCTACCCTCGCTAATCCTGCATTTGTTCTTAAAAGCACAGATTTACTTATAATAAAGAACAAGAGTTTCCCAACATCAAAGCCTCAGGTAGACAAGAAATTGACCAGAAGGGAATCTCCTGAAGAGTAATTTATCCTGGAAAAGATTAAGTGTAAGTGTAACAAATAAATTGGGAATCTGTATGGAAAAACACAAATTGGCACAGACGGGGTAAAGACAGCTGTCCAGGCAACCTCGATCATACGAAGCCGTCTACTGGAAGGAGCACAGGTGTGGTATCTCATACCCGCAAACCTCAGTCTATAGATTCTCCCTAATCTGCCCACACTACCCTAACTAAGACAATGACTTACTCAACTGACTATGACTCCAAATGGAGCTTGTCTGAATGGGCTACCAAGAAGAACGGATGTTAAAGAAGAAAGCTTTGCCACTTCCCAGTGGTCACATGAATAAAATGTCTTTTCTTCTCTGCTTCTGAGTGTTCTTACAAAATTTCTATAGCAACAGTCACAACCCCACTAAAAACATAGGATGCTCTAGTGTGCCTTAAAAAAGGTAAATATTAACATTGAAAATGTTGTGAAGTATAAGCAAGTTTTTTTTTTTTTTTTATGTTCTTTTTTCCTTCATGGAGATCTCTTCCCGTAAGTCTCGTTCCTCGTCAGAAAATTTGCTGGGACTAGGAGCTCATGGACCAAGCATGGAAGCCAGTCAGTTGATCTACATATATGAACGGAATGGACAGGCTGGGCTCCTCGGGGAACTGGAGAACACAGGTCTTTAGGGAAGGTCCTTGCCAACCTCTAGCAAAGAAGTTGGCAGACTGACGCCCAATCCCTACGCTGAGGCTGTGATGCCGCTGTGTGGGAGCCTTGCCCTTGACCCGACCCATGCTAGGGGAGACCAACTGCAGACTGCAAGCTTTAAAACAGGCCTTATGGATGTCAATCTTCTAGTAAAGATTAGGTGACTGGTCCTGAATCTTCAAAATCAAGGTCAAGTTTTCCTCAGGTTTCACCATGTATATGATAAATCTGACTTTCAGAAAGAGCCTATTCTCCACACTTGTATCTGAGTACAGTTAAAAGGAAATTGTTTTTTCCTTTTGGGTAACTAGTAAAAAAACAGTTCAAGATAAGCAATAATCACAACATGTACATGCATGCATACAAATATTCAGTAACTGTGGCCATTCTGTTCATGGAAGGAAGTGTCTGTGATCATGTTTCCTTCTAGAAAGCTTATGTATAAAAGCCAAAGTCATTAATGCCTGGAATTACCTGTTACTCAAACAAAAGTGTTCAAAGTGTGATACAGCCATAAGAAAACATAAGATACAACTTCCAGGGATAAAAATGTTCTCTAGTCTTCAAATTTTGTACCGGAGAGGACCCTCATCGACCCTAATATCAAATGCTGGATGTCACATAGATGTGTAAACAACCACTACAAGCTAAAACAAACAAACAAACAAACAAACAAACAAACAGTATTTAGGGGCTAGATGAACCCACACCTCCAAATCATTCATTACTCCAGATGTAAACAGCTAACGTTTTTTGGCATAAATAATCACCAACATTAGTTGCACTGAAAAGAAAATTAGGGAGAGACCATAATTGCATGTATTTGAATCATTGCTTTTATAACTCATATGTTATCTAAATAAATATTTGTAGAACATAAGACATCCTTTTTTCAGTATTTTCCCTTCATTACTAAACCTGCCAGGAACATATTACCCCATTTCATAGACAAGGAGAGCAAACTCATGCTGGTAAATCTGTCCAAAGCCTCATAGCTAACAAATAGAAGCTAGACTGCAAGCCCACATGCTCTTTCCAGTAAATACTATAAATTATTTGCAACAACCGGGACAAATGGAACAATAATACGCTTTAAGTCATACTTTAAAAAACCTGCCATAGATGTGAAATAATAAAGCAAACTAACATTTTTAGATCTTAACAATTGTCAATGTGTGAGTATATCCATTATCTCAATTGGTCCTCAAAAAAAAAAAAAAAGAAAGAAAAAAACACTGCAATGTGCAGCAAAGATATTAATACTCCCATTTTAAAAATGAGGAAATTGAGATTCTAAACATTTAAATGGCTTTTCAACACTAGTCTATTGCAGAGATGGGACCAAGGCCAGTGTTTCAACTCTTTTCACAGCGCCTTGAAAAAAAAGCAGTTTTCAGGTTCAGTGAAAAGAAGTTACAAGAAAAGCAAATTATAAACCATGTAAGCTGGCAGCAGACATTTGAAAAGCAAAAACTGTGATTATTCAGATTAGGGTCATGATGGATAGTGATTTTCAAGCTACCATTACATTAATTTTCTGACAGCATGCCCTAATTTAGAATACATTGTATTACAGAACCTTAAAAATGTCTGCCATTTAAATGTTTAAGAAAACCAAATCAAGCAGAACATATAATGTTTCTGGCAAATATAATTTAGACAGAGTAAGTAAAAGTAGAAAATTGCTGTTGTTTTTTTATATACAGAAACTAAGAAAAAACTTGCCCTTAATCAAGTTTTATATTGAATTAACATCAGGTCTGTTGCATACCTCACTAAAAAGCTAATTTACTTTTAATTAAATCTATTTTTCAAATTTCATATATAAAATGGAATCTTGAAGTCAAGCAAAGCTCCCCAACTACTCCCCTTTGCCTGCAGATAACAGATCGAGCCTTATTATATACATCAAATTAGAGAAATAATGAGGCACCATGTGTGCACTAGAGTAAACCAAGATTAAATGACACACATTTCAATGAAAACAGTTTTACCCACAAATAAAAACTAAAAACACAGTGGATACTGAATGCACCAATGAAAACAGTTTTACCCACAAATAAAAACTAAAAACACAGTGGATTCACACAGTGAATGCACCGTATCTGAACTTAAGGGATGCAAACTCTTGATCATACTGATAGTTTTATTCAAATAATAACCTCCTTTAAGCAACCCGAAATCAATAACTAGTTCTACATTAATATTTTAATAACGTTTCTTTAAACAGACCCAATTTGGCAAGGGGGAGCAGTCGTCTGGCTACTGTTGAAATAATTCCATCTTCTGGGAGTTGCAGACAGAAACTATTGTCTGTTGTAATATACAAATAATCCACCTCATTTCCCTCTGGACAATGAAAATGTTCTCTGCACAGTCCCAGCTGTAGCTAAGAAGGCACAGGGGCCGCTACCATTGTTTACCAAGTGACAGTTCACCCAGCAGCTGATGGGCTCTGTTTGTCCTGGTCTACATTATCTTGCCACCTAAGATTATTACAGCCGCTCTTTCGCAGGCTGAATAAAGAATGGGCGTGGAAAGGGGAATGTCAGGAAAGAATAGGAACACTGTCCACTTTAACCCTTCCAAAAGAAAGGGAGAGGAGGAGCTCAACACTTTAGCTGTTCAGAACTGTGTTATTCTTGCCTGTGAGTGTCTCCCTTCTGGGCCATGCCGAGCACCTGGAATCCAAGCAGCCCAATTTAACAAAACCATTTCAGAGCTTGGAACTCAAAAGACTACTTCCGGTAAGAAACAGGCTGGTAAGTCTGGATCAGGGGTGATACACTGCAACCTATAAAATAAAAAATGACCTTACCAATCATCTCCTTTAGGGAATCACTCCTTTCAAAGGATCGGATGTTGCTTGCCCTGGTAGCTAGCAGTGACTTCTGTTTTAACCAGAAATAATTCTTAGGGAATAACAGAGAAAGCAGGGCAAAAATAAGCAACCCTTCCCCCCAGCCCCACCTGCATCCATCCTGCAGGGAACTGGCACTTTTGGAGAACACTATTTGGGCACATGCGGAGGGGACATTGTGAGCCCATCACCAGTAATTCCAAAAGCGTTTTGGGGGGCACCTGGGTGGCTCAGTCGGTTAACGGTCCAACTCTGGCTCAGGTCCTGATCTCACGGTTCCTGGGTTCAAGTCCTGCCTCCGGCTCTGTGCTGACAGCTCAGAGCCTAGAGCCTGTTTCAGATTCTGTGTCTCCCTTTCTCTCTGCCCCTCCCCCGCTCGCAGTCTGTCTGTCTGTCTGTCTCTCTCTCTCTCTCAAAAATAAACTTTTAAAAAATTAAAAAAAAAAGAAAAACATTTTCAAAATAGGTCAATAAATTCAACTGATTAAATTCTCCTGAAAACCCTGTGGAAACAGAGAACATAATTAGTATGTTCACAATGAGCACTAAGGCTGGTCCGATTATCTCAGAGCACTTGGGCAAAACATGGCGGTGGCAGGCAGGTGGGCAGGGAGGAACACACCAGCCGCGTTTTGTGGATGCTCTCAGCACCGAGAAACATGCCTGGGTTCAGTCTGAAAAAGGAGCAAAGGCCTTTGGACAACCGAATTCAACCGCTCACCTGAATTTCTGAAGACTTCCAAATATATCTAAGTTCATCGGGAGTAAAGGGACAAGACTGCTTTCCTGCCTGTGTTTTCACGCAAAAAGCCAGCCACCTGGATTGAGTAGTTGTGCATTTTTCATTTAGTCAACTTGGTGCCCTCTGATGAAGAAGAGATAGCAGGGCCAGGGACGCCCCAAGCAGCTCCACACTGCACAACCGAAGGTATGTACTTCTCTGTTGACATCTATTTAAAAAGATACAGCAGAGTGGCTAAAAACCAAGAGAATTCCACTTGAAGGTCTCCATCAGTAAGACATCCGCCTATGGTTTCGCAGGCCTGATGATTCTGCTTGATTACCCTTTGGTCATGCTAGCTCAGGAAGTGTGACAGTCTTGTGCAGTAATGGTGACAGAACTGACTTGGGAAAGAATGTGGCACTTATCATGGTCACAGTCCTCCAGGATATACCAACGTAAAGTGCCCGGGCCAAGTCTCTTCTTGGTAGGTAACATTTGAATAGAAGAATGCTCTGTCTAATCACAAGAGCTCTGTACCACATTCTCTAAGAAAGCAGATCAAGGATGCACATTGATCTACTGTGAGAAAAAAAGCAACCAAAGCAACCAAAGGTAAGTTTCAATTTAGAAACTTGCCCTGTGCCAAGGCAAGCCTCCTGCCTCTGCCTCCTGAGGTCACTTGTGCTCACAGCCCCATTGTGCACAAGTGGGCACGCTCACTGACCTCTAGAGAAGTCTGCCAGGATTGCTGTGTTTTCTCCCAAATTGAACTATTGTAACTTAGCTTCTGGATAACGAAACACATAACTCACACGTATATTTGTGAGCATACTTCTGGTTTCCCAGCCTCTTTCAGAGCTCCTCTACCTCCTGCCCTCTCCTGCCGACAGGGGAAAGGCTGGGAGATGCACTCAGGCAGAGTAAACGGTTGGCCGTGACACTTTCTCCACAGGAAACAGCAACTGAACATTTCCCACAAATTAAACACTGTCAGTGGGATTTATATGACCATCTGTACACTGGCTAGTGGAGAGGGGTTCATTATGGCCCTTTCGCCTAAAATGAAAAGAGGCCCCCTAGGAAAGCTAAACATTGGGAACATTTCAAGCTAATAAAACAACTCAAAAGCAAGCAGTATACGCTGAGAAAAGCAGGCTTGCTGGGAACAGGGATGCAGCCTGGTGCAGTGAAAACAGCAAAGGCTCCGGGGGCGGGGGAAATAGAAGCTGTACCTCCTAGCTGGATGGCCTTGGGCTGGTCATTTAAGTTTTCCGGGTTCTCAGCATCCTTGTCTGTGAAACTGGGGTTATGACAAATATAACAACAATTATACCCTATGTTGTTGTGAAGAATCACTGAAATATCAAATATACCACATCAGACTCCAGGGTCAGACACCTATTTCATTCACAGAGGCTCTACCCACGTGAAAAGATAAAGCAAATAAACAGTCACCTCAGAATGAACTCTAAAATGACTGTTGCCTACCTGAAGATCAAAGATGCGATGAGAAACATGTTTTACGAAACCCTCAATTTTCTGTCGCTTAGCAGGTCGTGATTTGGATAAACACCATTTAATCAGAAACACTGGGGGTCTGGGATCATGCTGAGAGCTGGAGCTATAACCGAACAAGGTAATCTTTCTGGCCCTTAGGGAGTTTACATTTGCTGAAGGTTTACAAAAGCGGCGATTTCAAAATGGAGTCACATACGCTATCACTGCCCTTTCTCTTCAGCACCTTTGAAAATCGTTCTGTTGTCTATTATGTAAGAGTGGGTGACACAGGCAAATGTACTACTTGAAACATCTTACTCCCAACTCCCAATCTGGTCTCACCTCTCCTCTGCCTCACTGCCACATCTTTGCAGACAAAACAACGGCTGGGCTCTTTTGGGGAGAGCAGCTCCTGATAAGAAGTTTAGGTTCAGAATACTATTCTGTCAGCAGTCTGAACTTCACACTTAACCACCTTAAAAGGGCATGCCCTTGGTCCCACTGGCCAAAGCCTGGGCCTCATCTGGATACATTCAGTGTTTGCTGAGAAAAAGTACAAGTCACATCACCCAGATGAAGGAGGGACATCCACTGGTTTGGGAGATATATGTTATCATCTTAACAGAAACGTGAAAAGATTGGTACCGCTGTAGTTATTCACTAACTTGAGCACTACAATAAATTAAAACAGTTGCCCCCCGTACTACCCCCCTTATTTTCTCTCAAGTCACTTCAACTGTCTTGAACCCCCTTCCCCCAACACTGTAAGTCCTCTGTTCTGCAGGACCAACCTGACCTCCTCTTGGGAGAAAAGATGGAAGTCAGATCGAGTGCCCCAAAGCTAACAAGACCAAAAGGCCATTGCTAGATAGCAGGCCCTTAGGAAAAATCCTCAGAGGTAGGGGGGCAGAGGTTGGCAATTCCCTCAAAAGTGCTGGAGTGCTGGGGGAAATCAAGCAGTCTCTCCTGACACAAAACACCAGCTTGTGGACGCCTACAAAGGACAGGCAGGCCAAACCTGCCAACTCCTTGTCCCTTGACACAGGCCACCCTCATGGGGCCCCTGAACTTAAGGTGTATCACCGAAACACTGGGAGCACCCCCCTCCGAGAAAATAGAGGGGGTCTCACGTTCTGTAAACGCAGGAAAAGCATCTGGCACATCCGCAGCCTGGCCCACTGCAGGCTCCAGAACCTACACGCACCTGCCCTAGGCCGGGACCAGAGCTCCTTGGCTAGGAGTAGCCAGATCCCACAGGTGAGGGTGTGCATGTTTGGGCCCCACGGAGGGTCGGCTGTGTATCCAAAATGTGATTCTGGCCACCTCTCTCCCGGCACATCAACAGAGGCAAAAACGTCAGCAGGAAGAAGCAAGACTTCAAGAAACAAGAAAAGCTAAGTGGGGTGGGAACCCGCCCGGACCCACAGGTCTTGCTGCTCCTTCCAGAAGTTTTAGCTTAAGTTTCCAATGCCCAGTGTGTGCGGGGGCGGGAAAGTGAAGGGCAGAAGAGAGAACGGGCTTGTCAGGACCGGGCAGGCAGGGCTCGCGGGTCCCCGCCCGCACCCAGACCTTTCGGGGTGGCCTCCGGGACACCCGCGGCGGAGCCGGCTGCTCACCTTGAGATAGTCGTTCTCCGAGCGCAGCTCCTCGATCTCCCGCAGCAGCTCCTCCTCCACCGCGGCCGCCGGGATCAGTCGGGTCTGCTCGCCAAGACCGGGGTCCTTGGGGATCCCGGGGACCGTTCGCTCGAACGGCGCGCGTCCCCCGGCATCCTCCGCCACAGCAGTTCCCAGGGACCCCGCGGGGACTCCGCCCGGGCTGCTCCGACCCCCGAGGCAGGCGCCGGCGGCGGGAGGCGCGGCAAGGAGCGCGGGGGGCTCGGGGCTGCCGGGAGGCGCCCCCCGAGCCGCGGGGCTCGTCGTAGGGGCTCCTCGCAGCGGTTCCCGGTCGCTGGAGCCCGTGCCAGACTCGGCGTCGCTGCTGGCGGCGGGGAGCAGGCGCTGCTCGTCGGACAGGGGTTCGGAGGGGCAGTCGGAGAGGTCGGAGCTGCTGTCCGTGTGGCTGATGCGCGAGCCTGGAGCCGGGGAGCCGGCCGCGGAGGTCACGGCGAGGATCACGGCGGGGATCGGGGCGGCGGGGACCGGCGGCCCGGCGGCACGGGCGGGGGGCGCCCCGGAGCCGCGTTTGGCTTTGCGGCCCTTGGCAGCGGCGGACAGCGGCTCGGTCCCGGGCGGCGGCGGCGGCCTCCCTGCCCGGGGCAGCAGCTCCCCGGGCGCCGTGCGCGCCACCCTCCTGGGGCCCAGAGCGGCCTTGGCGCCGCCCGCTGCCCTGGCCCCGGCTCCCGGCGGCGGCTTGTCCTTCGCGCCAGGGGCGCCGCCGCTGCGCCGAGAGAGGCGGCCGGGCGCGGC
Organism: Panthera uncia; assembly: GCF_023721935.1. Taxonomy (NCBI): domain Eukaryota; kingdom Metazoa; phylum Chordata; class Mammalia; order Carnivora; family Felidae; genus Panthera; species Panthera uncia. Next base: position 57,970,789 of record NW_026057586.1, on the reverse strand, counting down.
CACGGTTCCTGGCGAGGGCGGCGCTTTGCCCGCGAGGCTGGGCGAGCGTGGGGCGGCGGGCGCCTGGGCTCGGCCCGAGGAGGGGGCGGCCAGGGCCGGGCCGGACGCCGGGGTCCGGCCGTGCAGATCCTTGAGGAAGGGTCTGGCAGGCGAGGGCGCGCGGTGCAACCGCCTACGCTCGGCCAGCGGGTGGAGGTGATGGTGGCGGTGGTGCTGGCCGGGCGGCAGCGGCTTCGCCTCCGGGGTGCCGCCGCCCGCGAGGCCGTTCAGCGTCTCCATGGCCGGGTCCCGGGCCGCGAGCAGCAGCTCGGGCGGCAAATGCTCCGGGCGGCGGCGGCGGCGTGCAGCCTCCCCGCGCGCCCGCTCATCACTGTCCCCAGCCCCGCCCGGTCTGCGCCCCGCGCTCTCGCGCCGCCGCCGTTCCCCGCGCACCCCTGGCCCCCAGGATCCCAGCGGGGCTGGCGGCCGCCGTCGTCCCGCTCTCCCCTCGCTGAGGTCACTGCCGCTCGAGTTCACCCGGCACAACGGCGCGGCGGCTCCCCGCCGCTCGCATCCCTAGACGCTGCGCTCCGGGCTCGCGGGTCCGCACACCCGCACTAGTCCGCTGGCGGCGCGCTCCCCGCTCCCGCGTCGGGTTCCCCACCCACGGCCGCCCAGCTCCCCGCAGCGCCCGCCAGCTCGGGTGGGGAGGAACTGCACGCGCGCTCCCCCGCCTCCCGGCGCCCTGCGCCCAGCCACCGCGTGCGCATGTCCCTCCTCCCGCCAGCCGGCGGCGGGGGTGGGGGCTGGAGGGCAGGGGGGCGGGGCCTGAGCTCCGCGGGCTCGCGCGCCCGACGCGGCCCCCAGCGTTCTTCGCCCTGGGACCCTCCTTGCTTTTTGAGGCTCTAAGGACAGTGCCGAGAGCTGGGGAGGGAAGGAAGTAGCAAGGGTGAAGTGGGGTGGCAGAGAGGCGGACACTGGCCACTTGCGGGAGACTGGATGTCCGGGAGACGTGAGTGGCCCCCTGGGTGGTGTGTGCAGTGGGGTCCCAGCCCCCCCTCTGTTGTTGACCAACGGCCCCCACGGGCCCCTCCATCCAACCCTTGCCTCCTAGGTTCTCCTAGTTCCGTCCCCGCTGTCTTCTCACATCTGTGCGCGTAGTCCCCACACTCCTCTAAGGACTGCTGGTACCCTATGCAGCTATCGCGTCAAAGCGGGCACCGTGCTCTACAGTTGGCACCCCCTGTGGCCTCCGGAGCTCGGAGAAGGAGGAGCTGCCGTAGAAGTAGGAGAAGCAGCTCGCCAAGCTTGGGGTCAGAAAGGGAACTCACATTTATAGTTCCGGCCGCGAGCCAGGCGCTGTTAGACACTCCATAGGCATTGTTTTATTTAATCCTCACAACAAGCCCGAATTGGAATTACTGTCTTCTTTAAGGATGAGGTCACGGGAGCAGGGAGGTGAAGTCGGTGCTTTAGCCAGTCCATGGCCGGGTCGGGATTCACACAAAGTCTGTAGAATTCTCAGTCCTACCACGGGTTGAGTACCGGTTCTGTCCCTTGGGAGTCTAACGTGGGCCACCCACCTTTTCGAGCCTCAGTCCCCTTGCCTGTATAATTAGAAAATACCACTACATAAGCGTGGTGAGGATTAAATCAGCAGATGTGAGAAACGCTGTGCAAACTGTAAAGTGCTTTTCAAATATCCTTGAGTCCAGTTTTTGTCCCAGGCATTGGGTGTTGAGTGCTACTGAAAGGAGTAAGGCCCAGCCCCTTGTCTAGACTTGGCTTTGCCAGGAGGCAAAGGAATAGTCAAGAATTACAAGTTGCTGCGGAGAGCATTTGCCCCCCACCCCTTCCCCAACCCTGCCTGGGAAGATTGGAGTTTTCCCACAAGGATGGGCTGTCGTTGGGTGGGTGCCGGGGATTTGCAGAGCAGGGGCTGTAGGTGAGATATCAGTGGAGGGCTGGTGGGACCATATACCCTGTGGATAATATCCTAAAGGCTGGGGCAGCCTTTGGAGGATGGTGAATATGGCTGATCTTATTTGCCTGGAAAGATCCCAGTGGTGGCAGCAGGGAGGAGACGGAGAGCCCGCGAGCGGGAACAGTCAGTGGCTGTGGCAACAAACACAGTAGTGGTAGGGGTAGAGAAACGGGGATAGACTTGGGAGGATACAAGGAAAACTAGGCTCTAAAGTCTATGATCTTAACCACAAATTACCCTACTTAACCACCTCCTTCAAAAAAGGCAGGAGAAAGTAATTTTTCAAAAAATCACTGTAAGTCAGGAGAGTCATACGCCCAGAAGACAGCCTGTCGGCTTCTCCTTAGATGCGGGCAATGATGCTGGGCCACGTTCTGTGGCCGAGCTCTGAGGGCACCGAAGTGCTGACCTGTCTGCTGCTGTTCATGTTTTTTGAGCCATTTACCTGGCAAGTCCTCTGAATGTGTGACAGCACACACAGAGTATAATCTGTACTGAATCTCCTTTGACGCAATGTCTGCTAAGACCACAGCCGTATTTCATGGAGTATTTGAAGAAAAAAAGAGACTGCAGAAAGCAGCGGGAGGTGCCCAGGCCCGGCACCCAGGGATAGCCAGCTCTCCCCTAGAGGGCGCTCCAACTCTCCCCTTCGGGTGACTGGCCGTTAATCAGAAACTGGCTGTCGGTCCAGGAGCACAACCTACTGTGTAATTCAGGGGCCAGGACCTTCACTTAGAACTTCCTCCAGAGACCCAGAAGTCTCCAATACCCTACATTTCCGAAGAATTGTGCCCAGGACCCCTAGCCCAAGCTCCTCATACCGTATGTAATCACGCAAAAGGCCACCGTAAAATGTTCCAGTAAGTTAGTGTTCCAAAAGTTTTAGCCAGATGACCGTACTATTTGTACCAGCTTCCCTTTTCCTCAGATAAGAAGTCAAGCAAAATTCATACCCTGAATTATTAGCCTGGCAATTGTTTCTGCTGGCCCTTGGCAAGAAGGCATTCAATAATGCTTTCTTTTGCCAATATTCAGTACGTTACAGGTATAAAAAAGATATCCTCTTGCATGAATAGATGTTTTTAAAGTCATGTGATTTAAAAAGAAAAATTTTTTGTTCCATCAAGTAAGTCTAAAGGTGTTAGGGGGTTACTATTTAAAGAAGCCATAAGGTGCTGTATTCTGGAAAACAACAACAAAATCCCACGTGGGGATGTCTGTTTGGATCCATCAGCTCTCAGACCCAGTCCTCGCCCTTCCCTGCCTGCTCTGTACAGGGGAGGGAACAACTGATGAGGTTGGTTTTCCAGGTTCCTGGGGTTGCCGACTGGGCGTGGCCCGCAGAGACTGGAGTGTAACAGCAAGGGAGAAACCAGGGTTATCACCTTCTCTCTCTGCCTCCAGTGGCTTCTTCAGAGTGGCCTGGTCTCCTTTGTGCACTGGCTGACTGGGTTTCTCTCAGCTTTCACTGGATGCCCCATGGCTTCTGGTAACTTCGCCACCGCCTGTTGCCTCTCAGTCAAGGGTGCTGGTGGTTTCCTGTGGTTGCAGATCTCTGGGTTCCTTCACTGTTCCCGGTTGGGCTCTCGACTCCTCCCCCTTTCTGTAATCAGTTCCCTGCATTATAAACCCTGTGTTATAAATACTTGCACTCTCTAGATACTTGCACTCTCTACCAAGGTTCTGATTTTCTCATTCTTTTGCAGAGGCCTACTGCATGCAGCATCGTTGGTGTGGTACGTAATTTGGTATGACTGTATCCATTGTCAAGGAGCAGTGTGGGATAGTGACAAGAGCTGAGGCTTCCACACCAGGGAAATCTGGGTCCAGATGCTGCCTAAGGCATTAGCACTCTCTGTGCCCTTGGGTAAGGAAGGTATTATTATCACTCTCATCATCACCATTATCATTTAATACCAGTGGAATAATCAATACTCTTTAAAATGTGAGCAAACCAAACTTGGAGCAAAACTTAGAAAATCTAGTATCGCCACAGTTATATAAAGAGATACGAATATTTTTAAACCTTGTTTGACTCATAGTGGGAATAAAATGACGTGGGACTACGCTTCCTTTACTGCTCTGGATGCACAGGCAGAATTATATGCAGAATTTCTGTACCCTCAAAACCTTGTCCAAACCTAGGGACATCCTTTTCCAGTGTTTTCCCTTATTTTAATACAAAAGTGCATTTAGAATATGAAATCATTCTTTGCTTAAATCATCAGAAACAATCCTCTTTGAAAACAGTGGAAAAGCCGACTCTTGATTTCAGCTCAGGTCAAGATCTCGCACTTTTTGAGTTCGAGCCCTATGTCAGCCTCTGACAGCACAGACACAGCTTGGGATTCTCTCTCTCCCTCTCTCTCTCTCTCTCTGTCCCTCTCTCACTCATGTGTGAGCTCTCTCTCTCTCTCTCAAAATAAATAAATAGACATTTTTAAAAATGCAGATTCTATGGCCACATGCTCCGGAGATGTGATTTCAAAGGTATGGAGTGGAGCCCTGGAATCTGTATGTTTAACAAATACATTTGATGCAGGTAACTGTCTGACCACATCCTAGAAACCCTGTGTTGGTATTTCTAGCACAGCTCTGGGTGTCATATGCTCATCATTTGCATTTCCTCCTGTTCCTTTTTGAAACTCCTTCCAATGCTGAGTGTGAAGTTCCAGATGACAGACGTGGAAAGACCAAGATAGAGATGTACTCTAAATCTGAACTGGAGACAACGTCCCACCAAAGTGCTGTCCAGGGGCCAGTCTTGTGGGGAAGGAGGCAAATCTCCCTCTCCTCTGAGAGCTAGAGGAAGGACACACATGAATACCATTGATTGGGTGGCTTGTAAACAACAGAAATTTATTGCTCACAGTCCTGGAGGCTGGAAGACTGAGCTCAGGGTGCCTGTGTGGCCAAGTTCAGGTGCAAGCTCTCCCTGACTGCAGATGGCCATCTTCTCGTGTCCTCACATGGGGTCACGTGTCTGGTGTTCTCACAAGGCCAACCCGTCTGGGGTCTCTTTTGTAATAGTACTAATTCCATTCATGAAGCCTCTACCGAACTGAGCTAACCACTCCTGAATGTCCCACCTCCTGAGACCTTCACATGAATTTGGGGCTGAGAGAGACACAAACATTGGTCGATAGCACAGTTTTACACATAAATGCAATGCTTCCACATATAAAGCAGAATTTTTAGCGTTCCCATATGTACTGGATTTTTTTTTCAAATTTTAAATGTTTATTATTTATTTTTGAGAGAGAGACAGAGCACAAGCAGGGGAGGGTTAGAGAAAGAGAGGGAGACACAGAATGAGAAGCAGGCTCCAGGCTCCAAGCTCTCAGCACAGAGCCTGACGCAAGGCTCGAACTCACAAACCGGGAGATCGTGACCTGAGCCAAAGTCGGACGCCCAACCAACTGAGCCACCCAGGCACCCCTATGCTGGATTTTTAAAAAAGGAATGAAGCTACAATAGAAGTCATGACCAACTTAACTTTTAGATTTACAATGACTTCTTCGTCTTCAGTCATTCTGTCATTGATGGCAGCACCACTCAAGGTACATGAGTCATCACCATAACCCACCTGTATTTGTGTTTTAGCAAATTGCTTCTACGTGTAGAATCTAACTACCTCATTATATGTATTTTCTAGTATTTGTACCTAAGCCTTATATATATGTTGAAATATATATTATTTTGTGGAGCCTGCTTGGAGTTCTGTCTCCCTCTCTCTGCCTCTCTCTCTCTCTCTCTCAAAAACAAATAAACATTTAAAATTAAAATATGTTTAGTGGAGTGATACGCATATAATGATTCTCATGGGGGGGGCGGGTTGTGCACTGACAGAGTTGAGATCCACTGTTCCTATAGGGAAACAGGTAAGATGTGTTGGGGGGTGCCCCCTAGTGGTCGGTGTTGTGACGGCATCCCTCCCCCAGCAAGGAGAAAATGAGAATCTGGAAACGTTGGTAATTCTAAGACTTCCTTTCATTAAATGAGGCAGTGTTCCCTTATAAAAGCTTTTGACATGTTTGTTAAACTTACAATTAGAAATTTGTGCTTCCTTCTTCTGGCAACATAACTGCTAAAATATTTTTAAAAATTTTTTTAATGTTTATTTATTTTTGAGAGAGAGAGAGAGAGAGAGAGAGAGAGAAAGAGATGCTAGTGGGGGTGGGGCAGAGAGAGACAGAGACACAGAATCTGAAGTAGGCTCCAGGCTCTGAGCTGTCAACACAGAGCCTGACGCAGGACTCGAACTCACAAGCAGTGAGATCATGACCTGAGCCGAAGTCGGATGCTCAACCGACTGAGCCACCCAGGCGCCCCCCAAAATATTTTTAATTATTGTTTAAAATTATTTTCAGATTCTAAGCTTCACACACATGGAAAATATACTGTTAAATAAGGGAAACTAATCAAAATTCTCTACCTCTCCTCATTAGCAGCATGTATACTCTGAGAAACTCAGGGAAATTAATATGTTATGTTTGTCTCCCTTGATTTAGAACATTCCAGATTTCACTATGCAGCTTCTGAAATGTACAGCATGTGTGTGTTTGCTTTTATAGTAATTCACTATTATTTACATCTCTACTTACACAGTTACTACCTTTCAAAACAGAAATGGGGATGTGAAATAGAAGATGCCAGAAACCACTTTATCTCACTGATTGGCTTTCCCAACCACAGTGCTCTTCTTTCCATATAAAATAAGAGTTGTTTACATGGAAAGCAAAAATAGCACAATGGATTTATAGAGGGCTCCATGGCACATCGTACTTAGAAGTTTCCTGATTAATTCAGGAAATACAACACTACGAAAGTTCACACGTATGAATACATTTTGATTACTATTTCTATGTAAACTTACTGTCAAGAGAATTTTACCCATGAGGCGATATAACAATGTAAGCTCTGTACCTGATCACAATGATTTGTTCTTTTACCTTGGACAAGATAGTTCAGTCTTCCTGGACCTTTGAGGCCTTATCTGTAAAATTAGAGAGTTGAACTTAAATAAGCTTTAATGAATGTCCCAGCTTCATGAATCTGGAGGTTGAGGTGAATTTGCCCATGCTATTTTAATTATCAACATGGGATTATCTATAGCAAATTGTAGGCCACCTCTGTTCATTCTCAAACAAAATGTACCACCCAATATAAACCAATTTTAATAGGAGAACAGTATAATGAAAAAGGTTCATATGATGGAATAAATATGACAAATGTTAGTCATGCATATTCTTGATTACCCTATCGGGGCAGACTATTGAGAGTTAATCATGTTTTTTAAGTGGCCTTCGGTATTGCTTCGAGTAAGTCCGTTTCACACTTGCCTCTTTAAATACTGCTCACGGGATCTGAGAATTTGAAAAGCAGGTAAGAGGCATTGGAGAGCATCGCCATCCTGTCCTTTTGTTAGTCCCTAGTTAGGAACCCCCAGGACAGGGACCACTGGTTGTTATTCTGAAGCAGTCCTCCAGTCCGTAATTAGGAAGATCGTAATCAGACCATAGAATATTTGAGAATGAAGGGGCACCGTTAATAATTACATGAGACAACAAGCATGCACTGGACCTGAACAGGCAGCTCAGGCCATAAGGTCACTCTATGACTAATGCACATTCCTCAAGGTAAGAATGTCTCCTGATTGGAGCAGACTGACTCATTCATGTCCACCTACGCTAAGAAGACATGAACTCTTTTTGTTTTGTTTAACTCTTTTAAATATAATCGGCTAGAAGACTGTTGAAGAATCTCCATAGCCTGCTCATACACTCAGTCATTTATACACACATCCATTCAAAGATTATTCATTGAACACCTTCGAAAATGCCAGGCTATATACAGGTATTGGGAATAGCAGTGATGAAAAGAATGGCATCTGCCATGATGGGGCTCATAATCTCATATGGAGATTATTAGAAGAGAAAAGCTGTCCCTGACACCTGGACCTGGCTTCCACTATCACCCAGGCCTCCCTGTTCCCTGGGATCTGGCCCAGATCTCAAAACCAGGCCATGGTATTCTCCCATTAAACATAAACAGTGTCACAGAGGCTCAGCATCAGACAAGGCCACTCTGGGATCGTATGGGTCAAGACCAAAACAAGAGCACTCCCCCAGTAGTCCCGTGTGAACAAAGACAAAACACGACCACTTTCTAAACCACTCAAATGCTCAAATATCCCTCTCTGATCCCTAATTTGAATGACTGCTGCTTCTTACCAATTGTAGCTTCAGCCTTGCTCCATTGTCCCTCCTTCTATAAGATTTATTAAGATACCCATTCAGAAATAGCCCACTTCCTGACATCATCCAATCAACAGCAAAGTCCCACTTCACTACACCCTCCCCCAAATCACCCGAGACCAAATCTGGGTTTTCTTTCACACCCTCCTACTGAAGGCTCCTGGGTTGTCCTTTCTCCCTCACTGCCATGAGCAATGAACCGGACTTACTCAGCCACAAGGTGTTGCCCCTGGTGAACGGATAATTATGATGGCCAGCATAAGGCAAAGAATCAAGCTGAAATGGTATATAGTATTCACTCTGTGTTTCACAAATCTATGACTATGTGAAACATAACCTTCATGCTTTAATGTGTCTTGTTTGTCCTTGAAAAGGACTATATAAATATTGAAAAATCATTATCTATTTAAAGACAAGTCTCTGAGCACCTCAACCTCCTTAATAGCTGCCCAGATCAAAACCTACGGTGGAGATGATGCTGAATAGACAATCTTTAACTCCAAAAATTGCTTTTGTTCTTTTTTTTTTTTTTAATGTGTATTTATTTTGAGAGAGACAGAGTGCAAGCAGAGGAGGGGCAGAGAGAGAGGGAGACACAGAGTCCGAAGCAGGATTCAGGCTTCGAGCTGTCAGCACAGAGCCTGATGCGGGGCTCGAACCCACATGCCATGATATCATGACCTGGGCTGAAGCTGGATGCTTAACCAACTGAACCACCCAGGGAACCCCCCACCTTTTTTTTTTGAAAGAGAGAGAGGACGCAAGTGAGCAAGGGGCAGAGACAGAGACAGAGAGAGAGAAAGAAGCAGGGCTTACCAGAAACGGGGCTCGAGCTCACCTGATGTGGGACTCAAATTCACAAACTGTGAGATCATGACCTGAGCCAAAGTCAGATGCTTAACAACTGAGCCACCCAGGCACCCAAATTACTTTTGTTCTACAGTGACATGAGTATCTTAATTTTTCCACCAACATAATGTCATTTCATAATCTACGATGCAGCATTCAGTGATTTCATGAACCCATTCTTTTCTGCCATGCAGCTTAATTTGTTTACTTATTTCTGTTTTCTCTGTAGGGTGCTTCTCAAGTATAATCAAGGAGTTTGGAAATTTACCAAGTAATGAAAAATGAAATAATCATAGAAGCATAGAATGAGGAGATAAATAAAATAAAAATTCATTGCCTAGTCAGTATTTCAAAGGAATGAAACACAGTATTTGAAGGTTTTCATTGTCTTTGTCCTGAAAAAGATAAGCGAGATAGAATGGAATGGGCTATCTTTAAAAGTACAACGGCAAGTTCTTTGGGAGAGCATTGCCTATGCTGAAGGCCGTGTATCCAAAAATGCCACAGAACAGATTCTGATCTGGGCAAAGGGTTCTCTTTCAGCTCTATAGATGTATTCTTGGCTGTCGTCCACGGAGTGTAACCTTCTCAAGTACAGAGCCATAGGGCAATACAGAAATCCGCACACAGTGGGCAGGTAGTGTATCTCTGCCTATTACCTAACTAATAGAACTCACCACTGGAGCAAGTAGGTGTCAAGAAGGAAGACAGCTAAGAACTTACAGAACTGGAGAAGTGCAGGAGCTCCCATCATTACTACGGCTTTCCTTCTGGTCTTTATTCTTCAAGAAGACAAAAATAGCATCTTTGTTGTTGTCTGGTATCTTGAATATTCCACATGCTGAGAAACATTCTGCACGGATCATGATTTTATTTAATCATAAATGTTGCCTTTCTTTTTCTTTCCTTGCTCCCACTCTTCAAAGGCTCTACAGATGCATCATCAAGGTCAAGGGAGTTGCTACTTGTAACTTAGAACAACATAGCATTGTCGTCTGTTTAAATCCCTCTTCAGGGATGATACCCTCCCATCTATTCATTCTGCAAGATTCTAGAATCTTAGACAACATTCTATCGAGTAGAACCATCTGGATTTCATTTTGGCCTTATTCACTGAAAATTATGGAGTCCAAAGCTTTCGTTTATACTGCTTCTATATATACCTCCAGGGCAAGAAAATGGATGAGAACAATGGTTATCTTATAGCTTTTCAAACAGAAACTCATTACAATCTCAGTTAATGAAGCATGGAGAAATCAAAATCAAAGCATCAGCATTTACTACCTCCTAGATGCCTGGAACTTTTCAAAGTGAATTACAGAGCAGATTCACACCCTTTAAAGAATTTGTAAATTCAGAAACGGCTGGGAGCAGGTGAGTATTTCTGCAAAATTTGAGAGGTGTGGATCTATGACCAAGGAAGCAAGGACTGTGGCATCCCCAGAAGCTTTCCTTTTGAATCAGGAGCTGCTTTGACCAGGACTTGCGTGGTATAGTGTTCGCAGAAGCACGGATGGCCAAGGACCTCTATCCTATTATTTACCCTTATTACTTCCTGGTGTTGGCACTTCCGCAGAAAATGTTGACGCGTGACATCAAAGGCGAAGAGGAGATCCGCAATCCCTAGTTCCTTCCCTGCTCCTCCTAAGCTGAGGGAAGCGAGCGTGGGGAAAACGTGCAAATATCAAGGAGCAAAATCAAAACAGCCAAGTTCATTTGGGGCGGCGTACATGATTCAAAGCGCGGTGAACATCCGCGGCGAGGTCTTGCCGCATTACTTCTATGAGAAGGCACGATGCAGTAGCTGGGAGCTGGGGCTCTGGTGCTAGACCCCAGCGTGGCCAACTTGTATCCTTGGGTAAGTTACCCGTTCTCTCCATGCCCCTGTTTTCTTATAAAATGGTGGTAATAATGGTGCCTAACTCATAGGGCTGTTGGGAGGATTACAACCAGTAACAAAACAAGTAGTACGGCGAGTATTAAATACTGTTAATACATACAGACAGAATCATATTATTCAGCACCCCCGCAAGACCTGAATCAAGATCAGCTATTGCTAGGGGGGAGGGGCGGGGGATGAAGGTTTGAAGCAATGTATCATGAATTCAAGATACCAGCACCTCTGAGTGCATGCCCTCCAACCAGCTTTGTGTTGGTAATTTAGCTTCCTGTATAAATCCGCTAAGAATGTGCTTGAAAAATATAAACAGGTATTCCAGTTTGCAAATAAAAAAAAAATATATATATATATATATATATATATATACAAGAAAAAAAAACATGCAGAGGGAAGTAATTACGTCTGGCAAGGCTTGATGGTGGAGGTAGAAAATGAGGCTTCTGGCATGGATCAATGGGCCCTTGGTATGCGTTTTCTCTTGGTTTTACAGATGGAGAAACCGAGCAGCAAGGGAAAGGGGTACTTCAGCAAATGCCACCACACTGTTTAGGGGCGGAGGCAGGCTTTGCACTCAGAAGTGCTCTGTCAGTGCACAGTCACGGCCACGCCTTGAGCTCCCTCGCGGCATAAACAGCTGCCTTCCCTGCAGGTGGGGTGACCCGGGCGTGTCAGGCATCCATCGGAGCTGCTGTGGACCTTTCCGAGGGGTGACAGGGAGCTGACTTCGCAAGATGCACGGAGGACAGATCTGCTAGAGAGACAACTGGAAGGGAAGAACTAAGGGTCGTCAGGCCGATGATACGATATCGCGTCTGCTTTCTGGGTTTAGAAAGCCAGGAGCATTTCTGGAATTTCCATTCATGAGTGAGATGATGGTGGAGGGAGAGTTTTATATGTAGCAGGAATCAGAGGCCTTTGGGAGCGCGTGGAGTGCATACAGGAGAGATGAGTTCTGCTCAAATGAATTCTGTAGAAGTTAGAAATTGAAAAGGTGGGGAAACAGCCTATCCCTGTATGGTGATCTAAGGAAGGGCTGACCTTAAGAACCTGAAAAAAATTGGCTCTTTTTCTTCTTTTATGTTGATTTACTTTCGAGACACAGAGAGAGAGAGAGAGAGAGAGGGAGCGGGGAAGGAGCAGAGAGAGAGGGAGACACAGAATCCGAAGCAGGCTGCAGGCTCCAGACTCTGAGCTATCAGCAAAGAGCCCAACGCGGGGGTTGAACCCACGAACCGCAAGATCATGACCTGAGCCGAGGTCAGACACTTAACTGACTGAGCCAACGAGGCGCCCCCCACCCCCAAATTGGCTGTCTTTAGGTCCCTTCAGAAACTTAAATGTGGCCCCGTGAGAATGTCATTTGAGAGGAGCAAAGGAAGAAGCAATTAGATTCTTTGAGACTTGGGCAAACAGAGCCCATTAAGCACGAGGGAAATGACTTGTGATTTTCCAGTGTCCATTTGACAACACCACTGGGTTTGGAGTTGTTGCCCGTCGTGCTACACGGTGGAAGAAACAACGGACAAGCGCCAGCCCACCAAGAATGCTCTTGGGTTGCATGTGCTTGCTATAGGATGAATAAGAAGCATGCATTTGGTCCATGCCTTCAAAACCTGTAAATATCTCAGTCTCAAACGTTTATTTGAGCACAGAGACAATGTGGTCAGATCCAATCCTGACTTAACGAAATGCCTTGCGAGAGCCCTTAATACTAGTAATAGCATCCGAGATGTGAAAATCACATCTTCGGGGTGCATGAGGTTTTCGATGATTTTCCATGCGTGTGTGGAATTGACTTAGCTTCTTGGGTCACAGATTTGGATGTTTTTAGCTCCTTGTCTCCCATAGCATTTTTCCCACATTAATGACAAGGGAGACAGTTGCCACAATCCCATCCCCCTGTTTGTCTGCTTTGGAGGACATTGATTTTCACTGGAAAATAAAATGAATGAAAAAGAATGGCCAGGAGCGTGTCCCTGAAACTCTGCTTGGAAGGCACCTTCAGAAGACAGAGGAGCGAGCAGATGCTTGCAAGAAGAGAAGCCCCTCGTCTGTGCCGCTTTCCTGATCCTTTAAATTGGTTCTGGGCTCCAGAATGTTTGTCTTCTTCTCTTTCTGCTTCCCCAAAGCAGAAGCCAATCAATTCAGAGTATGTGCTCCTTGAACAAGTTCAATATGCCAGGCACAGCCGCCACCCATCTCCTTCATGGTGCCGCTAGTTCAGCCCTGACCTCCACCCTGCACACTGTCCAAGCTGTCTGAGGTCCTCTAGGTCATGACAATCCTCATTTCCTGTCATTGCAGGCTCGGCCGGCTTCAGGACACAGCACAGGAGCGGAATGCTGAACCAGGGCTTGTGGCATATGAATTGCAACATTTCCATATTTTTCCTGCACAAACAGCCGGGACCAGATTGTATACACATTTCAGGTTAAGTCTGAGAGATGCCCTGCTAATCACTAAGAAATTTCTTGAATAAAGGAGGAATGAATCTATTCATTCATTCATTCATTCATCCAATACTTTTGCTGTACTAAAGTATAAGTACTCCTCTCCAAACATGTATACGTGAATGTTTCCTTTTTTGATTTTAGAAAAGTAAGGACGGAGAATATCCCACATCGATTGCTGCTAGATACGCTGCAAATCTCCCATGGGGGGGAACATGGAAAAGAAAATCATAAAAATATTTGCTCCTGATTCACAATATTAATAAAAGCTTTGTTGCTATTTAGACAGCCTGGGAATGGAATGAAATATAAAAAGCTTGATAAGAGTGAATTTGGTTGGGAACTAAATAGAAGACTTTATCTATCTATCTATCTATCTATCTATTTATTTATTTATTCATTTATTCAGTAGGCTAAACACCCATTGCTGGGCTTGAACTTACTACCCTCAGATTAAGAGTCACATGTACCAGTGACTGAGCCAGCCAGGCGCCCCGAAGGCTAATTCAAATTGTAGAGAACTTACAGTTATTTTTACTGAAAGAATCAGGACACCCAACCTTGCTCTGCCCCTGGTAAGCAAAGAATGACCTGCAAGTGTCCCGCTTTGGGACCAGACTGACCTCGGCTGAGATCTCAGCAGACCACAGGGGATCTTGCTAGCTGAGCGAATCCGGGAAAATTGTGACTGAACTTCTCTCTATGTAGCTTCCATTGTCCGCCAACAGCAGGACAATCATAGCGATAAAATACTCCCCCAAGGGCTGTTGGGAGGGTTAAATGAGATATTGTACGCCAAACCTTTTGTACATTCCAAACACACAGACAAGTTCCAATAAATTACCGTGTGACCTTCTGGGAAGTCACTTAACCTCACCGGTTTCAATTCTCTCCAATTCTAAATTCTCTTTCCAAACAGCCTCCTTGGATTGTAGAGAATTGTAATTAGCATATCCGGCACCCGCCTAATTTGTGCCAGCTCCCGCTATCACTGCAATTATACTGTTTATATGTAAATGGCACCTCAAGTCCCTGAATGGTGCCAGTGCACTTAGCTAAGAAAACAGTGTCTAATCTTATTGACACGCCTCCTTTCCTTAGCAAATCTTTGTTCGCTGGGAACTCAAAGGTACACTTCTGAGCAGCCCCAAGGAACTGACAAGGTTGAAAAAACTGCAGTATGAATTCTCGAGATTTTTTCTTTGGTTGAGTGATGGGAACAGAAATGACCCTACACATGCATATTACCCACCTTCCTTTAAAGGTGTTATCTCGACGCTAATTCTGTTTGGATGGACTGTTGCAATTAGCTCTGACAGCCACTTGAAGCATTTTTTTTTTTAATTTTTTAATTTTTTTTAAATTTTTTTGAAGCATTTTTAAACTGAGAGGAAATTTTAACTGCCCGAAATCACATCAAGATGTGTGTTTATGTGTGTGGGGGGGGGGGGGGGGGGGTAGGATGGAGAACACAAGCATGCGTCCAACAGAAATCTGTATAGTCGGAAGGTTTGACTGAATGAGTCTTAGAATCTGCTGGTTGACTCCGTTTCCCACCCAAACATCTGAGTCAGCCCTAGTTAAGGCTCATTCATTTAGCACATAAATTTTGCCAAACACAGAGAACACAAAAATGACTAATCATTGCTTTGGGCCTCAAAGAGTCTCATTAAGGAGCCAATATACAAGCAAGGATGATGTATTAGGATGTTAGGGAAGATGGGTGCTGCCATGGGGCGCAAAGGAAAGAATAAACAACTTCCCACTGATGAAGGTGGGAGGGGGCTGGTGAGGAATAGTCTAGAGAGGAGGCGACCATTTTTGTCTTTTCCAACTTTGTGTTCCCCCAATTATTAAGGTTTCTTCTCTGCTCCTCCTTCTAAAGAAAGATGCTAGCTCTTGCCATCTGTCAAGTCTAAGGCCTCCTGTTTGGGGACATGACATTGTCCCCAAACTAAATGTGTCAGTGGGAGAGCCGCATGGCTAATAACTGCAAGCAAAGCAGAGTTTTGCTGACTTGTTTGGGCATGTTCCCTGGAAGGGGAGACTCAGCAGGGCCTCCTCCTGAGTGGGGAAGCCAGGGCTCACCAGCAGCTTGGGGTTCCTATGGGTCATATTCCCGAAGGCCCCCCTCCCCCCCCCCCCAGTTTATGGTATAAACAGTGGGTGGACTTTTCACAGGGTCCACCCAGTAAAATTTCAAAGCCCTTGTCTTTAGGATAATTTATTCATTGGAATGAGGCCACTATGTGCCAAGAAGAATATGGAAAGGTGGTTTCTGCTTAGAGTCTCTTCATTCCCATACAACCCAACCCAGAAGTGGTTCTTGAAAGTATCCAACAACCATCTTTACGAGCTTCAGAGTCCCCGGGGCAGTCGTTCTTCAATTTCCCATGTGTCAGCATCACCTGGCCCCCACCCCCAAGAGTTTCCTATTCAGTAGGTCTGGGTTGAACTTGAGAACTTGAATTTCTAGCAAGTTCCCAGGTGAGACCACATTTTGACCACCACTGCCTCAGAACAATGATTGATTGCTTCCTGCTAAAGCAAGCTTTTCAGACAATTTAAGTATAAGATTTAGTGCAATCTTGCATGGTTAGATGATTAGACCAGATGTAATAAGAAAAGGGTGTTTGTTGAGGCGCCTGGGTGGCTCAGTCAGTTGAGCATTTGACTTCGGCTCAGGTCATGATCTCACAGTTCGTGGGTTTGAGCCCCGCATCAGGCTCTGTGCTGACAGCTCAGAGCCTGGAGCCTGCTTTGGATTCTGTGTCCCCCTCTCTCTCTGCCTTTCCCCTGCTTACGTTCTGTCTCACTCCCAAAAACAAATAAACATTTTAAAAGATTCAAAAAAAAAGAAAAAGATGTTTGATTAAAGATCACCTTTGTCTTGGGGCGTCTGGGTGGCCCAGTCAGTTAAGCAACCGTCTTTGGTTCTGGTCATGAGCTCGTGGTTCGTGAGTTCAAGCCCGGAATCAGGCTCTGCTCTGACAGTGTAGAGCCTGCTTGGGCTTCTCTGTCTGCCTCTCCCCTCCTCCCTCTCTCTCTCTCTCTCAAAACAAATAACTAAACTTAAAAAAAAGAAAAAAGATCACCTTTGTCTCACTTGGCTGAGTGGGTGGGTGACAGGTTTCCCAGAAGCATTCTTCATTAAAGTTTATCATGAAATTGTTTTATTTTTTTTAAATGTTTATTTATTTATTTTGAAAGAAAGAGTGCACAAGCAGGGAAGGGACAGAGAGAGAGGGAGAGAGAGAATCCCAAGTAGGCTCCATGCTGTCGGCACAGAGCCGATGTAGGGCTTGATCCCCTGGACCATGAGATCATGACCTTAGCCTAAATCAAGGGTCGGATGCTTAACCAGCTAAACCACCCAGGGGCCCTTAATTTTGTTTTTTAATCAAGAATGCTAATTTCTTTCCAGAAGAAGATTGGGAATTATATCATACAGACTTAGATTCCCAGACTGGGTTAAGCCCATATATTCTTTTACACCAGGAACACAAGGCAAAACCTCCTTACATAAATAGAAGGTAGCTTTACTGAGGATTCAATCTCCTCCCTCAGGTCTCTAAGAAAGGAAATGGCATCACACCACATTGCACTAGAAAATCAGAGTTCCTGCCATCTACACAGCAGTAGAGTTCCTTGTCTGCCCTTCTCTCTGCAAGCCATCTGTCTTGGCTCACTTGTAGTTTTCTCTGCGTCTGGCTTTAGTCTGTCATAGCTTGAACTACGACCACATATGGCATTGCAGCTCTGTTCCCATAGCTAACCGACTCCTTTTGCTCCTCCTTGTGTTCCAGAACTCCCCTGAGAGAAAGAACTGACTAACCCAGCTTGAGCCAGGGATCTCACCAGACCCAGTGGGGGTTGGGGAAATGCTGCCAGCTCCAGGGCCAATGGCCCAGTGTCCTCGACGGGAAGGGGAGTCTGGGTAGGGAGGCAACGATGGGTGCGTGCAAGTGAACCATATACATCCTACCTCGAAGCTTTGCATACGTGGCACTCCACGCATAAAGCATCCGGCTAGACACTCAGTAAAGAGTAGTTTCTTTTCTACCTCATTGTTCTTCTGGAAAATTCATCAGGAGTTCAGAGAATGAGGTAGAAGATTCTGGTTAGCTGTACCACGTCTAGCAGGAAAGCATAGGGGGGATGGTCTTCTGAACCCTTGCTCCCACCACCCCCCACCCCCTTACTGGCTGCACAACTAGTGTTATCTCAGGGCTCGGTCATGTTCTCAGTCCCGGGGCTCCACAGGAGAGGCAAAATCTTCAGGTCTGCTAGCTCAGGACACCAGGGAATAGTCACACACCTCTCTTTCTTCACACTTCAGGAAAGTGTGACCATTTGTCAGAGGCTTTCTTTTCGCAGCAAAGGTGACAGAAAAATTATGGGCGTTGTTAAAAAACAAAATTCAACTGAGTAAATGTGAGGATATAGTTTGCTTTATTCGATGATTCACGAATCGGCAGCATCCCATCTTCGCAAGTAGGAAGGAGTGCTGAGGAGTTAAACAAAATGGAACCTTTTAGAGGTAGGAGGGGGCAGGGACAAGCAAGTCATAAGCAAAGGAAAGGATTGTTTCAGGCCAGGTCTCCTTCCTTTAAGGTCTATCGGGCAGATGACCTCACTAGTACTGGTCAGGTAATTCCAGGCTTATTGGTTTAAATTCCACTCCTGGGAGAGGCTGAAAATGCAATTAGGATAGGTGTTATGTCTGGCTTCACTGGCATGGGGCTCAGCACAAGTGACTCCATTTTGGACCTCTTGTTTCTTTTCTTAACAATGTGTGAGATTGTACCTTAATCTGAAGTGTCTAAACCATATGCTTAACCATAATCCAAAGGTTTGAATAAATATGTGGATTTAATAGCATGCATATTATTTTTTGCCAATTTATGGGGGGGGGGAACCCTTTCATAATCCCAACAGAGACCATGGCTCTTAATATTAGCATTAAGGGTTTATAAAAAATGTAACATTTAATTCAAGTCCCTGTTTGGGCATGTTCAATTCAAGGAGATTTCTTACCTTTTCTCTAGTCCCCTCTGCTCCTTCTTTCTTTTGTTATTTATTTATTTATTTATTTATTATTTGAGAGAGAGAAAGAGTGAGAGAGCACAAGTGGGGGGAGAGGGCAGAGAGAGAGAGAGAGAGAGAGAGAAAGAGAGAACCCCAAGTAGGCTTCATGCTCAATGAGGAACCTGACACGGGGCTCCATCCCATGACCCTGGGATCATGACTTGAGCTGAAATCAAGAGTCGGACAATCAACTGAGTCACCCAGGCTCCCCTTTTGTTTTATTTTGAATTTAAATTTTACCAGTATTTCTAGGACTTCCTGTCGGTAGAAGCCGTGTTTTTCCTGGTAGAGTTTTGACCCGTCACGACCTTAACACCAAAAGGCAAGGCGGCAATCCAGTGCCACAGTAAAAGGTCCCTCGGGACATCCTTGTCCCACTGTGGTGCTTGCAGCCGTCACTGCCGTAAGACAGCGGCCAGGGGCACGGACAGCACCCTGGGAGCTCCTGTGTTCACAGTGCACCTCTGGTCTGTTCACCAAGGCAGGGGGCAGGCTCTGTGGGAAGAGCCACCCAGGTCTATTTTAATTTCAAAGTAGTTGCATTTCTTTCTGTATTGCAGTAAACTGTATATCAGTTTAGCAAGGATCATTTCCTGAAGGTACAAAAAATTCTTTTTTCTCAGATTTTGTCACTTCCGAGCAAACTACTCTTCCTTGCCACATGTCAAATCGACCATTGACTGACTAGGCACCATAAGAACGTATTGACATTATTTCCTTTGGGAATTCTGTCGTTTTCAATCATTTTCGTGTTGGTGGGAAAGAAAATATTGAAAGCATATTTCATTGTATTTACCCTTTATTAGAGGGTTTCCCATATTCACAACCAGTAATTCCTCAAAGAACTTAGACACAGAAACCACCAAATGAAAAGTTCAAAATAAAAAGTAGCCCTTTCTTCTTCAGGTTGGCTATAATTTTTCAGATTGCTCAGCCAAATTATGGAAAATCATATTTTATCCAGTAGTTATAATGAACCTCTGTGCTCCCGCAGCAACCTCTCCATTTATCTTCTCATATATTTTAGGAAGAAAAGCTTTTATCCAGCATTCTTCCCTTCCGTGTTTTGTTTGGTTTTCCTGCTTTGAACTGGATCTGAAAACGTCTTCTTAATTTGAAATTAATCTTTTCTTTGGAACTACACAGCCGAGGTTCTCAAAGCTTAATGTGCATCAGAATCACCCAGAGGGCTTGGGGGCACCTGGGTGGCTCAGTCAGTAGAGTATCCGACTTGTACTCAGGTCATGATCCTGCAGTCCGTGAGTTCGAGCCCTGTGTCAGGCTCTGTGCTGACAGCTCAGAGCCTGGAGCCTGCTTCAGATTCTGTGTCTCCTTCTCTCTCTGCCCCTCCCCCACTCATGCTCTGTCTCTCTCTATCAAAAAATGAATAAACATAAAAAAATTTTTTTTAAATAATAAAAATTAGGGAAGTCAATATTATATTCAAAATCTTTGTCACTTTTTTTCTACAGTTCAACAAGAGTGTTTGTAGACTATTGAAAGGTGGATTTATATATAAGACTTATTTCCCATTGAAGACATCAGATTGGAGTCTTCTGATGAAGACATCAGATTCGAACTGACAGCGCAGAGCCTGACACGGGGTTCGAACTCACGGACCGCAAGATCATGACCTGAGCCGAAGTCGGATGCCCAATCTACTGAGCCACTCAGGCACCCCGACCTCCCTACCTTTTAAAGATGAAAGAGAGGTTTAATTACCCCTAAACCTTTCTACAAGCCCCCTCATCCCTATGCAATTTACTTTTCATGTCTTGCTATATCCCACTTATTTATTTTTATTTGTTTATTTAAATGTCTATTTATTTATACTTCCCACTTATTTATTTTTTATTTATTTATTTAAGTGTTTATTTATTTTGAGAGACAGAGAGAGTGCGCGAGCAGGGAGAGGGACAGAGAGAGAGGAGAGAGAAACCCAAGCCGGCTCCACGCTATCAGCACAGAGCCTGATGTGGGTCTCGATCCCACCAACTGCGAGATCATGACCTGAGCTGAAACCGAGAGTCAGACGCTTAACCAAATGAGCCACCTAGGCACCCCCACCCCCCACTTACTTATAAATACAAGCTCAGCCTCCAGGTAAGGAGTCCTCTTTTCCAAACATAGAAATTCCTGAAGAAAAGGGGAAGAATTAGCTACTGTGTCCCACTGACTTTGCCATTTAGGGCCATGTAACTCTGGGTGCAAATTTCAAGGGATAATGAAAACTATAGCTTTCCAGACTTGAAATACTTTTTGTAATTGAAATACTTTTGTACTGGGAAAACGGCAATTGTACAAATGAAGGATAAACAAAATCTCCTAAGTGAAATATTTTCTTCACCAAATGAAGTTTAGTCAACTACTAATTTAAGGCAACATTTCACATCCTCTTGTATATCAGCTAGAAAAACTGATAGCACCCATACTTTTCATTTATAAATGCAAAAATGCAGCCCTGTTTTCTCAAACTTATTAAAGTTGATAACTTTATCACTAACACCTTCTGGATTAAAACTGTAACCATCCAGGGGCACCTGGATGGCTCAGTCGGTTGAGCGTCCGACTTCGGCTCAGGTCATGATCTCACAGCTCGTGAGTTCGAGACCCGTGTCGGGCTCTGTGCTGACAGCTCAGAGCCTGGAGCCTGCTTCGGATTCTGTGTCTGCCTCTCTCTCTGCCCCTAACCCCCTCGCATTCTGTCTCTGTCTCTCTCAAAAATAAATAAACATTAAAAAAAAAAAACAAAACTGTAACCATCCAAACACAGGACAATTAAGTAACCAGAGAATATTTAGACCAGAAATAGGAGACAACAGTGTGAACGAGGTAATCTTTTTCTACCATGCATTACAAACATACAGAATGAAAGTTGAAGAATAAGGAAAATGGCTTTATTTAGTTTGATTAGACAAAAAAAAATCTTAATTTGTTTTTAAATTAAAAATGGAGAACACCAATTCTCCACAGAGATTTGTTTCCATTTCAGCATAACAAAGAAAACGTCTCTTTCTCTAGAGGGAAGAATGGCGGTTTGCCAACAGCTACTGACACTGGGGTCCAGCTAAGGTCGCGGTTCTTCAGCTGTGATGTGGGTGCCCTATGTGTTCTGCATCCCGGATCCCCACCTGTAGCCCTCATGGGACTTGGGGGGTGAGGGAACCGATTCCAACAAGAAGCTCCCGCTGTATGCTGGGTCTGGAGAAATACACTAAGTCCACGAAATGGGTGCTGTCTTTTTGGCCAAGACGACGGAAGGGTGACAAGTCCCCACACCCCTTCTGTGCCACTGTTTAGGAACTGTATGCCTGCTCATGACTCCATCGTGAAGCCCCTTTTGATTTATTTCGCCAACTTTCTATATTTTATGTTTGTAGCAATTCTTTATACACTGTGTATACAAGACCTCTGCCATTTAAATGTGATGCCATATGGTCGTGTTTGGAGATACACAAGCAGAAATATTGTTTTATAGTATGGTATTTAGAGACAAAAGGACACAGATCATAAGTGTACATCTTTTTTTTTTAAGTTTATTTATTTTCAGAGAGAGAGAGAGAATCCCAAGCAGGCTCCCTGCTGCTGGCACAGAGCCCATTGTGGGGCTTGAACCCACAAACTGTGAGATCATGACCTGAGCCAAAATCAAGAGTTGGACCCTTAACCAACTGAGCCACCCAAACACCCCTTTAAGTGTACATCTTGACAAATATCACAAAGTGAATATGTCCAAGTACTGTCCAAGAAATAGACCATTAGTAGCGCCTCAAAGGCCTGCTCAAGCCCCCACAACCTACAGGCGGCCCCTCTCCTGACTCCTAATGCCACAGGTTAGGTGGACCTGTTTTGAACTTTATATACATGGAGCCAGTCAGTGTGTTTCCTTTTGTATCTTGTTCATTTTGTTCATGTTATTGTTTGTAAGTTTCCTATAACACACTGTTCTGTGTGGTTCTATTTCATTCACTCTCATTGCTACATGGAATTCCATTTTAGGACTGCCACCACTTAATTATTTATTCCACTGTTTGTGATCACTTCCATTGTTTACATTTGGGACTATAAAGAACAACACTGCTGTGAACGTTCTTTGATGCACATGTTACATGCAGTTCTGTTGGCTGTAATTTTAGGAGATAATGCAGAATAGGTTCTACAATGGCTGTACCAGATTATATTGCTCCCAGAGCGTATGAGTGTTTCTGTCCCTCCCACACACGGCACGGTTCTTCCATTTCAACTTCAAAACCAGCCTAAGTTCCAATAATCACACACAGGTCCACATAGAATACATGCATCATTTAAACTTCGCATGGAACTTACTGCTCTCTGTCTCCATCTCTGTAGGATCAGTGTAATCAGTATTTGTTTTAAAATACTTAAATTCTGGGGCACCTGGGTGGCTCAGTTGATTGAGCTTCTGACTTCGATTCAGGTCATGATCTCTCAGTTCATGGGTTTGAGCCCCACAACCGGCTCTGTGCTAACAGCTCGCAGCCAGGAGCCTGCCTCAGAGAGCCTCGCTCTCGTTCTGTCTCTCCCCCGTTTGTGCTCTGTCTCTGTCTCTCAAAAATAAATAAACGTCTAAAAATATTTAAATTCCTAGGTTTGGAAGGATAGATGTCATTGACATGTCCCATTCTATAGGGTCGTTGTTTCAAATGATTAGATCGTGGACTCCTTTGAGAATAAACCTTAAGTCCTTCTCCTCTCTAAAATGTATTTATGCACAAATGCCCAGAAACTTCTACCTGAACTTCTGAAGAGACTCACACCCTCAGAAGCCCTTCAGTTCCTGACCTCCAGATCAAGGATTCCCTTATAAAGCACTGACATTAGCCGAGTAACCGCTCTCAAGAGATCTTCCGCTTCTTACTTCCTGCCTTTTCATTTCCCTCCTTTTCTTCCAGTGGAGCAAAGTTCCAACTTCCTACTTTGAAGGCGTCACACCTCATTTCAAAGAGACCAGGGACCGCCTCACGCATGCTCACTGGCCTGGGGAGTGGGAAGGCCTCTTGCCAACAATCTCTTTATTATTCTCTCCTCTTCACCAACCTGCTGCCTGTGGCTCCCTCGGGTGGCGTCAACTCACACACATCCACCGTGCCCGAGTCCGACTCCACACCCTGCTGCTGGCTGTCTCTCTTTCTCATCTCCAGTCTCCAAGAAGGAAACATTCTTCCCCAATTTCCACATTTCCGGGGGGAAAATAGATCCAATCTGTCAAGTGGTGCCAAGCCCCATGCATCCCCGATCATTAGAGCCACCCGGAACTCTGATGCCTGGCCCCATCCCAGTCAAGTTATATCAAGGTCTTGGGACAGAGGCCAGGCATCAGTGTATCTTCCAGGTTTCTTTGGGTAATCCTGATGTTCAGAGAAGGTTGAGAACCAGTTGTAGAGGCTAAGGGCTGTGGACAGACAAACGATATAAGAAATGTTTCACCCAAATGTATAGAAGAACCATTTTGGTGTGCAAAGTATGAGGGAATGAAAATGCTCCTGAGAAACCTAGAGAAGATTTGTCTGCAGCAGTCCATTAAATTCGGAACACTTGGAGCGATGAGCTCTCCACATGCTGTCCAGGCTCCCCTTTGGCCAAGAACAGAGACAAAAACTGAGGTCTTCACCCTCCCACTGGCTTACTGGGTTTTTTTTTTTTTAATTATTATTTTTTTTAATGTTTATCTTTGAGAGAGAGAGACAGACAGAGCACCAGCAGGGGCGGGGCAGAGAGAGAGCAAGACACAGAGTCCAAAGCGGGCTCCAGGCTCTGAGCTGTCAGCACAGAGCCCGATGTGGGGCTCGAACTCACAAACTGCGAGATCATGACCTGAACTGAAGTTGGACACTTAGGCACCCCTATTGTTCTGTCTTTTCAAAAATTAAATTCTTAGCGTTAACGTTTTTGTTGTTAAAATAACGCATACTCAACAAAGAGCAACTTTTTGAGTACGCATTACTCACATAATTTAAAATAGGGGGTTGCCCAGGGCAGCTCAGTCAGTTGAGCCACGGACTCTTGATCTCAGCTTAGGTCTTCATCTCGGGGTCTTGAATTCAAGCCCCGTATTGGAGTGAAGCCTACTTAAATAAATTGATAATAACAAATTAAAAGAGTTGCTGAAAGAAATGCTATTGTTAAATGTAGTCCCTTCGACTTTCTCTCTGTTCATGTGATTCCTGCATTTTTGGTCAAGCGTCGTCATTATTACACTATATTAACTGAACTTTCTGCCTTTTTCCTTAAATTCTAACGTAAGTGGCTTTTCTGGCTATTATATAATGTAACTTGAAAATATATAATCTCGCATTTATTTTTTAGCATTATTTAAAAATATTCTCTCAAAAAACCCAAAATTAAAAAGAAACCAATACGATAAAATAAAACAAATTTTTTTTTTAATTTTTTCAACATTTATTCATGTTTGAGAGACAGAGAGAGACAGAACACAAGCAGGGGAGGCGCAGAGAGAGAGGGAGACACAGACCTGAAGCAGGCTCCAGGCTCCGAGCTGTCAGCGCAGAGCCCGACGTGGGGCTCGAACCCACCAAAGCATTCTTTCTTTACTAGGAAGCCACAGAGGAGACCCTTTCCCTTCATGTATGAAGTCTCTGTTCGTAACCACAGATAACAAGACTATGGGGTTGATTTGAATCTGAAAAGCTTTTGCTCTCTTACTTTCTCAGTATCTCACTTTTTTATTTTCTTTCTTTCCCCCCATTTTCTTAAGTTATAGGACTGGGCTGCAGTAGGGCACCTGCTTCTCATTGGCTTGTACCTTTGGACAATGTACTAACCCTGTCGGTGCCATCATACCCGGGGCACCCGGGTGGCTTAGTCAGTTAAGTGACTCTTGATCGTGGCTCAGATCACGATCGCACAGTCCGTGAGTTCGAGCCCTGTTTTGGGCTCTGCACTGACAGCTCGGAGCCTACTTGGAATTCTCCCTCTCTCCCTCTTTCTCTGCTCCTACCCCACGCATGCTTGCTCTCTCTCAAACTAAATAAATAAACTTAACAAAGTAAATGAGGATAACAGTGGTACTTACCTCTTTGCCATTTATGTGTTTCTTTGCTTTAACAAGCAAGTATTTCGCATGCAGGATAAGCCAGATACTGTTGTAGACACTTTACAAATACTAACACATTAAATAACAGGGTTGTGAAGATTATACGAATAAAGTCACAGCGTAGCACATGCAGCCAAGAGCATCAGTATCCTCTGTCTGCTCATCCATTTCTTTCCTCTGGATTTTTGTTCATTTTAGAAGTATCTGCTAGAGGGGCGCCTGAGTGGCTCAGTCGGTTGGGCGGCCGACTTCAGCTCAGGTCATGATCTCATGGCTCGTGAGTTCGAGCCCCGCATCTGTGCTGACAGCTCAGGGCCTAGAGCCTGCTTCGGATTCTGTGTCTCCCTCCCCTCAGCTCCTCCCTTGCTCACACTCTGTCTCTCTTTCAAAATAAATAAAGATTTAAAAAAAAAAAAGAAAGAAAGAAGAAGTATCCCTGCTAGGGGAAAGCAGAGGGAGACAAGCCAGCCTCCTGGTTGAGCAGAAGCTTTGAAGGATGTGGAGGAGTTTTCCATCTAACGCAACAGGAAGAGAAGGCAGGATTGCAGGAGGCGGCATGGCCCCAAGTTTCAGGAGTGGTGAGGAAGCCAGTGTGATGGAGACTCCAGGAGATGAGATCAGAGATGAGCGTACTTGCGGGAATGGGAAAGTTTACAGAGACTGGAAGCTGGCCTCTGATGGCCAAGGAGAATCTCGGGTTCCAATCAAGCTTCCTTTATCTAGGACATTTCTTTTTAAAAACAAAAAATAGGGGCGCCTGGGTGGCTCAGTCGGTTAAGCGGCTGACTTCGGCTCAGGTCATGATCTCGCGGTCCGTGAGTTCGAGCCCCGCGTCGGGCTCTGTGCTGACAGCTCAGAGCCTGGAGCCTGTTTTGGATTCTGTGTCTCCCCTTCTCTGACCCTCCCCCGTTCATGCTCTGTCTCTCTCTGTCTCAAAAATAAATAAACGTTAAAAAATAAAAATAAAAAAAACAAAAACAAAAACAAAAGAGCTTTGTAGAAATATAACCCACATGCGAAGAATTCAGCCATCTAAAGTATATCATTTAAGCGTCTTCAAGCACATTACAGAGTTGTGCACCCAACGCCACAACCTTACACTGAGAACACTTTCATCGTCCCCAAAGGGAGCCTCATACTATCCGCACTATTTCCTTAGTCTCCACCCTCCCTCCCAGCCTCCGGGAGCCACTAATCTACCTTCTGTCTCTAAGGATTTGCCTACTGTGGACGTTTCCTATGAAAGGGATCACACAGCATATAGGTCTTTTGTGGCTGGCTTCTTTCTTCTTTCACTTGGTGGAATGTTTTCAAGGCTTATCCATGGATACTGCCTGTATTTCTTTTATGGCCGAATAATATTCCTTTGGAAGAGCAGATAATATTTTGTTTATCTGTTCCTCAGTTGACGGACATTTGGGTTGTTTCCGGTTGGGGGCTGTTATGAATAACACTGCTGTGAACATCCATGTACAGTTTTTATGTGGACGTGTTTTCATTTCTCTTGGGTATATATCCAAGAGAGTAGAATCGCTGGGTCAAAGGGTAACTCTGTGTTTAACCCTTTGAGGAGCTGCCCAACTTTTTTCCAAGCCACAGCACCATCGAACTACCATTTAACTCACAGCCACCATCCTTTTGTGAGGGTTCCAATCTCTCCACGTCCTTGTTAACACTTGGGTATTGTGTGTCTTTTTGATAACAGCCATCCATATCGGTGTGAAATGGCTTTTCATTGTGGTTTTCATTTGCATTTCCTTCATGACTAATGATGCTGAGCACTTTTTCATCTGTTTGTTGGTCATTTGTATGTTTTCTTTGGATAAATGTCTATTCAACCCCTCCGCCCATTATAAATTGGGCTATTTGTCTTTTCATTGTTGAATTCTAAGGGTTCTTTACATATACTGGATATAGATATTTTTTCAGATATGATTTGCAAATACTTTGATACAGATAGACTTCATTTTATGGATTTTTTCACTTCCCTGATGGCACTGTTTTTTTTTATATTAATACAATTTATTGTCAGATTGGTCTCCATACAACACCTAGTGCTCATCCCAACAGGTACCCTCCTCAATGCCTTGATGGCATTGTTTATAGCACAATTTCTTAAATTTTGATGATGTCTAAAATTACCTATTTTTTTTTATCTTGTTGTTTATGCTTTTGGTGTCATATCTGAAGCCATTACTAAAGGTCATGAAAATTTTACTCCTAAGTCCTATTCTAAGAGTTTGTGGTTTTAGCTCTTAGATTTAGGTCTGTGATCCATTCTGAGTTAATTTTTGTGCCTGGTGTAAGGTAGGGGGTCCGGAAAATTCTGGATATCCCATCAAAAATCAAGGACTTGAGTATTTATTGCTAAATGAAAAATGCGGGCGCCTGGGTGGCTCAGTCAGTTAAGCATCTGACTTTGGCTCAGGTCATGAACTCACGGGTCATGATTTCACGGTTCGTGAGTTTGAGCCCCACATCAGGCTCTGGGCTGACAACTCAGAGCCTGGAATTCTGTGTCTCCCCCTCTCTCTGCTCCTCCCCTGCTCACGCTCTCTCTCTCTCAAAAGTAAAATTAAAAAAAAAATCTTAATGAAAAATGCTGTAGATTTTTGACCACTGTACTTAGATTTCAGTGCGAGAACTCGGGCTCATTATCTTTGAGACAGGTAATAAAAAATAAATTACTGCTGTTCATAGGAAAAACAAAATAAAACCCTCATCTCTCCATTTACTAATTATTTTCTATTTTTCCGTCTTTAGTTCTCTCTTTCTCTCTCCAAATCCTTTCCTTTTCTTTTTCCCCTTTCTTTCCCACTCCTTTATTGTGTTGTAATATTATAAGCACGTTCAAATATTAAGGAACACACACACACACACACACACACCTTTGTATAAAAGGGAGAACTGCATAAGATCCATCACATAGATAAGAATGATTTTATAAATTCACTGCAGATTCAAATATTGTAGTCTCCAAATCACTCACGTTTGCTTTATTCCCCTCAGCAATGCCTGGCCCTTGAGGAAGAGTTGATCTCAATGACCTCATAGTGGCACCCACTGAAGCAGCAAGAGTGAGACACCTCCTTCACTTTGCCCTCACTGTTTTTCCTATGCCCAACCACCTTGGCTTTTCCTCATGCTTCTTGGTACCTCTTGGGTTTGCTCTCGCTTCCGGAAGCTCAGCCCATGAGGCATGGACCCCCGGCTGCCTCCACAGAGCACCACCCACATCGGAGCTCAGCTGGGCACTGGGCTCTTGCAATCCTTAACTCGTTAGTTGTTGTCCTGGGCATGAGACATACATATTAGCCTCCCTTTGGACCAGTATGAAACATCTTCTCCCTTGGATTCTAACTGTCCCACAGGGAGCACTATGCATTCGCGCTGCCCTTGGCCTTGAAACCAGGCGGTGCTCACGAGGGGACACTCAGAGGTGGAAGGAGGCAGCAGTTGTTCCTCCAGGGGACAGAGTGGGAACTGGTATTGGGTAAGGGCCAGACTGGCAGACCAAGCCTGGAATCCAGCACCTGCCGTCCAGAGTTTTGTGCCTCGCACGCCCCCAGTGTTCTGGGCAGAATCTCTCACACCGGCGGCAAGTGCATGGAGTCTGGTGGCAGGGCGCTGAGGGTCTTGGAGCCAGGCCCCACCCTTGCCCAGTAACCACTGGCTCTGGGGCGGAACAAACCACAAGACCTGTGTGTCTGTGGGTCCCCATGTCTAAAATGAGAATACAAAAAAAAAAGTGCCCGTCTCTCAGGCTGTTGCAAGAATTAAGTCATTTCATACACAGGATGTGCTTAGCATAGCACCTAGTAGCTAAAGGTGTTAGTTAGCTGTTGTTATCACACAAAGCCAGAGGGAGGAAGGCTGGGCGGGGAACTAGGGGTAGAGAGAGAATGCGTGCAGCTTCCCTGCTCTGCTGCGCCCACCCTGGGACCCCGCACTTTGCATACAGCTGGCGCACAGACTCTCTCCACAGAAGCCCCGGAGCCAACTGGCACACAACAGGGCAGAGAAAGGAGCCGCTGTTGCCAAAGCCACAGAATAAAGACTTAGCCTGCTGTCAAGTGCCGAGGGATTCCTTTTGTCCAGGCACACTCTCCCCCGCCCCCTTTCAAATGAACATGAATAAATGGGGTATCTGAGGCCTTTGTCCTCCTCTCAATCCCTCTTGAGCTCAATGCTAACCTGCAGGCTCTTGGGGACCTTGGTGCAAAGAAAGGTGGTCGAAGTTAGAAACCACCCGGCCCCGCACGGTTACAGTTCAGAGCACATTATTATTACTTTTAAATCATTTTCAAAACAAAAACCCTTTACCTTTTTTTTTTTTTTAAAGAAATGGGCATGTGTTTACACAGCTTAACCAGGCTCCCCACAGAGGCAGCAGGGGCAGATCTGTCGGCTCCCGTGGGCTCCGTGGGCTCCGTGGGCTCCGTCCTCGGGATGTCAGGTGGGCGGTACAGGGCCCCAGCATCTCCTCGTTCACCCCCATTGGATTAACTCTCTGTCCCCAGGGGCGAGGTCACCCGGAGCCCAGCTGCAAATGCAAATGTGTAATGAGAAAGGGTGCAGTCTTCAGTCTCCATCAGCCCGTGTGTGCCAGTTTCCTAGGTGACAGGCGCTGCTGTTTTCCAGGGTAAGTTCTCAGGGAGGGGAAGGAAGTAAAAATTGGTAAAAATGAACTTGACCAAGGAATTAACCCTTTTAACTAATAAAGCCTGACCTCCAGCAATCACTAGGAATTGTGGACCCTATTTTAACACTTTCTACCTCCCCTGGTCCTTCTTCCAGTCAATACCATCCATTGCAGTGATGGTTGTTCACCGATTTATTATTCGCTTTGTATTAATAGGTTAAAAAAAAAAGCACGACTGCAATTTGTGTTTTCACAAATGAGTTACATTCGCTTTCTGTGTAGTGATTAATGCTAAACGGCCAAGTTACAATAGGAGGATGAGGCTGGTATGAGCATCAAGACTTCTCTTTCTCTGTCTCAGAATTATAAAGAAGTAACGATTCTTCCATAGCCCTGGAAGGTTCTGGCTTAAATGCATCTATGTATCCATCCGTGCACCTACACAGAAATACCACAGCCAAATACAATTATATGGCTTGCCTGCTTTCCTTCCTTCCTTCCTCCCTCCCTTCCTTCTTTCCTCCTTCCTACCTGCCTTCCTTCTTTCCCTTTCTTCCTCCTCTCTCCCACTTTCCCTGTCTCTCTCTTTTTCTTGCCAGATATATTTATCATCAGCAAACATTAATGAATGTTTGCTGTGCGTCAGACACGCATTTTGCAAAGAATAGATGTGCCCTGCCCTCAAGTACTCAACAGTCCAGCTGGGGACACAGGCACCAGAAGTCATTATGACCCATGTCAAGCAGCTTTCACCAGCTTGTGGAGTCAAGAAAATCACAATTCCCAATTCCTGTTCTTGCCCCCACCTCCACCCAGAGCCCAGCTGGGGCTCCCCACGGTGTTTCCTCCCCTCCGCTCCCGTGTGGCTGACAGCTGAAGCAGGCTAAAGGAACAAATAAACGAATGAATGAAAACATAAATATGGTCCAGCCGCATAGGTCTTGCTATAAGTGTGAAGGTGCTCGCTCGATTCATTTGAGATCACATGTTTTAAAATACAGAGAGGGAGCTTACTATTTAAAGCAATCTGATAGTGAGCCATTTTGCAAAGCAAGGAAATTACCATCATTTTGTAATGACTCCGATTAACCAACTTTATTTCGTTCGGATTTTCACATACGCCTTTTTCTTCGAGTACACCGTTCGCATGGTACCCACCAGAATCCTCCAGGAAGCCATGTAGAATCTGAGCCAGGCAAGAGCCAAGGTCAGAGAGCCCCACTTGGGTGTGCCACAGATCCCTGTCAAGGCTCCTCTTTCCAGAAGCTGGTCCAGCCTGTGCAGCACAGGGGGTAGGAGGGACGCTTAGGAGTATTCACAGCCCAGCTTGGGGCTCTTGTTCCAGCCCCGGCAAAATCACTGTTATTCCTCTTTTGATGCTTTGCAGTCATCTTTGAAGAGCCTCCAAATGGCCAATAATAAATCCTTGGAAGCCAAGGACCTACCCCGGGCTCCTGTGAGGAGAGGCCGCTGGGCCTGCAAGGTGGTGGGGGGGGGGGGCAGATGCAGAGGAAGGTGAGGGGGAGCCAAGGAGGATTTGTGAGGGCAGCTGGACGGCAAGAACGGATCCAGCCTGTTCTGCAGGCTTGGCTGCCTCTCAGGGCACCGGCCCTTCCCTGTGGCACCAAATGGGGGAAGTGTGAACAGTCCCAGCCAGGATTCATCTCAGGACCTCTACACAGACGCTTTACCCTCCTCACAATCTTACAGATGGGAGGAGATAGAGGCTGCAGGAAGCCCACTGACTTTTCCAGATTCATGGTTAGTCAGGCGGGCAAGCTTAAAGCTAGAATCAAAATCTGTTCGAGTTCAGGCAAGGCCTTTTCTTAGTTACAGTCAGTAGATGTTGTGAGCTGAGCTGGCTTTTTGGTCCCCAGACAGGCAAGCTACGTCACCGGCCATCCTGTCTCCAGCTGCTACTTCTTTCGTTTACAGCCTGTGAGGAAACGGCATCTCTGTTTAAGCATGGTTATTAATATCGGCATCATTCTAGCTAAGTCACAGGAGGCGAAGAATAAGCCCTTTTTTTGCTTCGCGATCTGTAAGTGCCCAGACAACCCGTCGGATCAATAGGGATTTTTATCTTAAGGTCAGACTGGCGGCTGCTGGCGGCTGAGGCCACACAGGACCAGCCCAGTGTGGCTGCCTCCTCCCCCAGCTCCCTGTCCCTGGGCGTTGTCTGGGCCTGGTGATATTGACATCTTTTGTTACAAAGTGGTTTATAAATGATTGTGGATCCGTCCCTGCTGTGTTCCAGCTAGTTTACAAAGAAGCATTTGAGAGAGAAATTCCACGGGGCTGCTAGGAACCCTTCCCTATGTCTACAGTGTCAGGGCGGCAAGATGTTGAACACGCAGTAAAAACTGTCTCTGCAAATGAGACAACATCTGACCAGATTTCACCCCTCCAGTGTCTCAGAGTGCTTCTCCTCTCCCTGCCCCCCTGCAACCCCCCAACCATCCCCCTGCCTGCCAAATCCCGTAAGAAGACACCCAGGCCAAGTGGACACCGTCATTTCAGCTTCTGTTCCGGACTTTTGAATGTATCTACTCTGAGGACAGAGCGAAGGCTGGTTTCCCTGCGGGGGAAATGCCAAGAACGTTCGGGGAGGGAGGGGGGCTCACCCGGGCAGGAGCTTCACCCTCACAAGTAACCGCCAGGACAAGCGAGCACAGAGAGCGGGCAGGATCCTGCCGGGACTTGTAGGGACCGAATGGGGTTGTTTCCCCGTAGTGCTGAGCGAGGGTCTGCTGGCTGGGCCTGCGCGCACGGCCTCGGCGGAGCACACCCCGAACTAGCTGACTCGGCAGGTTGCTAGTTGCCATGGCAACCCGACAGCCTCCCGGAGACCGGCAGGGTGGGGTTCTGCCCGGCAGCTGCTAAGCTCGCGCAGGGCGGGGTGGGGGTGGCGCCCTGGGCTCCGCCGTTCCAGAAAGACCTTCTAGTGTATGTGGGACTGACGGCATGTTTTCCCCCTCATGAACAGAAAAAATCATAAAACGGTGGCGAAGGAGATCCTACAAACGGCAGAGAGAAGCACCATGACACCTGTAAGGGGCCAGCTGCTGGGCATTAAAAGCGAAGGCGTAGAATAGTGAGAAGACAGTATCAGGGTGGAGATTAAAATCCTACCCAAGGAGAATAGGCCAAGAAAAAAAGCAACAACCTGCGTCTTTTGAACCAAGGGAGAAAGTACAGGAAAGAGGCTGAGGCAGCTCCCTCAGCCCGCGGCCTGGGGCAGTGAGGGAGGGGCTGGGAGCGACCTTGGCAATGACAAAGCACGGCTTGTGTTAGAGACCGAATAGCGGCCACCGCCCTCAGCCGGGAGCACACCGAGAGTTTTATATCAGCGCCGGCAGATGGCTAGAGATTTTGCACTGCCTTGAATTTTAAAGTATTTCTTCGTATGAAATCAGACCTCCCTTGTAATGCGAAAATGGATTTAATTTAAGTGGCTGTTTCAAGCAGTCATCACAAATTATACCAGGCACAAAATGCAAAAAGAGTGTCAGGATGGTTTTGAGCAGGAACGCTCTATTGTTAGGTTAGCCAAACCAGCAGATGCTCATGGCTTTTGTCAAATCTGATCTCCCGGTGACCACTCTTATCCACGGGTGAGACCTAAACCATTCCGGGACAGGGGGTGGGGGGCAGTGGGGGTGAGTAGTTGGCTCTCAGTGTTGAAGTAAGAGGACTCAAAGAACAGCCTGCCAGGAGTTGCAGACATGGGATTAAAGCCTGAATCGGGGTCACCCCTGAGATCGTCTTCCTGACTATCTCAACAGGCTAACCTGGAAAAGTCCTAACTCTTGGTCAACAATGGCCAGTATTTGCTTTATAAATTCGTCTGGGGCGCCGGGTGTCTCAGTCCGTTAAGCATCTGACTTCGGCTCAGGTCATGATCTCGAGGTTCATAAGTTTGAGCCCCACATTAGGCTCTGTGCTGGAGGTGTGGAGCCTGTTTGGGATTTTACCCCGCGCCCCCCCACCCCCACCCCATGCCCCTTCCTCACTTGTGGTCTCTCTCAAAATAAATAAACTTAAAAATATTAAAAAATATAAATTCATCTGAATGAACCTAAGTGTTATTGTTTCCAAAACAGTGAAACAATGCTTAGACTCTATTTAGTACCAGGTTGGGCTCACTTATTTTTTTTTAAAGTTTATTTATTTATTTATTTTTGAGAGAGAGAGAGAGAGAGAGAGGTAGAAGGAGGGAGACGGAGAATCCCAAGCAGGCTCTGAGCTGTCACCGTAAAGCCTGACACGGGGCTCAAACTCATGAACTGTGAGATCATGACCTGAGCTGAAATCGAGAGTCAGACACTTAACCGACTGAGCCATCCAGGCGCCTGGACAATCCCCCAACTTCTAAGAGGCCAGGAGAGAACTACCTTTCTCTCCTCACCTCCTGTTTCCTCTTTCTCTTGTTTACCTCGCAATGGCCTCGCCAAGCACTGTCCCTGCCTGACCCCAATTGCCAAGAAAAAAAACAGAGGAGAGTTACTATCCTCACATCCTAAACCTAATTATTACCTAGTGCCATCACATAGCAAGAGAAATCATGCTGTATTTCCAAATGGCCTAAGTTAGAGCATATCTCTCCAAGGTATTCTTGCCAAGGTTACATACTCAAACTCTCCCTCTTTTTTTTCTTCTTCTCGGAAAAGTTTATATACTTCCAGCCTCTTCGTTACTCATGCTGTACCTGACATTGTTGTGTCCTCTTTAAAATCCTTTCCCCGTCTGCAGGGGCTATGCCACCTTGTGGCAACAGGCCCCCTGGCTATCCCTTGCATGCTTCTTGAATTCCTTACCCATCACCCCCTTGCTGTAACCCTCCCTTTTCCTCCACTGCTTCTGCAGTATATGCCCACAGCCAGGAGTCACAGTCTGAGTGTGGTCCGGGGCCCCAATTTACAAAGCAAACGCCAAGTCAGTTTGGAGAATAAAATTGTGTTTTTTTGTTTTGTCTTCCTTAAATGACCTAGATAGAAAGAATACAAGAAAGTTTACCGAAAGAATTATCTTTAAAACTATATTATACTCTATCTCTAACACCTCTTTATGCATAAAAATGTTCAGCTTTGGATTTAGGAAAATTCCCCTGAATTCAAATTGAATTCATTAGGTCTGTTCAAATTACTGTTAAAATGTAGGGCATAATTTTAAAGATATACTTTCCCTTTCTAAATTATTCCATATATTCACATTATGCCTTTTATATATGGTAGAAAGCATCAAAGTAACAAAGACTCTAATTTAGAAATAATGGTACTATTTGGAAATGGTAACCAGCAGGGTGGTTTTTTTTGTTTTGTTTTTTATCATTAGTCCTCTGGCTCCTCCTAATGGACAGTTTTCATTATTGCAGAAGCACTTCAGAGATTATCCAGGACCCCTAAGATATTTCATTGTTTTATAGTCCAAGTAGTTTCCCTAGGGGTTTGAGGTGGCTTAATTAATTGCACACTCTAATACAGTCAAAACAAAAAAAGAGAAATTCTGGCTTACAATGTATTCAACAACATCCCTTCACTAAAGGTAATAATGGATTCCACAAGAGATTTCCTAACATTGTTCCAACGTTAGTCGAAGATATGACTCAAGCACAGGGAAGATAGTTCTGGGAGTCAAGACAATGGGTTTCTTTACGCAGCTCTCCTATGAGCTGTTTTGACCTGGGGAGTAATACGAAAGAAAGGAATAGAGAGGGTGACTTTAGAACTATGTGTCACAGATTTTTGATAAAGTTGAGCAGCAGATATTTGAGGCTTGTGTTCAATCTCAGCAGCTTGGAGTGTGGGTAATTTGTGGAGCTGGTTAAGAGCAATCCATATGTTTTAAAAGCACCAACAGATGGTAGGGCTGCCTTCATTTTTTGGTGCAAAATCAAAAGCCTAATGAAAACGCTAGACTGAATGGATGGCCATCCAACATCATTCTTGGTATTCGATTTATGCGCAATCACTAAATACTTCTGTTGACTTTTCTGAATAGGCCGTGGTAAGGTATTTTCGGATCAGTCATGGGGTAGATGGGAAGGAAGCGACTTTTCCTCTTACGTTTTCTTCTAGAATATTTGTAGTTTCAAATGTCACATTTAGGGCTGTGATCTATTTTGAGTTAATTTTTGTATAGGGCGAGAGGAATAGATTGAGGTTCATTTTTTGCATGTGGATATCTATTCCAGCACCA
This sequence comes from Panthera uncia, assembly GCF_023721935.1. Lineage (NCBI taxonomy): Eukaryota > Metazoa > Chordata > Mammalia > Carnivora > Felidae > Panthera > Panthera uncia. The sequence goes on along the minus strand of NW_026057586.1, from coordinate 57,934,367 downwards.
TTAATTAAAAACGCCCTAGCCTTTCCATTGAATTGCCTCTACATTTGTTGAGAATCAGTTCACCGTATATGTGGGTCTATTTCTTGACTTAATTCTGTTCCATTCATCTCTATGCCTATCCTTTCTTCTCGGCCATGTCTTGATTACTGTAAATGTATAGTTAAGTCTTGAAATCAGAGTGTGCGTTTTCTAACTTTGTTTTTCTCCAAAATCACTTTGATTAGTCCAGTTCATTTGATTTTACCTATGAAGAAAAAACTCCTGTAAGGATTTTAATTAGATTGGTGTCCAATCTATAGATAAGTTTGGGGAGAGTGGACATCTTAACAGTATTGAGACTTCTAATCCATAAAAACAGTAATCTCCCCATTTATTTAGATCTTTTTTCTTCAGTCAAGATTTTGCAGTTTTCAGTGTACAGATCTTGTACATATTTTGTTAGAATTGTGCCTAAGAATTTCTTGGCTTTTTTTCAGGAGGGGTGCTCTGTAAGTGGTATTATAAAATTCAATCTCAAAATGTTTATTGCTAGCATATAAAAATACAGGTGATTTTTATATATTGACCTTGTATCTTGTGACCTAGCTAAAGTCTATTATTAGTTCTAAAAACTTTGTTGTAGATTCTCTCTGAATTTTTATGTAAACAACCATGCCGTCTGTGACTAGAGACAATTTTATTTCCTTTTGTTACTTTTTCTTGCTTTATTGCAGGCTAGTACCTCAAATATGATACTCATTAAAGAACAAACATCCTTGCCTTGTCCCTAATTTTAGAGGAAAAGCAGTCAATGCTTCACCGTGAAGTATGATGAAAAAAACCAAACTCTGTTGGTTTTTTATACGTGACCTTTAGCAAGTTGAGAAAGTTCCCTATTTCCTCTGAATGAGATTTGGCAGTTTGTGTTTTCAAGAGATTTGTTCATTTTATTTGTTACATTTATAGGCATAGAATAGTTTATGGTGTTTCATTATTCTTCTTTTAATGACTTTAGTGTCTGTAATGATGTCTCCTTTTTCAGTATGGATAACTTGTTTCTTCTCTCTGTATTTCTTGATGAGTTTGGCTGGAGGTTTATCAATTTTGTTGATCTTTTCAAAGATAGGTTCCCCCCTCCCATTTCTTTAAAGGTTTTACCATGATAAAATATATATAAATTTACCTTTTTTAACCACTTTTAAGTGTACAGTTCAGTGGCCTCAAGTACATTCACATTGCTCGGCAGTCATAACCACCATCCAATTCCGGAACATTTTCACCCTCCCCAACTGAAACCCTGTACCCATTAAACACTAACTCTCCCCTTACCCCAGAACCTGGTAGCTGTCATTCTAATTTCTGTCTCTATGAATTTGACTACTCTAGGTACTTCATATAAATGGAATCATATAATATTTGTCCCTTGTTACTAGCTTATTTCACTTGGCACAACATTTTCAAAGTTCATCTATGTTGTAACACATGTCAGAATTTCCTTCCTTTTTAAGGTTGAATTAACATTCCATTTTACATATATACTACAGACCATGTTTTGATTATTCCTTCTTCCATCAGTGGGCACTGGGTGGGTTACTTCTATCTTTTGACTATTTTCTATAATACTGCTAGAAACATGGATGTGCAAATATCTGCTTTCGCCTCTTTGGGCATAAATCCAGAAGTAGAATTGTTGGATCGTATGGTAATTCCATATTTCACATTTTGAGGAATCACCATACCACTTCCCAGAGGCTGCACCAATTTACATTCCCACTAGCAGTGCGTAAAACTGGCAGTTTCTCCACATCCTTGCCAACATTTGTTATTTGGGTTTTTTGATGATCGCCATTTTAGTGGGTGGAAGTGATATCTGATTGTCGGTTTGTGTTGCACTTGCCTAATAACTTTTTTTTGGGTCCATTTTTAACTTGGATTGTTTATTTTTTGTTGTTGAGTTGTATGGATACAGTTTTTGGTTGATTGACCTTTTTCCTATTATTTTTATGATTGTGATTTCATTGATTTATGCTTCATCATTTGCTTACTCTTCTTGCCTTGAGTTTAATTTGCTTTCCCCCTCACTCCTAGTTTCTTAAAAACTTAGATCAGCTATCCAAGACCTTTTCTTTTCTAATATAAGCCCTTAATGATTTAAATTTTCTTCTGTGTACTACCTTAGCTACCTTCTGCGAATTTTGATGTGCTGTATTTGCATTTTCGTTCAATTTAAAATGTTTTTAAACTTCCCTTTTGACTCCTTTGTGACACGTGAGTTGTTTAAAAGTGTATTGTTCTAACTAGAGATTTTACAGATACTTTCTGTTATTGTTCTAGTTTAATTCAGTTATGGTCAGAGAACATATTGCATATGATTTCCTTTATTTTATTTTTTTAATGTTTTTTTAAAAATTTATTCTTGAGAGAGAGACAGGAGACAGAACATGAGCAGGGGTGGGACAGAACAAGAAAGGGACACAGAATCCAAAGCAGGCTCCAGGCTCTGAGCTGTCAGCACAGAGCCCGACGCGGGGCTCGAACTCACAAACGTGAGACCATGACCTGAGCCAAAGTTGGACACTTCACTGAGTGAGACATCCAGGAGCCCCAGTATATGATTTCCTTTAAAAAACATTTTTTAAGTTTATTTATTCGATTATTTAAGTAATCTCTACACCCAATGTGGGGCTTGAACTCACGACCTCAAGAAATCAGGAGTTGCATTCTCTTCTGACAGCCAGCCAGGCATCCCTGATTTCCTTTCTTTTAAACTTGCTAAAGTTTGTTTTATTTGAATGATGTGTTTTTGAAAAGAATATATATTCTGTTCTTGGATGGAGTTCAAGTAGGTCAAGTTGTTGTTGAGGTCTTTGGTAGCCTCCCTGATTTTCTGTCTGCTTGTTCTCTTGATTACAGAGAAAGGAGCATTGACATCTCCAACTACAGTTGTGGATCTGTTTTCGTTTTGTTTTGTTTTCTCCTTTCAGTTTCCAATTTTCCACTTTCTCTCCAGCTGCTTTTGGGGAGGGGTGCTTTTCCTGTATTCTCCCCCCACCCCCATCCTCTCCCCACACGCAAAAGCGGCTCCCTGCCCTCCATGGCTTCTCTCTCCCCAGGTTCACCTCTCCACGCCAGGTACCTGCTGAATTCTGTGGTTCAGGCTGTGTAGATTGTTGTGCTAATCCTCAGATCAGTTTTCTAGGTGTGCAGGATGGTTTAGTGTTGGTCTGGCTGTATGCAATGGACACAAGACACACAAAAAACTTCCATGCTGTTCCGCCATCTTGGCTCCTCCCCCCCCCTTTCTCCTTTCGGTTTGATCAATTTTGGGGTCATGTATTTTGAAGCTCTGTTGTTGGGTGCATACAGATTGAAGGTTGTTGTCTTCTGGTGAATTAATTCCTTCATCATTACATAATGCTCCTCTTTTTTCCTGGTGATATTTCTTGTTCTGAAATCTACTTTTTCTGATATTAATATAACCAATCCAGCTTTCTTTTGATTAGTGTTTTCATGACATACCTTTTTTTTTTTTCTTACCATCTTGACTTCTGAATTATTTAAAGTGGATTTGCTGTAGACAGCATATAGTTAGATCTTGCTTTTTTATATAACAATTTTTATCTTTTAGTGTGTAGGTTTAAACTGTTTGTAGTTAATGCAACTATGAATATGGTTGGAATAAATTCACAATCTTGCTAGTTGTGTTCTGTTTATGTTTGCTTTTTAAAATTTTTATTTATTTATTTTGGGGGGGGAGGGGCAGAAAGCGAGGGAGACAGAATCCTAAGCAGACTCTGAGCCACCAGCACAGAGCCAGACATGGAGCTCAAACGCAAAAACCATGAGATCATGACCTGAGCCAAAAAAAGAGTTGGAAGCTTAACCAATTGAGCCACACAGGTGCCCCTATGTTTGCTTTTAAAAGATATTTAGGGGGGCGCCTGGGTGGCTCAGTCAGTTAAGCGTCCGACTTCGGCTCAGGTCACGATCTCACAGTCTGTGAGTTCGAGCCCCGCGTCGGGCTCTGGGCTGATGGCTCAGAGCCTGGAGCCTGCTTCCGATTCTGTGTCTCCCTCTCTCTCTGCCCCTCCCCCATTCATGCTCTGTCTCTCTCTGTCTCAAAAATAAATAAAAACGTTATAAAAAATAAATAAATAAATAAATAAAAATAAATAAAAGATATTTAGGGGTGCGTGGATGGCTCAGTCGGTTGAGCGTCCAACTTTGGCTCAGGTCATGATCTCAAGGTTTATGAGCTTGAGCCCCGCATTGGGCTCTGTGTTGACAGCTCAGAGCCTGGAGCCTGCTTCGGATTCTGTGTCTCCCTCTCTCTCTGCCCCTCCCCTGCTCGTTCTCTTCTCTCTCTGTTTCTCAAAACTAAATAAATGTTAAAACAAGTTTTTAAAAAATAAAAAATTAAAAGATATTTAAAAGCCATGCTTGTGATGTAATCACACTAGTGATTTTTAGGAAACTATGACTATAAGAACACAAACTTTTTGGGCCGTCTTCCCCTTGGAAGGAAGTCAATTGCTCATTGAATAGTTAATACAAATAGATAAGGAACATGTCACTATATATTTAACCCAAAGGGTTACTAAATCTTTTCAAAGACTGTGAGAGAAGACAGCAAGGAGTCTAAAGACTTAGGGCTTGGTCTCAGCTCTACCCCCTTGTTAGTTGTGCAGGTCTGGACAAGTTCCTCATCTCCTCGATGCTCAAATGGATGAAATAATACTACCAGTGATCAGAGCTTTCTCTGAATCCTGGGTAGAGTTGGGAAAAACAAATCTCTCTACTTGGGGAAAATACTCAGATGGGATTTCTGAATGTGTTTGGATGATGAAAGGGAATTTAATAAATAATCGTAGTCAAGTTGAGAATACATTTTTTAAGACCGAGAATAATTAGAATATACACACAAATCAGTGACTGTTATAGGAGTGCAAATGAGAAACTATGAGGCTTCAAATAATGCAGGCTGGAGAGAAGAGTCAGTTCAATGGGACTTGAATATCAATTGGATACAGAGAATGGAAAAGGGAGAGGTCTAGGGTCACTTTCAAGTTTCAGATTCGAGAAATTCGGGAGACAGTGGTTCTTTCACTGAGATACAGAATACAGGAGGACAGGTTAGAGGTGCTGGCTCGCAAATAGAAGGTGATACCAGTTTTAAATTAGCGTCAGTTGAATTCGAGGGGTCTGTGGCAGACCAGGGTGGAGATGTCAGTAGGTAGCCTGGTTGACGCATCTGCGGCTGGTCTAGCCCAGACCTACAGACTTGGAAGCCATCAGCATCCACGTGGGGGTTGGAGCCATTGGCACAGGTGAGCGTATACACTGAAAAGCGGGCTGAGGATGGAACCCTGGGATATTTGTGCGGATGCTTTCAGCTGTTAGTAAAATCCCAACTCAAAGTGGTATAAAGCACTATCATCTTACATGGCAAGATGACACAGTTAACTCAGTGGCTCTAAAACATGGATTCTCAGGGCGCCTAGGTGGCTCAGTCGGTTAAGCGTCCGACTTCGGCTCGGGTCATGATCTCGCTGTCCGTGAGTTCGAGCCCTGCGTCGGGCTCTGTGCTGACCGCTCAGAGCCTGGAGGCTGTTTCAGATTCTGTGTCTCCCTCTCTCTCTGACCCTCCCCTGTTCATGCTCGGTCTCTGTCTCAAAAATAAATAAACGTTAAAAAAAAATATATATATATATATATAAATAAAAAAATTAAAAAATCATGGATTCTTTCCATTTGTCTCATCTGCCTTCTTTCTCCGATATCTTGACTGGCCTTTAGGGAGAATTTCGTTACGGGTCCAAGATGGCCGCCACCAGTTCCCAGCATCCCTGAGGACGACCAATTGCAGAGGCACCAGAAAATCGGTGTATGGGTCTCTTTTTTAAGAATAAAAGCCTTTCTAGCCTTGAACTTCATGGATTTGAACTCGTCTGTTGGCATTAGTCCCATGCCCATCCCACTCACTAGGCAAAGGGATGGAGTTACGGTGGGTGTGCACCAGTTAAGATTCACCCCCATGGCTGCTCCTGGTAGCACGTGGTCATTTGATGCCTGGACAAAATGAAAGAAGTGAAGAAATGACTGTTGGATAGAGGCCCCAAACCTGCCACTCCCTGGGAGTAGAACACCTTTAGCCGAGGAATATGCTCAGAAGTATTCTGAGGACACTGATGTTAAGGGCCACAGAAGCCAAGAAAGAAGAGATTCTGGAAAGGTAACAGGATAATAATAATGATTAAAAATTAACCGGTGAAATTGGAATACGATGTGTAGTTTAGTTAATGGTGTCGTGCTAATGTCAAAGTCTGGGTTTTGATAATTGTGCTATAGTTACAGAAGATGCTATCATCAGGGGAAACCAGGGAAAGGGTACATAATGACTCAGTGCTATTTTTGCAATTTTCTGTCTAAAATTATTAAAAAATAAAGGCTTTATTTTTATTTTAATTTTTTTTAAGTTTATTTATTTTGAGATAGGCAGAGACAGTGTGAGTGGGGGCAGGACAGAGAGAGAGCGAGACAGAGAATCCCAAGCAGAGAATTCCCAGAGAATCCCAAGAGTTCGATGCCAGGCTCGAACTCACGAAACTGTGAGCTCGTGACCTGAGCCAAAACTAAGAGTCTGACGCTCAACCCACTGAGTCACCCAGGTGGCCCCCAAATAAAAGGTTTTAAAAAGCTACAACAGGGGTTCGGATTCTGTGTCTCCCTCTCTCTCTGCCCCTCCCCCGCTCATGCTCGGCCTCTCTTGCTCTCAAAAATAAATAAAACATTTAAAAAAAATTTTTTTTTTTTTTTTTTAAATAAAGCTGTCACAGGGGTGCCTGGGTGGCTCAGTCTTGTTAAGTACCCTACGCTTGGTTTTGCTCAGGTCATGATCTCACAGTTTTGTGAGTTCAAGCCTTGTGTCGGGATTCTCTGTCTCCCTCTCTCTCTGTCCTATCCCCACTAGCACTGTCTCTGCCTCTCTCAAAATAAATAAACTCAAAAAAAAAAAAAAAAAGTTACAACAGTAATAGGGCCAGGATTATTATAGGAAATTTACGGATACGCACTCACGTACTCCTCATAACAACCCTCTGAGGTCGCTAGTACCTCATAAATTCCCATTTCTCAGATGAGGAAACTGAGGCACACAGAAGCTAAGCGATCTGCTAAAAGATTGCCAGCTGGCAGGCAGTCTGGCCAAAATTCAAACCCACCCAACCCAGTTTTAGAGACATGTTCCTCACCACCATGCCACACTGTTGCTCGGGAGGCAGTCCCACTGTCAGAGCGACCTAGGAACTGTGTTACATCACGGGGTCCCAACCCAAGAGGCTCTCAGTGCTCAGTGCTGTAGAGACATCTGCCATGTTGAGGGCTGTCCACTGGGTTTAGTACAAGCGGGTTGTTGGTGACGTTTGCTGGAGAGCCGTGTGGTAGTGACCTGTGAGGTGAACCCGAGACGTCAGAGCAGAGAGAGCGAAGGTGACGGGGTCCCACAAGAGGAGCTGGAGAGGTGAGGGCTCTGGCTGGGGACAGGGGAGCGCTGTCCCAACAGGCAGATCTGAACTGACTTAGGTCCAGGGGACACACTAGCCGCAAGGGAAGGCTGGAACCCACAGGAAAAGAGGACACTGGGTGGTGGACGGGACTCGCCTTCTGTGCACACCCGGGAAATACATCTCCCTAGAGCCTGGGGTTCTGTGTGGAAGGAGGAAGCCCTCCGAGGGGGAGGACTGCCTGAGGTGGCCGAGAGGCACCTCTGTCGCAGCCTGGCTGAAGTCAGCCCAGTGCCAACTGGGCCCGGGTTGTCTCTGCTCTCGTTTTCTTTCTAAACCTTTTCCGGCCTTACTTTCACGACGCCCCTCCAGATACCCAAGTGCCTTCCTGCTCGCAGCTTAGTTCAAGGCAAGATCTAATACCCAGTTCGTTGTACTTGTCGAATGACAGACTACACTAGTTTGGAGGGAAATCCAAACTAGCAAGTTTCGTGTATTAAAACTGTGCTTTGAATTATGGAATGAACAGCTGTTTCTCGGAGTTAAAGGGCATCCCAACAATTTAGGGTAGAGATCCTTAATGGGTTGAGGGCCCCTGACCTAACGGTGGGCTTAACGAGCTGACCGGAAGGGGAAAACTGAGGAGGCTGGAGGGCTGAGACGCACGGAGACCAGTCTTCCCAGGGGAGCTTCAGAACTAGCATCCTTATCGGTCTTCAAAAACCAAAACCAAAACCAAAACCCACATTCTCCTCTGATACAATGAAATGTACTTGAGTCATAAGCATTTATTGAACTGTATTTGGACCAGCATCGGAAAGATGTGATTTTTCTTTTTTTTTTCTTAAAGAAATCTGGTCAAATCTAGGGATTCTGCTGCTAACTCTTGCCCACTAAGATTTAAACACCCAGGGCCTGCACTCCGTCAGGGGCGGGATGCAGCTCTCACGGCTTTTGGGAGCACCTGCTGTCTTTGCTCGGTATGCACCGTGAGGAACCTTCCACCCCCCTGGACATGGGCGTTGAGTGGTTTTCGCCAATGGCAGATGAACCGGGGCCGTCTACCCTCTCGTTTGTCAAACGGTTGATTTAAGCCAAAGGAACAGAGCTGGCTGCTCTACAAATGGATCCGAGTCATCAGCTTACCCTCGCTAAAAACACGAAGGCAGCTTTTCAGAACTCTTGTCAGTAGCAATTGTAAACTTATTGGAATGAGACATGCTTTATATGCGTGCAGACAGTTCCACTACATTTCCAGTAATTACCTTCTATCATGAGAACAGGCTTGATGAAACATTTACAAGGAGCGGCCAAGGAGCTATTGGAATCGCCAGCAGGGCTATGTCGTCTTTTTCCAGAGCTTCCCCGGGATTTCTGAATATACTGCCTGGCCACCAGGCCACAATCGGCTCATTCTCGAGGGCCGGGGAGGAATACGCCCTTACCTCCCCCCACCTTCCTCCACACTGACCCCGGCTTCTCTTTCCTCTGCTTCCCTAGGAGTCTGTTCGTTGTTTAACGGTGGAGGCTCTGCCCTGAACTCCAGCTAGTCGTCTGTCTCTTGTACTTGAACTCAAGGGTGAGGACTGTCCCATCCTCCAGACCACCCAAGCACAGGGCCACACATGTTGCGACCACGCAATGCATTTCAACTCTGCTGGTGACACCATTGCAACTAAGTAACAGGCCACGTATCATATCCTGACCACCCTGCACTGCAATTTGTGGGTCCAGTTACAACACTCAGATGGTAAATAATCCATTCAAGTACTTTTGCTTTCTCTCTCCCCCATAATGCAAGTCACTCTTGGGGGAAAAAAACCCAAACAAACTAAAGTGAGGTATTCTGTTTTATAGCTAGAGGCAAGCTGGGCTAGCTCTTGTTAAGTCATCAACTAATACTACCCCTCAATTTTAATAGTCAAATTTAAACCATTAAACAAAACCCACCTGCCAATGTGAAAGAAGCACAACGAGGGAGGAGGCAGAAAAAAGGAAGTGATGAGGATTTTCACACACAGAATAACCGCGTCGTTCCCCCGCTGCATTCGAAGTAATTCACTCACTGTCAATTCTCCACGAAGCAGGCAAAATCTGACCCTGTTTAATACCTAGTCCGCAGACTAGAAGCAGGATTTCGTGGCCTTACCAAAATCTACAGATCTTGGGCTGTAGGTGATTTTTATTTGGCCTTTTGTGACTTTATTCTTTTCCATCTACATGGACCACTGAAAATTCATTTTACACCAGTCTCTCTATTCATCTCGGGTTCTGAGACTCGAAGGAGCGCTCACCTAGGACAATGAGCTATAAAAACATAATGCATTATTTATAGATGTCTTTTAAAAGGAAAGTTCCCTTTAAAAATCACGAAAGGGGTGCCTGGGTGGCTCAGTCGGTTAAGCGTCTGACTTTGGCTGAGGTCATGATCTCGCGGTTCGTGGGTTCGAGCCCCATGTCAGGCTCTGTGCTGACAGCTCGGAGCCTGGAGCCTGCTTCATATTCTGTGTCTCCCTCCCTCTCTGCCCCTCTCCCACTCACGCTCTGTCTCTCTCTCAAAAATAAATAAACATTAAAAAAAGTTTAAAAAACATCGAGAGATACTGAGTTTCAGTTTCTCACATGATGGACCATCATGTGGGCAAGACTGGCCCCTAGTTAAGAGATCTGCTCACAAAATTGACATTGAATAACCAACCCTTAAAAAATTGTGGAGCATTATAGTATAGGATACTTCTAGAAGTCCTAGTCTAAAATCCTACTTATTAGAGAAAAGCCTTAAAAGCATACTGAAAAACTAGAGAAAATTTAATGAAAGGCAAGAGCTACCAACCACACTGAGACACCTTGCGAAGTCCTGCCTTTAACCTCCAAACTATCTTAGTGAACAAGAAAGGCACTTTTGTGGATATGTAACAGTGGACAGGCACGGATGCGGGAGCTAAGATTTAGTTGTAAACATAATAGGCCACAGATCACTGAAGAAGCCACAAATGCCCGTGGCAAACACATTTTTTTTCTCTTAAACTCATCTTTGAGCACGTTTCTGAGACCCCTCCCAAGTACTGTGTCCTCCTCTAGTGGCCAGGAAAACATGGGAACCAGGCATTTTTAAACCGAGGGATTCAATACAGGGAACTAGCCACGTGGTTGTTAAGATGCTAATTCAGCAAAGGAGCTCTCCGGTAACCCCGTGACACACAACTGAAGGAAGCAGCCACTGCTGCCAGGGATGGGGGCAGCGGGAAGGAAGAGGGGATGTCACTTCAACTCTGAAGATCAGAGGAAGGGACCCCACAAGCCTGGCCTGAGCTTCTGAGGAGGGCGCTGCCTGCCCGGCAGGTGCGGATGCAGAACTGGGGCAGGACCCGCTGGCCAGACATCTGAGGAGGGAGTGAGCAGGTGCTGGGATGGTTGGGACTGGGGCTCCGCAAACAAGATGCCAGAAAGCTGCCGTGTGGTACAGGGAGAGGGCAACCAGAAGGCGCAGCGTGGGCTATTCTAGCCGGGGGCTGACGGGATGGGAAAACGGCAAGCAAATCCCTCTTTTCTCCTCCCCAGTCCCCTCAGGTCTCTCCCATCAGCCAGTGGGACACAGGAGAGCTTTCCCAATGGGGGAGATCTGAGCTAATTACGTCCAGGGGACACACTAGTCGCAAGGGACAGCTGGAACTCACAGGAGAGGGGACACTGGAGGAAGAGGAGGGTCTGGCGAACGGTCCTTTAGAGCCCCAGCCCCACATCACGGAGCAGAGACACAGGGAAGGCGGTGCAGTAACAGGTAACTAATCCGCACAATCCAGGACTGACTGTTGGATGGTAAAAGGTACAAACGTTAACAAGAGTATTTTCTTGGGGGAAGTATATAATATACATATACATAAGTATATACATATACGTAATATAATACATATAATATATACGTATATATACATATACATACATATAGACATATATGTATATATACATATAATATACATATATAAGTATAGACATATATGTATATATATACGTATATATACATATATATACACACACATATATACATATATATATATATATGTTTTAAAGGGTACAGTTCAATGGCATTAAGCACATTCATATTGTATATAACCACTACCACTATCAGCAGAAACTTTTCATCTTCCCAAACTAAAACCGTCCCCATTAAACACTACTCCTCATTCCCCCCCCTCCCCTGGCAACAACCATCCTACTTTATTGAGGGGCAGAGGGAGAAAGAATCTCAAGCAGGCTTCACGGTCAGCACGGAGCCCAATGTGGGGCTCTATCCCACGACCCTGGGATCGTGACCTGAGCCAAAATCCAGAGTCAGACGCTCAACCGAGACACCCAGGAGCCCTACCATTCTACCTTCTCTCTGAATAGGACTACTCTAGGTTTCTCATATAGATGGAATCCGGTCCTTTTGTGCCTGGCTTATTGCACTTGGCAGAATGTCAAGGTTCGCCCATATTGGGGGTCAGAATTTCCTTAGTTTTTAAGACTGAGTAATATTCCGTTCTACATACAGACGACTTAGGTTTATCCATTCATCTGTTGATGGACGTCTGGTGAACAGTGTTCCCCCTGCTTTGGCTACTATGAGTAATATTATGAACACTGGTATTTAAGTATCTGTTTGGGTCCCTGCTTTCAATTGTTATTTTGGCATGTACCTAGAGGTAGGGTCAAACTGTAGATCTATGTTTTAACTTTTTGAGAAGCTGCCTAGCCATTTTCCACAGCAGAGGGTCCCATATTTTTCTCATCTAAAACCCTCAAAAGACTAAGATGTGGAGTTTTTTAAAAACACTGTCAGATGCACAATTTGTAATAACACAAATAAATGTGGCAACTCACCTCTCATTCATAAATACAAAATTTTATTTGCACTTCATTAGTGTAGAAAGACCACAATGCTTTTCATATCACAACACTCAAGACACGCCAAGTTATTCAAATACATAATTACTTATTTACCTTGACTAAACAAAACAGTGCAGTTTTAATAAAAGATATACCAAAGGTAGAGTTCACAAATCCATTATCAGACCCAAAAAAAAAAAAAAAAAAAAAAAAAGAGGAAAAAAGAAAAAAGAAACACAGTCTAGGCTTAATGGGAATAAGCTTCACCATAAAGGGGAGAAGTTTTACCATTACAAAGGTATAGAATGTTCAGGTAAATACATGTATGTTCTCTGATATAGTAAAATGTATCTCTTTAAAATTCCTTTAAACAGGATTTGTTTAGGACAGCAGCGTTGTTTTAAAATCTTCTTCTATAGTTTCAAAAACACTTCTTTCTTTATTGAATCTTTGTAGTTCTTAAAAGCACAGGGTATGTCCGTTAGGATACCATGAGAGGGATTCTGCAGCTGCAGGACCAAGTCGACCCCTACCCTCTAACCAGCGACACTCTACCGTGACATAACATCAATAAATAACCCTCGATGACGGCTAGGAACGCAACTCTGCCTGCGGCAGAAATACTCCCATACTTCAGAGATGCTACGGCTGGGGGGAAAGGTCTTGTGCATAAAGAAAAAGCACTTATGATAGCTTTTTTTTTTTTCCCAAAAAGTCTTTAGTTTTACAAATTTTCTTTAAAACAGTAAGCGAAGCACCACTTTCTTTCTTCTTATCAGAATATCTTCTGTCCTCCTAATATAATTAACGAGGACAATTATATTATTTATTTCAAGAAACATTATACCTTTCATTTCTCCCATTCTTCATATTAGAAGTACTACGTTTCCCAGTATATGTACACTAGAGGCTGGGATAATGGATGAAATGTAATAATTTGGAGGGAAATGTGGAATCGATAACCAAAACTTACCCAGGATTGCATATCTGCATATTTACAAGTTAGTGTGTAGCTCTGACTTGGATTACAAAGTGCGAAAGGAAATTGTCAAGATGATTGTAGTGCAGAAGAGAACATTTTCCCCTTTCCAGGAATCACTTCCACTTTGTCTCCAAAGGAGCAAATCAACAGCATCGAACGTGTGGTCGAGGTGGAGGCAGTTCTGGTGGAATCTCGGGTTCTGGTTGTAATGAGAGGATACTATTGGACAACTCGTTCCTTAAAATATCCAGAGGCATCTTAAGGACAAAGAAAAAAGACAAATGTATTTAACCATGCAGTGTGTATGTAAGTGCTCTGCAAATTATATAAGAAAACAAAGTATTTTTATTTGTATTTTTTTTAAATTTATGTATTTTGAGAGAGAGAGAGAGAGAGAGCGCGCGTGCGCGCAAATGAGCTGGGAATGGGCAGAGCCTGGTGTGGGGCTCGATCTCCGGAACTGTGAGATCATGACCTGAGCCAAAATCAAGAAGCAGATGCTCAACCGACTGAGCCATCCAGGCGCCCCAGAACAAAGTATTTTTATATAAAGATCTCCAATCATCCAAGTTTAATTAGATGTTCAAATATAAAGGCAAAAAGTGAAAACCAGGTTCAGGATACTTCGTGTCACGGCACTAACACTCCCCAGCTTACATCATACCCTATGGTAAAAGAAACCAGATGGATCTCATAAACATATTTTCCCAGAACCTAGTAATAATGGAAACTTAATGCATTAAAACAGAAAAAAAAAAATGTTCTGCATTTGACTATGATTTCTTTCACTAAAGAAAAAACTTCTCTTGGCAATTATATAAACAATGATTTTATTTATTTAATTAAAATGGTTATATTTATTTTTGAGACAGAGAGAGACAGAGCATGAGCGGGGGATGGGCAGAGAGAGAGAGACACACACACACAGAATCCGAAGTAGGCTCCAGGCTCCGAGCTGTCAGCACAGAGCCCGATGCGGAGCCCAAATCGTCAACTGCAAGATCATGACCTGAGCCAAAGTCAGACGCTCAACCAACTGAGCCACCTAGGTGCCCCTAAACAATCATTTTATTAGAAGCTTCTGAATTATGCTTGAACTAGCAGATTATATGTAGTAATAGCATATACACTTAAGGAAAGTTTCTTACTAAACAAATCTTTGAATGTAAGCCTACAAATGCTTGAAGAAATTGGTGTTCAATGAAGCTATCTAGCAATTTTTCTGCAACTGAGCATCACGGAAGGCCTGATTAATGGAATCATTATGCTGGGGAGCATAGCACTGAGGGGGAGGCAGGGCCCAGGGCTTTCTCCTCCCCGAGACACCCACAAGCTCCAGGAGGTCCCCACTGTCTTTATCCAATTCTTGTGGGAAAATGGGAAAAAAAGGAAAGCAAATGTCACATAAACACGAAACACCGTTACACCTGCTCCAGTCACTTCACCAAACCACGTTTAGGGTTCAGCCAACCTGCGCACCACACTGGACACGGAGAGGCCCTGGGCAGGACACGGCTGTCACCACAGCTGGATGCCTCCAGCCGAGTTAACCACCTCACCTGGTTCTTCAGCCCCCGAATAACTACCCTAACTGCCCTCTCTAAAACATCACAGAGGGAACAAAGAATTTCAGATGAAATATTTTCCGGATATTTTACCTTTTTCAGAATGTCATCAACAAGCTTCAGAAATATTTCGTCCACGTTGAAGTTGTCCTTGGCACTTGCTTCACAGAACCGCATCCCAGTTATCTGCTGTGCGAACTAAGAATACAGATTCATTTTTTCCTGTGTGGGGTGCAGTGTGGTCTCGTGTGTGGCCAGGTGGCCTGGGACTGGGGGAATCACAGCTTTTTGGGCTCCCTCTTTCAGGGAGGGGCGGGCCAGAAGGTTTGTGAAGCCCCGTTTAAGCTCATAGTTCACTGTGCCCCAAACCCCTACATGATAAGTTAACAACACAAAACAAAATCCCTGACGTGATGACGTGATGACGTGATGACGTGATGACGTGATGCTGGGACCTTCAAGTCGAATTACTTGCCCAAGTTTCTAAAACTGCGATGCATCTGACATTCAAAATGTGAGTGTCACTGATTCCCTAAGGAAGGTTATATAATACATGAGAGTAAATCACGAAAGCAATTTTACGGCTTAGGAAACGTTTCTCTGTAGCAAATGTCAGAACAGATAATAATGCAGTGTATACTGATGCGGACAATCCTCTCCCCACTTCGAAATGCTTTCTAAAGCCTCCTGCTCCTTCTAATCCAAACAACTGAGAAGAATGTGACTGTGTTGTTTCATAATTTAAAGAAATTATTTAAAGACAAAAAGTCTATCCACTGCTAAGTGCAGCGTGGACAGTGACGTCCCTTCTGCTCCCCACATCTCTCACCTTCTCTCCCTGCTGCCTGGTGATTTCTCGGTCAGTTTCACAGTCCAGCTTATTTCCAACTAGGAGAAGTTCTGCATCCTCTGAGGCATACTGTGGAATTTTAAAAGAAGCTCCATTTCAACGATGGGCAGTCATACACTGACAGGAAACGTAAGCCAACCTGCTCTGTTGCCACCATTATCTGTTCATCCCCTCCCCAAATCTCTGAGCAGCTACCCTGTCCCAAGCAGGACTGGTTCAGGTGGGGTCTAAGACGTCCTCACAGGGCTCAGGGCTTTAGAAAGTGATGGGGTAACAGGCATTAGGAACCACAACCTTCTGAGCCTTTGACCAGTAATTTCTAAGAATCTCTTCTAAGGAAATGGCTCACAAAACAGGCACAGCTCTATGCTTAAGATGGTCATCAACTGAAGAGAGTCCGACAAAACAAATGGGGAATGAAATAAGTCAAGGTACATAAAAAGAATGCAGCCATTAAAAAAACAAAACAAAACAAAACTACCCATGCCTTAGAAGAACATTAATAGGACAGGAAGGCTGGCCTGACAGAATATTCAGGGAAATAAGCAGGCTGTAAAACTACATGGAATATGGATTCAATTTGGTTTTTCAGAATGGTGAAACTTTTTTTTTTTTTTTTAAGAGAGAGGGAGTAAGCAGGGGAGAGGAGCAGAGGGGGAGAGAGAAACTTAAGCAGGCTCCATGCTCAGTGTGGAGCCCAACGTGGGGCTCATGACCTGGGATCACGGCCTGAGCCGAAATCAAGAGCCAGATGCTCAACTGACTGAGCCACCTAGGCGCTCCCAAACTATACATTTTTAAATTTACTTTCATGTTTGATTCCCTGAAGTTTCTATTGTGACAGGTATCATTAATCCCACAATCAGGAAAAAAAAAAGTTAAGCTACAGTTCTAAGTTTTCAAAAAATATAGGTACGGTAGGACCTCTCTTCAAAAAAGACTAAAGTCTCTTGAACAACTCATTTAATTTTGCATATTCTACACAATTACTTGAGACAGGTTTGCAGCAAAGGCACCTGAATGGTGTGACGTTGGCCTAGTTACTCCAGGGTCTCCATCTCCTTATCAGACAGTGATGTATGGGTAGGGGAACAGTGCCCACCTGATGAGGCTGGTGCGGAGTGAGCGTGGGAAATACTCAAGAAACAACAGCACTTACTCATAAAGAGGTACGCAGCAAGAGTCAAGTATGAAAGAGGGGAGAGCATTAGATCTCAAGACCCCAGCAGACTCACAAACTGAGTACCTAATGGGGCCCTGAGGCTTGAGGTCATTGCCTTTCAGTCTATGGGATTCACCTAGGTTCTCAGAGGAAAACAAAACACCTACCTTATCAATCATCTTCATCCATTTTGGCAAATCGTCAAAAGTCTCCTTCTTAGTGATATCATATACTAGTATGATCCCCTTGGCACTTCTGTAATAAGCTGAGGTAATGCTGTTGAATCTCTCCTGCCCTGCTGTGTCCCTAAGAAACAGCAAAAATCAGCTCCCAAACAATAACCAGAGGGAGCAACTCCACCTTCCAAAGCAAAAGGGAGGCTCTTCCCCACCCCTCTGCAGGCTGCTTCTAGTCCCATCCATGCACATGCATCATTATTAGTGGTGAGGAGAGGAAGTTTTTCTGAGTTAGTTACATTCAGACAAAAACAGAAGTCCCAACTTCTCTCAAACCGAGGTTTTAAAAATAAGAAAAACAATGTGTAAAATGACAGAAAGAGCTACATCCTCTTCAAACCCTTTTGCTTTTTAAAAGTGATCTCTGTGCCCTGTGTGGGGCTCGAACTCACAACCCTAAGATCAAGAGTTGCGTGCTTTACCAACTGAGCCAACCAGGTGCCCCTGCAAACTCTTCTAACCGGCATCAATGGTTGTATCTGATTTTGTAGAGAAGCTGACCGAGAGTCCATCACTAGTGAAAAATATCATAAACTCAGGGTAGTTATTTTCTTAATCCTTCTAAAACAGAACAAGGGGTCAAAGGGGAAGGGAGGAGACATCAAATAGGTTTGTAATACAATAAAGCTCATTATTGTCTGCTACTAAAGCTAAAAGTTGTATTTATTCTCCAGGCTGAAGTCGATCATTTCAACATAAAGGATGATGTAAGCTTACTAATAGCATATAGCAGCTGGCTGAGACATATTTTCTCCATCTAATAAGCCAAGAAACTGCTAAAAACCATCATGTATTTATGAATGAGCCCGACACAGCAGGGCTTCTGATGGGGAGACGAATGTCTTTAAAGACAATCCATAATTTAGCTTTTCCCAAAGAACCTGAACTCACAGCATACTCCTGGGGGTCACGTGAGACAGGCGGGTCATGGTGTACTAAGACGGGGGCAATGCAGCAAACAAACAAGGTTCTTCACTGCAGGGCCATTCAAGGCCTCCACGTGACTTTGAGAGGTGGTGAGAACGTGCAGATTTTCCCAAATGCAACTGATCAAAGACTACTTCCCTTCAGGTGCGCTTTGTGGGGCTGTATCCCTAAAATACTCTTTGGCAACGGGGTTGTAATTTATGGCTTTGTTCAGACTGGCTTTGCCACCAAATTAGTTCCCATTAGCGATGGCGTTATCATGCCAAATAAACAAAAGAGCTTGTTGGCAAATTCATCTTCGCATGAAGCAAAGCCGTTTGCTTTGTTCCAGAGGATGTAAGAATCCCCTGCTGCTTCTGACTGGAAGGCCCAAGAGGGCCAAGGCTGGTCTGTTTCTGTCCAGCAGGGTCCGGCAGAATGCCTGGTCCACAGCGGGCCATCAGTAAGCCTATGCTGAACAAAAGGTTACCGATTTAAAGTGTCGACGCTGACGCCACTTCAAGGCAAAATAAACTTTATTTTTTGACCGAGAAATGCCAAACAAAACTGGAAAATTGAATAGGATAGATGGGGACTGAATTCTTCAAGATTCCTAAGAAACCCTGAAGACCACACTAATAGGCACTGCACCTTGAAGGGAAGTGAGAAGGAATGGGTTCAGATACCATTTCATTTACATGAGGAATCAATGAATACAATTCTTTTCTGGAATCCTACGTATATAGGGGTATAATTAATACTTATGAATCAACAAAGAGTTCAGTCTTTCACGGCACGGTTTTCCCAGTCTATCACAGTTATGACTTGATCAAATTAGGCCTTTTTGTGTTTTAAAAAACACATTTTTCTACTTTGAAAAGTAGAATTGTTAAAACAATATAGCTACACCACAAATTTAGCAATTAGATTTAAGACCTTCAAGGAACATTTTGGGAATTATGTAGTTTAATAAGCCTTTACTCTAAGCAACTTTAATCTGGCTATTGAGTGTAACTCAGCTGACATTAATTTCTATAGACATTCAATGAATTAGAGTCTAGACAGTGGGGGCTCAAAACCAGTGAAATTAGAGATAACAGACAACAATAAAAAATTACTTTTATTTAAGGTGGTAAGAAGACTTGGCATGAAATCTCTCTTTTTAAAGAGTTTTGGGTATAAAATATAGTATTGTTATCTACAGGCACAATGTTGTACAGAAGTTTCTAGAGGTTTTAATAAAAAAACTAACAGTTGAAGAATAGGTAGAGTAAAGGGCATTTTTGTTTTTCACCTTTTGAGAGAGAGAGACAGAGAGACACAGGGAGGGAGGGAGCGAGGGAGAGAGAGAAGATGCACACATGTGGGGGAGAGGGAGGAAGAGGGACGGAAAGAGAGGGAGGGGAAGCAAGAATCCTAAGCAGGCTCCAAGCCCAGTGTGGGCCCAACATGGGGCTCCATCTCACAGTGGTGAGATCATGACCTGAGATGAAACTAAGAGTTGGACGCTTAACCAACCGAGCCACTTGGCCGTCCCTAAAGGGCATTTTTCATAGTTAAAAACACTTGTTGCCTGAACGCAGTTAGCAATGTTCAAAACATTAAGAAATTAGCAGTCTCTGCTGGCTTTAAGTCAGACACAAAAAAGAGGACAGACCTCAAAATGCAAAATCTGAGGCAATCATTCCAACACAAGTAAACGAACCAGTAAGTTCATTTACAAAAACCCCAATGAGGAAACATTCATCAGTTCACCACTCCCATTTAATGTCATTCTTTAAATTCCATCTTTTGCCTGGCTCTGAATGCTTGAGGTAGAAAAGCACCTTCCTTTGAGAGACTGTTCCGTATTTCCAAAATATGTGGCTTGTACAAATTTGTTTTCTTTTCCTCTCAAGTTCCTTTGCTTATTTCCCCTGCTAAATTATCTGCACCACATATGGTCACAGAATAGGGAAATGAAATGCCAATGCAGTTCAACAAGAATTTATTACATACCCACTCTGTACCAGTACCATAAAAATCCCACACAAGTTCCTGCTTCTCAAAACCGCACATGCTAATAAGACACCAATGCACTGATCATGCTTTTATCTTTCTGTGAAGATGCAGAATCCTACTATTTCCCCTCTTTATCTCCATAAACCCGAGTTTTCATTACAATGATAAAGAGCTGATTTCTCGACATTTACAGTGTATTATTGCAGGGAAAATTGTCACCTGCTGCAGTGGGAATATGAGGTGATCATTTCCCTCTCTGCTTTTGGTGCAAACTGAAAGATTCCTGCAATTCTGTTTCCCCAGTTTCGTAATACAACTGTGCTTTGAAAATTCAAAGATTCTTACTTGTTGTATTTAATATATCCACTTAAAGATGTAATTAGGAATTTGCAGGGCAAGGTCCTGCAATGTGCATGAAATGTCCCATCTCTTCCAAGCAGAGGATGAAAAACGAGCCTGATGTTGACATAAGAATGCTGGCAAGATAGACAGGGATGATTCATTTTAATTCTGCTTGCCTAAAGGTAGGAGACAAACGTCATAGTTCCAAAGTCCATTTCGACACAAGAACTCTAAGTCCCTGTGTATGATCTTCAGGATGGCATTCGGCATTCAAATGTAAATTCATGAACCTATATTCTAGTCGACACATTTTATTTTAGCTACACTTACATAAAGGTCTTTTACACACACATGAAGAAACATTTTAGATGCAGAGATGAGAAAATGGGTCCTTTTTCTGACCACGGATAATCAAGGAACTGAAAAATGTGGCCATGACATAAAAACGTGGCATGAAAGTGTGACGATGCCATCCGTAGATTTTGGTAACTTACACTTTTAGGAACCTACGGTTAATATTTTCTCAGATGGAAATCGTCACGAAAAAATGCACTTCTTCCAATCAGACCTCTATGAAAAGCGACTGGGAATGTCCATGGACTGACATTCTAGAAAATCAGAGCACAGCTATTATTAGCAGAGCACAGGCTACTGAGGCTCTTTGAAGAGCCCTCTCCAACTACACTGGCTCCTCCCGGGCCCTCAACTGTGACAGTAAAGTGGTGACAGCATGCCCGCGACAAAGCAGACATGACAGCAAGAGTACAAGCACCGCTTCTAACTCTGAAGTAACTCGTGTTATTACTTTAAATCGTGAACCACGACTCCAATACTTCCTCTCTATCTACTGCCTAACAACGAAGAAAATGTTTAATCCTTTACGTAAAAAGCTTCAGAAGACAACAATCTTACTTTGAGTGTTGTGTGATTAACAAGTGGCAGGCATTTTTTTTTTAATTTTTTTTTTTAATGTTTATTTATTTTTGAGACAGAGAGAGACAGAGCATGAATGGGGGAGGGGCAGAGAGAGAGGGAGACACAGAATCGGAAGTAGGCTCCAGGCTCTGAGCTGTCAGCACAGAGCCTGATGCGGGGCTCGGACCCACGAACCATGAGATCATGACCTGAGCCGAAGTCGGACGCCCAACCGACTGAGCCACCCAGGAGCCCCAACAAGTGGCAGGCGTTTTGTGGATACGTTATTCCCTGTTGAAAACCCCTTTGGGAAAAGAGAAGTCCTTCCTTCCTCACTGACTCATTGGGATATTCCCTGTGTGAAACCTGTAATCAACCTTTAAATACACTCACTGAACCTCATTTTTCTCCCTCAGTTAATATTCTTCGAAAGAGTCAAGGAGAAGCAGAGGAGTGGCTCTGGGAAACGTGGTCACATCCAAAAGAAACGTGGTTCCTGGGTGTCCTGTACATTTCCCGAACCGCACCCTCTCGCTTTTCCCCGCAGGGTGGGGTAAGGCGAAGCCCTCTCAGATCAGATTCAAAGGCGCCGTGGTGAAATTCCACAAGTACCCAATGTCAGCAAGCACAGAGTCTTAGTGGGCTGAGTTCCAGGGAGGCACAGGACATCTGGACATACTTTTCACAGGTCAGATTACTACTGCCTGAGATGAAAACTGAAATATTAATACAGTAATTAAGGTATGTCTTTTTAGATAGGCCCTGAGGTCATCCCTTAGACACTGCTGTCATTCAGTAAGCAAGCTTCAGACATTCTAATATTAGCCACATAAGCCTTTATTCAGGATAAAGTATCCTTCAAAAAGTATCTCCCCCACACGTGCTAGGTACAGAGGTAAACATATTCTGGATGATTTTTTTTTTTTTTTTTTTTTTTTTTTTAACTAGGCTTCATGCCCAGCACTGGCTTGAACTCACCACCCTGAGATCAAGACCTGAACTGAAGTTAAGATTCGGAGCTTAACCGACTTAGCCACCCAGGCGCTCCCTGGATGATCCTTTTAATAACGGTCTTTTACCTTGAGAAACTTAACAGAAGACCATGGGGGAGGGGAAGGAAAAAAAGTTAGAGAGGGAGAGAGCCAAACCCTAAGAGACTCTTAAAAACTGAGAATAAACTGAGGTTGATGGGGGGTGGGAGGGAGAGGAGGGTAGGTGATGGGCATTGAGGAGGGCACCTGTTGGGATGAGCACTGGGTGCTGTATGGAAACCAATTTGACAATAAATTTTGTATTAAAAAAATAGGGATTGCAAAAAAACCCCCAAAAAACAAAAAAAATGGTCTTTACCTTAGAGAGCTTACAATCAGAAACAACAGCACGTGTGAAAGATCCTGTTAGCTCCAGAGTTCAAAAAATGGGCAGCAACGTACAAAGTTTGCGGACTTCCCAATCAAGGGCTAATAAAATATATCCACGTTTTTTGTCATCAAGTATTTAGACAAGTCTGTTCATGTGTCGAAATCAAGCCAATAACCCCCAAACCCAAACCGGCCTTGAAGTGGGGGAGAGTCGCAGGAGACCAAACGAAGACATTACCTGGGAGCCTCCAGGAGGCGGCAGTGCGCTCGGCTGCAGCCGGGCCCCACCCAGGGCACGGGTGAAGGATGAAGGCATGGCACTAACACTCAAGCATTAGGTGACCGATGATGCCACAGATGAGGCAGCAAGTAACGCGGATGAAAAGCAAACACACACATGGTGGACAAACACTCAGAGCTGAGCGGACCTGCAGAGGAGTTAGTAGGCTGAGTACACAGCAGCTGTGATGTTAAACACAAGAGGGCGGTCTCGAACCCCTCAGCGGTGCCCCGTTTAAACCGCCACCAGATCCGCGCTGCACCCCGCAGGTCGGTCTCCCGGGGGAAGGGGGAGGGGGTGGGGGGGGCGGACAGCTCCCGGCGCCGCACAGCTGCGACACGGCTGGCTCGGTCGCCCAGGCGTGGTGCCGCGACAAAGGGTCTTCTCTCCGGAAAGTGGCCGCGGATTCACACCCAGCTGGCACCCGTGGGGCTTACGTCACGTGCCACCAGCCACGCGTCCAGTGGGAGCATGCGTGTCGCACGGCGGTGCTCACACTCTGCCTGCCCTGGGCAGCCCCCCAGCCGTCTAGGGGGGATCTGCCTTGAAACTGCGCGCACCCGGTTAGGGGCGTGCTGGACTTTCCTTGCGGGCGATCAAATAGTAACTGGAAAAATGTGAAAACGCGCATTTGAGCAATCATCTAAGCGATGACAGTTTTGCTATTATGTCAAATGCTTTGAAAAGAGGCATCGAGGCTCCAATCATTAAAGTTAACAGTGTTCTTTCACCGCTCCCCATGTGCAAATGAAATATGAAATGGGCAGACATTTCTAAATTTCCTCATTGTTCATTTTATTTAAAGATGAGCAAAGGAGAGGAAAAGTAGGAGAGGCAAGCCAGCTTGAACAGTTAATTGTATTAGACAGGCGAACAGACTGTGAACACACATGGTGTTACTGGGTGCACATCCCCACTTACCAGATCTGTAATCTGATTTTCTTTCCTCTTAGCTCTACGGTTTTGATTTTAAAGTCAACACCTGTAAATAGAAAGAAAGAAAGAAAGAAAGAAAGAAAGAAAGAAAGAAAGAAAGAATAAAATACAGTTTGCCATAAAAAAGAATCCTATGTTTATATTTTGTATCATTATCAGTAAGACAAAAAACCTGGTGTACTAAATCCCAAAAGGAAAAGCAGAAGTCCACCAATGTCTATGATGCTCAGTCTATATTTCCACATACAAGTGTACAAAGTCAACTTGTGTTTTACAACGAAGTACCTACATAGCATTTGCTGATCGTAGTATGATTTATTGCTACCACGGTTTAGCATAAAAGCCATTTAGAAATTAGCAATTATGTTAACAACTGAATGGCTTTAAAGAATGATATATTGGGGAGAATTCTTACAGGAAGTGCTGGAAACTGAATCTTGAGTTCGAATAGCCTTAGTCTGGATTTAGAAATCACTGCACTGAGCTCTGTAGCATTCACAAAAGTCAGTTAATATGTAAACATTACTTCTTTATCACATTGTGAATAGCATGGAACAGGAATTATTTTTAAAAAACTTACTCATAAAGGTTAACATTCTCAATTTTAATTTCGATTCATTTTAATTCTGAGCAAACCGTCATGTATCACTCACTATCCTTTCCTAATTCAGCCCTTAAAGCTTCAGCTGATTTTTTTAAACCAAATTTTCATTTGTATATGTAACCTTATACAGGTCTCAGTTATAGAAAACTTGTACATTTCCAAACAATATTTTTTTTACACACTTTTTGTAACTGAAAAAACAAATCAAAGGGATGCTCACTAAATTGGAGAGTCAGAATTACTCCCTACGGGAACCACTTCCTGCCTGTCTCAGGATCCGGCATCACAGTGCTGTCAGGCCTTTAATGGGCAGGGGCAAATGTCCTCCAGTGAGTGCTACAGGGCAGCATGGGGGTAAGGACCCTACTCCCAGGCTCTCCAGCTCACGGATTTGATGCAACACTGCAAAGTCAGATGATGTTCTCAAGGTGAAGTGAAAGACATGTGACTGTGTTTTATAATTAGCAACACACTGCAGACACCAGTGCAATAGAAAGACATGTTTACAACCTGGGGAGGGGGGCGGGGCACCAGCCCTTGGTCTGTACAACAAAGAGAAGTTGCAGGAATATAAACAGTCACAAGAGAACAAAGCTAGAGAAATACTCTGCATTTCAATTCTTAATCTCTTATACCAGACATAATTTCAAATGTCACAGAGAAAAAACTGGTTAATTCAATTTCACTTTCAGTTCTGGAACCGATTTGCTCTTCAAAGTCAAATGACACTCTAAACCAGCCTAGAAACAGAAAGCATGTTTGTGCATTACCAATATCTTCGGAGTTCCTGAATGACGCAACCACAGGGAAGAATGTAACTTAAAGTGATACTCTACAAGGCACAAAAAACAGCCTAGAGATATTTGCTAATAAATTCTGATTTTAAACAGGCACAGCTTAAAGACAAAACACTGGTCCTCCTGATATTAGCTAAAGTTAGGGCCTCCCCACGTTGCTCTGTGATGGCAAACTACAAGTCAAATTCATATTTTTGTCATGACTAGTATTCTACTTTACTTGTTTCCAGTTTGAGGTTTTGTTGTTGTTTTTTTTAAGTTTCAGCTAAGGGGACTGTAACTTTAGTAAAACGTGTCACAGTGGCTGCTACTTTATTAAAAAGAATTGGCAGATGAAACTTCTTTTGTGAGCTCTGCTTCACATCAACTAAAAGAATCCCTTGAAACAGCCAGAGTCAATAATTTTTGTTTTGATTAGGCTGTTTTTGCTTAAGGATTATTCTGAACCCGAACATGTCAGACACTTTCTACCTACTTGAACGATTTATACAACTTTCACAATCCTACACCAGGACTCTTTTGTAACCACCAAGTCTAATGAATAAGAGTAAAAGCTAAGGCTGTTAGTGTTCAAAATCAGGAAATAAGTGGTAATGTTATCATCACGTGATTATAAACAGGTTACTAATTTTAATAGGACAACAAAACAAAGATGAACCCACAGCGAACAGGATTAAGAGTCTGTTGAGCCAAGAAGACATCTATCTAGTTTCGGGCACATGGGTGGATTGGCTGGTTGAGCGTCCAACTTCAGTTCAGCTCATGATCTCATGGTTAGTGGGTGCCAGCCCTGTGTCAGGCTCTGTGCTGACAGCTCGGAGCCTGGAGCCTGCTTCGGATTCTGTGTCTCCCTCCCTCTCTGCCCCTCCCTTGCTCATGCTCGGTCTCTCAAAAATAAAAATAATGTAAAAAACAAAACACAAAAAAAAGACTATCTAGTTCTAGTGAGTTGCTTAATGACAACTTCACTAACAACAGAAAAATAGTCTAAATCTAAAATCCCATTAAAATAGCCCTCTCTCTTAAATGCAATATCCTTTACCACATTTAACAGCCACTCAGTAGCTTGTAACAACTGGAAACTTACTCTAACTTATGGCTTGGAAACACATACTTGTATCAGAGTATACAACCATTTCTAAGAACATTACATCAAGTCAAAAATCTCTTTAGGTTGTCTATCTTAAAAATTTGCATGCCACAGAAATTATAATGATCCTTAATAGAAGATATTAGGTCATCTGTAGCCTCAGATATTCAGTGATTCATTTTAGGAAAAGTCAGCACAGAGCTGGCCTTGAGAAGGAGCTCCAGGGACCGAGGTTTATAAACAGGTAAGGGACAAAAAGAATGGCATGCCCATTTCCGGCCCTTGCTGAAAACCCAGTTTCCTACAGGTAACTTGACTACCAGGGGAAGCAATCAGCCCTACCATCGGTTGATGGGGACAGTCTCTGCCCTCAAAGGGCTTAGTCATACTGGGCTAAATCGACACCCCATGCAGTTGGCAAAGAAGTGCCTTTCTCTGCTGTTCTCTCTTCTTAGAGAACCTCCTTGTCTGCCCAGAAACCTCTGACAGCCCAGTTGATTCCCAATCTGAACCCGGCTGCCTGCCCCACAGTCCCATCTGTGTACGGTGTTCCTGGACCTGAACTTTCTCCTGGCCCTTATCACAACATTCCTTCTTTGCTGTT
This sequence comes from Panthera uncia, assembly GCF_023721935.1. NCBI lineage: Eukaryota > Metazoa > Chordata > Mammalia > Carnivora > Felidae > Panthera > Panthera uncia. The sequence goes on along the minus strand of NW_026057586.1, from coordinate 57,907,386 downwards.
TGGTGTCTCCCTGAGGGCACAGTCATGCCTGACTCCCTACAGCCTAGGACACTGCCTGGCACACAACAGCAACTGGGTAAATCTGATGTATGAAAGCCACCCTCTCTTCTCCATCAAATACTAGATACGTAAGAAGAAATGCTGACTATTTTGGGGAAAAATTAAGGAAATTTATGACTGTTTAGCAAAAACAAAACAATAAAACTCACACAAAACACTTTAGAAGAAAGGAGAGGCAGATGTTCTGAGTGTCTGGTGCCCAGTACCCATAGGTCATTCCAGAAACAGAGTATTTCATTTCTCCTACAATTCTTATTGTTGACGGTAAATCCTTAAAAGACGGGGCAGTCTTTTTAAAAAAAAAATTTTTTTTTTAACATTTATTCATTTTTGAGAGACAGAGAGAGACAGAGCATGAGTGGGGAAGGGGCAGAGTGAGGAGACAGAGAATTGGAAGCAGGCTCCAGGCTCCGAGTTGTGAGCACAGAGCCCAACGCGGGGCTCAAACTCACAAACCCTGAGATCATGACCTGAGCGGAAGTCAGACGCTCAACCAACTGAGCCAGCCAGGCGCCCCAGGGCAGTCTTAATATGCTTATAACTTCTCCCTCCATACACCAGGGGATTATTATGGTAATACTGGATTCAGTCACTTAGACAGGAAGTGGTCCACTAAGTGAATTACTCTAGCAAAAGCAGCTTACTTTTCTTGAAGCTTGCTAATGCTATGAGAGTCTTTCAAAAAATATTTTAATCAGGGGTGCCTGGGTGGCTCAGTTGGTGAAGCATCCGACTTTGGCTCAGGTCATGATCTCGAAGTTCATGGGTTCAAGTCCCGTGTCGGGCTCTGTACTGACAGCCCAGTGCCGGGAGCCTGCTTCGGATTCTGGGTCTCCCTCTCTCTCTCTGCCCTTCCCCTGCTCATGCTCTGTCTCTCTCACTCTCAAAAATAAACATTAAAAAAAAAATTTTTTTTAGTATTTTAATCATAAAGAACACAGGTTATAGGGGCTATAATTCCTATAACAATGGGCACAGATGGCTCTATTTGAGTCACCACGTCTCCTTGATCTTGTTTTCTTTTTTAATTTTTTTTTAACGTTTATTTTTGAGAGAGAGAGAGAAAGAGCGTGCACGCAAGTAGGGGAGGGAGGGAAAGAGGGGAACCGAATCTGAAGCAGGCTCCAGGCTCTGAGCTATCTGCACAGATCCCCATGCGGGGCTTGAACTCATGAGCCACGAGATCATGACCTGAGCTGAAGTCGTATGCTCAACCGGCTGAGCCACCCAGGCGCCCCTTGAGTCTTGTTTTCCTTTAATAACAATGATAGTGGACGTCTGTCAAACGCTCTGTGCTGACATGGGATCCTACAGCAGCCCAGTCAAGTGAGCACTAGTGTCCTCCTTTTACAGAAGGAGACACCAGAGTGGAGACAGGATACGGTATTTGGCTGTTAAGGTCATATCCCATGCTAGCTAGCTGAGTGGCAGACCTTAGGTTCAAATTTGTAACATTGCCCGCAATGAAAAGTTGTTATGCTGAGAGTCAGATGCATGAAAACAAAAGTAAAGGTGTGAAATGTTCTGTGAATGACCCAGAACCACACTGATGGAGATGTTTAAAGAACAAAGCCTAACTTTACACTTGGTCTTCTCTGCATTTGTTTCCCATAAATCTTAGCAAATAGCATAAAGGGCTGGCATAAGTACTGCTGATATGACTTCTAAGATCCCCTTAAGGCAAAACAGTTCTAAAACAGGACCGTATTTCTTCCTGCTGGGCCACAAGAGGTTACAAAAGTGAAAATGGCAAAAATAAACAGAAGCGTCTTTCTTCACATTCCTTTCCAGAAAAAAGCTAAATAAATAAAAGCAAAAATAACACCGTGGTCCACACCTGTGATTACAGCCGAATGGACTGCTCTTTTTCTTCTCTGCCCTGCTTCCCTCCCCCTCCTCAAAGATCTGATTTTCCTTTACCTAACACTTTTAGGATGTTGAAAGATTTCACAGACTTTGGAATAAGTCTCAATTCAAACGGTGGCTGTCATGTTACGGACACTTCATAATAACTATCTTAAGTTCATACAGTGGCGTTTCTTCCAAGGACATAGATTCTATACAGGGTCATCCAATTTGGGACATGGTCTTTCTACTAAGGGGGAGGATTTCCAGTGTTTTCATGGCGCTGAGTGAGAAAGTAAATTAGGAAAGGAGTCAAAGTCACACAGAGGGAGGTAAATTTAACGCTGGAAAACAAGTCACTTGAATGCATGTGGGGCCAGTCTCCTGCCTAAACACCACCGGCCAGGGAAGAGTACAACCTAAGTCCCCACGGGAAAGCACCACACAAAGAAAAGGATTCAATAACATAGAGACTGAGTGCTATGACTATAAAACACTCTGATCGGCTCAGCAGTAGGTACTGTTAGGAACACAGGAAAGTGATGGTAGGACATTAAAAAAATGCTTATCAGGCCTGAGGACATCAAGCATCCATCCTAGGAGTAAGATCTGCTTCTTCCTCCCGCAAAGAAAAGACTACACTGCATCTCGCCATCCCTGACACACGCAGCACGAAGAGATGGCACTTGGCTGGACACCTGCACCACGAACTCCACGAGACAGGGAGGAGTCCGAGGCGATCGCTTCAAAGGAGAGGCGGGAGGGAACAGAGCGTGTGCCCCACAGAGCCCGTCAGAACCGGCAGGCGGCTGCATTTTCACGAAGTATATACATTTAGGAAAGCACTTGACAGAAAGGGTCTGTTCCCTTAGTGATAAAAAGATGAAGAACTCTTCTATGCTGCTTCCTACGCCTCAGGTACTATTCTAAGGGCTTTATGTCCATTAATTCACTGCAGTGTATGCACTTGCCAGTTTTATGAGGCAGATATTATTGTCCCCATTCTACAGATGAAAACACTGCAGTCAGAGGGGCTAGGAGCTGCCCAGGGCCACTGAGCAGATGCGTATTAGAGCACCGATTTGAACCCGGCGGGTGGCTCCAGGCTATACTCTTACCTCACCGGGGCAGCCTCATCTGATAAGAAAAGGAGGGAAAGGCTGCAAGATATAAAGCTATCTTTCACGGTAAAAAAGTTCTGCATTGCTAAGGAAATATTTTTAAAAACTAAGTGAGGTCTCCTGGTGGCCTTGGACCTGCTGTTCCTGCACCAGGAAGCCTTCCTGTGCTCCCTGGTTACGGACACACATACCCCTCTCTCAAAAGGTGGGGACAACGTGCCTTGAGTCACGACAGGAAGAGAATATTGAGGGAGGGGAGGAGAATCTGAAAACAAACAAAAACCAACCAAAACCTTAGATGATAAAAAGTGGATCAGGAATATTTTCTTCATATGCAAAAAAACATTAACTTGACTACTATTCAGATTGGGTCCATAAAAATGCAGGCACTGTCAGATGCATTTTGCCCTTTAGCCAGGTCATGTGTTTACATTTTGATTTTCATATTCACCTGTATACATTTCGGTATGTATCTCTAAAGGATAAAGATTCTTTCTTGGGACTGTTTCATCTATGAGACACTTTTTTTTGCATCTATGGTATAGATTAGGAGGAGATGGGAACATAACTGACATTTATAATTGTCCCTTCCAAGCCAGGTACCTAAGATATTTCATCTCCATTTATTCCCGCACGTGAGACGAGAAAAGCGTGTAAGTCCTTCTTATTTCTTTTCATGAGTGCGGAGACGGAGATTCAGTAGCTCACTAAAGACACACAGACAGCTTGTGGTAGAGGCAGGACTCACATCCGGGACCCCGTATCGACCTCTTGAAATCACACCATTGGGGTGGGAGGCAGAGAACGGTGTCTAGAAGGAGGAGTGGCCAAGGAGAAGGTGGAGTGCTTTCCTTTAGAAGTGAAAATTAAAAGTGAAAATTTGATGGTAGGTGTGATGGGTTAGCAGTCAGCCAGAAGGGGGGCTCTGGTGCGGCATGCCTGAAGAGGGAGAGGAAGCACGTGAATGACAGAGCTCCTGGTTTACAGAGGCCTGTTCCATCACCGGGTCTCCGCTTAGAGGGTCCTGGATCCTAAATTAAGGTGGGCAAACCAGGAGAATTTGATTCATCAGCTACTTCCGCCAGAAGCCCGCTTGAGGTGGAAATAGAATCTGTTTGGTTTTAAAACGAAGAAGGCATTACATAAGCACCACAAACCAAACATTGGAGGCTGTCAGATTTGGAGGGGAAAAGGTTTTCAATGGAATCGAGTGTTCTATTCAGCCGGTGTGTTTTCTGGTTTTAAAGGATAAGGGGTTTTGACAAACATAATCACATTCAATTAAGGGCACTATTTGAGGTCCGTAGTTTGGTTTTCCAAATGTCAAAGATGTGCGATAAAAGGACAAAAGGAGCATAATCAATTTCTTCCTCTGTGAAGTACAACAGCATATAGCACTTTACCTCTTTTCTGAGGTTTTATTGTGGCTCTTTCCATGACTCACCTGCCCTTCTGAAAAAGGACAAGGCAGGTAAGGAGGTGTTAGCTTTGTGCCCTTTAGAACAGCTAGCAGAATGGTGTCTTACAGAAAAACAAACAGCCTCCTGGATAACACCTACTGAGTGACTAGGCTATACGAAGCTACATTTTCTTTATAAATTCCAACAAATGCTTCATTAGAACAATGTATCTGGCACCCAAGGCTGGAGAATAATTTGGACTTAGCAGTTCTCAAAGGAACCTACTCTGCCTTCTGAAGCCAGTTCTAAGATCTGCTAAGAGATTGCTCCTGGCAGATTCCACGCGGCTGGAGGGAGAGAGGCAATCTCTAAGAATCTGGATCTCTATCATGCATAATAAAACCTTTCTTCTTCAGTGCAGAACAGTGAAAGAAAGGCTGAACGCACTTAAGCCAGGTCTCTAAATAGATTTTTATTCAACCTGAACAAGCAGACAACAACTAAATTTCCATATTTTCTTTGAAAGCTAACTATTCCACAAAAAGGGACGTACGTGGTGCTCTGCACAAGCCTATCCGTTTGCACTGAGTTCATTAAATAAATCAAGCTAATGACAATGCATAGCATCTGCTGGTATAAAAACGAAATGTTAACCATTCGCATCTGTTCCTCTCACACTGACATCTCCCTGAGTCATCGTGTTACATCATTTTGGCAGAGGAGTGAGACAGCACTGGAGAGGCTCGGTGTTGGGCTCTTGGGGTGGGAATTCTGGACAACTCTCCTAATTCTCTTCTAAGTGAAGCAATTAGGCAGATCAGCCATGGCATGGAAGACTGCATATGAGCACACAAGAGCAAAATAAAATACACCATTTGGAATTTTAATCCAGTATTAGATGCTCATTCTGGGATTTCCAGCAAAGATGTCTGACCTGTTTCCAGAATGAAGTACAAGCAGCTTCCAGGCAATGGAAGCAGCGGTTCCATTGCTTCCAGGTAAAGCCGACCAGACCCCTGTGGGCTGCATTTCCCCCATCATGTCCCCTAACATTCAAGGACAGACCCACAAGAGCCGCTTCTGCAGGGGACTTATGCCCACCTGTTTCCTGATAAAATGCAGCCACCTACCTGTACCACTGAGCTTCCCTGCCCATGGAACAAGCATCCTCAGTGCACCTTCATCTTAACTCTGGACAAAAGGGAGGAGTCTGACAAAGAGAACACAGGGACCATGGCCAGTAGCTGAGGGAAAACAGGCTCCAGTAAAGCACCATCATCTATGACCAGTCACTCTCAGGGGCCAGCCTGTGAAGTCTGATGTGTTGATGCGCAATGAGAAAAATGAAGAGTGGTGAGGTTCTCGGAACTAAATTCAAAGAACTTTTTAATCCTGATAGTCTGTCTTTCCTTTTTTCTTTCTTTCTCTTTCTTTCTTTCTTTCTTTCTTTCTTTCTTTCTTTCTTCCTACTGAAAAGTTGCTGACAGCAATTTAAAAAATGTCTTTACCTGGCAAAGTAAAAGAACTGGCAATCCTAGGTTGGCTTCCAGCACTCTAGGGGAAGTTTTACTGCCCAGGAAAATCAGAATTCTGTTCTAGACTGCCTTACTCCTACTTCTCCTCCTATATTCATATGTATGAATATATTTGAATATATATGAATATATTTTATACATATATATACGTATAAAATGTTGGAACATTTTAATAGATATGCAAAAGGCTGAAGATGCTCGAATGATCGAATATTTAGGTAAGAAATACAATTCTTAGAGCATATGTTAAAATCCAGAAGGCAAGTGACAAGTGATGATAGTGGCATAGTTTCAGAAAAGTCAATTTCATTGATACCATATATCAATGACAGCACTATCTTCACAGGCCTGCAGGGGGCCTCAATTAAGTTGTGAAGGACTTCATGGTGTTTGATTTGGAGTCACAGAATTTTCACCAAGCAAAGTAACTTTAAATTTCCAAATAAGGTAAGGAACAGTTAGAAAGAACTCACTTGTAGCAACCCTGGCCCTGATCACTTGCTGACCAGCTGTGTCATGTGGGTAAGTTGCTTACCTCTCTGGGCCTTTGCCTCCGTATCTGTAAAATGGGGATACATTTCAGGATTGCTGTGAGGATTAGACAGTGTCCCTTTTGCTGGCACATAGTAAGTGCTCAACAAATAGTAGCTACTACTAATAGAATGTTACATTTTATAAGCACAGACAACTAAATTACTTATCCAAAGGCACAAGCTAGTTACTGACAGCCTAACTCAAAAGCCCAGGTTCCTCATTCATATGCCAGTGTCTTCTCTAGAATGCACTGTTGCCGGTGTGGGGGTGAAGGTGGGTGAAATCATTTCAATTCAAAGTTAACAGTTTCCAACAGTTATACAGAAATAAAACAAGTGCTGAGATATATAAAATTTAATTGATTTGTTTCCTATATGTCAGATAGTTATAAATTTCTATAGCAGAACTAACTTGTTTCTATTTCCTTAAACGTCAAAAAAACTCTACTGCACTTTTAAAGGACCTGTCAAATTATGCTAGTTATATCAGATTAATTCAATTCCATGAGTACAAAATCCCACTTGAAAATAATACTCCATCCTAGACAATTTGCATTAAGTAAGTCAATTAGTAAATAGTCTTTCTAGCTTTTTATACCCTGGTGAACTTTGTGTTTTTTAAACCAGAACAAAAAAATCAACATTTGCTCATTTATAATTTTATGAACTCCCTTGGGATTTCAGCTACAATCTTATTTATTTCTTTAAAATTTTTTTATTTGACAGAGAGAGAGAGAGAGAGAGAGAGAGAGAGAGGGAGGAGAGGGGCAGAGGGAGAGAGAGAACCTTGAGCTCAGAGCCCTACACAAGGCTTGATCCCACGACTTCAGCATCATGACATGAGCTGAAAGCCAAGAGTTGGATGCTCAACTAACTGAGCCACACAGGCACCCCTCCACTACAATCTTCTATAAAAAGTTCAAGTGAACCTGATTCTCTGTAAAATGCCACGTACGGAGCCACTCCTGTAGATTCTGAATTACATGAGTCCTTCACTTTAGTGACCCACCTGGGCTGGCGCATGCTCAGAGACTCTTCCCTGCCATGCTGTGGGGTACGGAGTCATGAGGAGCACACATCTGCAAGTCCAGACAGGGTAAGGGAAAGTCCTCGGTGGAAGAGGCTCTTTCTCTACGTGGATCCAATGTTACTACTGAAACTTGGAAAACTGGCCTCAGAAGCACAATTAGCTATGAGCTCACCGCTCAGACGTAGGCCTTCAGGTCAGGTGACCACAATTCCACACCACACCCAACACGACATTTAAACATCACTTTTCTTTGTGTGTGTTTCTGTTTTAAGTTTATTTATTTACTTTGGGAGAGAAAGAGAGAGAGAAAGTGAGAGTGAGAGAGAGAGAGAGAAAGAGACAGTGCACTAGTGGAGGAGGGGGCAGAGCCCTTTGTGTCAGTGCAGAGCCCGATGTGGGGCTCGATCCCACTAACTATGAGATCATAACCTGAACCAAATTCCAGAGCCAGATGCTTAATGGACTGAGCCACCCAGGAACCCCAAAATACCATTTTTCTAAGGCAACTTGCAGAATGAAGCATTCCGATTAGGAGGAAGCCTCCCAGACACAGCCCTCTTCTTAGGTTCCCCCACTGGAGGGGCTTCCACTGTGCTCCTGGAGTATTTCATACACATTTCCACCACTGCTCTTACTAACAGGGGCATCTTGCTCCCCACAGGCTCTGAGCCGCTTCTGGACAGAGACCGTGTCCTGCTTACCACTGGGTAGCACAGTACCTCACACCCAGTAGGAGCTCAGTAAATGATCTGATAGCTGGAAGGAAAAAAACACAGGCAGGGATTGCAGGGGGAGGGGGCAGCTAGTTAGCATTCTTCAGCTGTCTTCATACTCTGGATCAGACCACAGGTTATCAACTTTCTGTGAACTTCCCACAATTATTAAAAACTTATCGAGTCAAGTACTATAGGCTATATTTGGAAGAAACAAAAACCCAACTGCACAAGGAACCCTGTGGTGGTGGCAGCGTGGGAGACATGTGAAGTGTGTATATTTGTTTGTTAAGGGGACAGAGAACCAAACTGCCTGGTTTCCTTGCCTCCTGTTTCTTCATCATTCCCCAATAAATATCCTATGTAATCCTGCCAAATTAGTTTCGCTGTCTCCATGCCAATGCTGTATTCAGAGGCCTTTCCAGCTCTAGTTGCTATGGGATAAGGCCCATGCTCTTTAGCATGGCAGTCAAGGTCTGGAATCTTCAAGCATTATTCCCAGGGTCCACTAATGAGTCTTTTCCAGAATGTGTCTGTGAGATGATGATTTATACTAAGAAATATATATTTGGTCTTTGTCCCCATTCCAGTCACAGAGCTCCTAGAACCCTTGGGATTTTCTAAGGAGAAAATCATAAAAGTATCTTTTGGTATGTTAATGAGGTTACTTTTAGAATGCTCCCAGAGGTGACTTTCAGAATGTTCCTCACCAAAAGATGGGGGCTGGTCAACAGAAGAACTAAGTGATTAGAAGGTTGGAACTTTTGTCCCCCACCCCAAGGAGGGAAAAGGGGCTGGAGACTGAGCCCAATCACCACTGGCCAATGATTTAACCATGCCTACATAATGAAGCCTCCATAAAACCCAAAAGCGCAGGTTCCAGCTTGGGGCTGGTGAACACGTGGATATTTGGGGAGAGTGTCATGCTCCGAGACCACATAAACACCGGGTCCCTTTCTGAATCACGTACTTTTATGACTCACTGGTAATCCAGTACACAGAAAGTTTCTCTGAGTTCTGTGAGCTGCTCTAGCAAATTAATCAAACCTAAGAAGGTGGTTGTTCGGAGTCTCTGCTCTACAGCTGGTCAGTCAGAAACACAAGTGAAAACCTGCACTTGTGACTGGCTGTGAAGAAGGGGGCAGTTCTGCACAACTGATCTCTTAACCTGTGGGAGTGGGTTCCACTGTGGCCCCTGCTTAGAAAACCCTTATTCACCCCTTCTCTTTCCCACTCTAAAGTACACCTTTGTCCATTTCCTAAACACCCCCTCCACCCACGCAAGCCCTCATCTAACCACCCATAATGCCTGTGCTGATTTCTCTTTATCACACGGTACAACCCGATCATCCCTCATTTTTATATATTTTGAAGTGTGCAGCCATGAAACACTGATACTTCTGAATTGCTTTTAACTCTATCGACATCAGATACTAAAATAACAATGTGAAACCTCATTCGTTTGTTCAATTCTTCTACGTGATCCAAGACTGGATATTTAAAACAGGTATAGTTATGTTACTGAATTTTAATATCCTGGTCCCAAGGGCGTCATTTTAAAAACAAACGGTACAGAGAGCACAAATATTTCTCAAATAATCTATTCCAAAAAAGCAGAAAGGGAAACACTTCTCAAAGGCAGAACAAAAAAGACAACATGAAATTTGGGGGGGTTAATTGTCCAATAAGACACTGAAAATGTAGTAATGTCTTGTTATAGGACATTTAAAAAACCAATTCATCCCCAAATTCTACCGTGGTGGCTACCACTAGTTACAAAGCTAAATATGTGTATAAGTATGTGGGAAGATACTTTCAATTCTGTATTTCACATTTTAACACCTGTCAATGTTTCTTGGACCTCTGGACCTTCTTGGGGAAATCCTGTATTGCCTATCACTGAAGATGACTGCCCTTTACTTTGAAGAATTACCTCATCTATGGAGTTCCCTAGCTTTGACAGCTTTAAGGGGTTTGCCATAGAAACAACTTCTACCCACACCAACCTGACCAACCTCAATGCCAACTCCTGTAAATCCAACTTCGTTTAAAAAAAAAACAAACAAAAAAAACTCCCCTGCAGTTTCGATTTTAGATCCCGAGGACAAAATACTTTCTGACCTGGAGAGTTACTGTATTTACATCACCGTTGTACTTCACCCACCGGGAGGACCCTGGCACACTCCTCCCCATTTCTGCAAGACCTAGGGTTACGTGAGGTCATGAACAAGTACAGCTGAAGTCCCTCTGTCCCGCATTCACAGTTACTACAAGAAATTTAGTGTAGTTTTAGTCTTAATATTCTCCCCAGATCCTCCACAGGGAATTTCAAGCTTCATTATTTCAGCGCATCAGAAAATGGGAGTTCAAAATTAGAAAATAAGCCCTGGTTCTCACAAGGCACTGCTAAGGCACCAGAATTGGCTATAGATGACCCACTTTGGCTATCTGGCCAGGGGCACAGCTTCTGTACTGCCTGCCTGCTTCCCACATCGCATTACCTTTTTTCTTGGGTGAGTAATGTAAGGGGCAGGAGTTTCCGTGAAGAGATTCTCACAGTCCCTGAGAGCGGAACAGGACCAATGTATCACCCTGGTCTCATGACCGGCTCTTGGGGGGTGCGAGAGGGGACTCTGGTTCAATAACCAGCTCGGATCAGGGACGTGGGAGGGGCGTGAGGGGTCTGTGCCAGGCGAGGATGGAGGGCCTCGAGGCCCCAAGGGCAAGTGTGCGTGGAGACTACACGAAAATCTCGGCCTGGCTTTGGGAACAGGATGGAGGGGCTTCCACTGGGACCGCCCCTCCCCCTAGATTTCACCGAGAAGCCCATCCTCCAAATGCAAGGCCACCCAACTGGAGAGATAAAGGCTCACGGACGCGAAGAGAAATGAGGCCGGCAGGGCGCAGGGCACTAGCCCTGGGGACCGCGGGAGGGCAGAGTCTGCGGCGGAGGGGCCCAGCTGGGGTCTGGCCCAGCCCCGGAGCCCTTACCCACGGTGGACTTGCAGGCTTCGCAGAAGGTGTCGTCGGTGAAGCGCTCCATCAGGCTGGTCTTGCCCACGCCACGGGAGCCGATGATGATGACCTGCAGCTTGAAGTCGGCCGGCCTGGGGGGCTGCTTCCTCCGGCGAGCCTGGCCGCCCGACAGCGCCGGGGAGCCCGCGCCCAGGCCGCCGCCGCCCCCGGCCCGCCTCTGCAGCGCGGCGGCCGGATCCATGCACGCATACGGCTCCCGCTCGGCCCGTCGCCCGCC